>NC_134871.1:21295000-21632500 GCF_049852395.1 Peromyscus maniculatus bairdii
TGAGTATAACTACATCTGCAAAGATTTCAGAAAACCTATGAAAGTTAACACCTCTTTCAAAAATGTGGCTAGAGCATTATTAGCACAAACAAAATGAAAACAATTTCTAATTTCCCTCGCACTTGGCCTTTTTTCCTCCTCCCTCCCACAAGTTATCTGCTGAGGAAACCAGGTCACCTGTCCTGTTGAGTTTCCTGCAGCTTGGAGCTGTGAAGTTTTGAGGACAAAAAATAGTAATATATGAAGTGTGAGCATTCACAGCTTTGTACACCTGGTCCCTAAAAGAAACCCGAGTTTTCCATTCCGCCCCTTGGAATGTTGTCCCACATATTCTAGACAATAACACAGACAAAGAGGCTTGGAAAAAGCCAGGATGAAGAATTTGCCTTAAAAATGGTGATATACTTGCTCTGATTCAGGGAACAAGAAACGAACGTGAGAAACAAGAGAAAGGAGTGAAAGAGAAGGATGTGAAAGGGCTTGGCCGGTGGCTGTGAGAATCTGCAGAGTTAAGACTGGTGGAGATATGTGGGGACAGCTGACATTCTGTGGAGAGCGGTGAAGCAGAGAATGGGTTCACGTTGACTGTGTGCTATAAAGTAGAGATTTATTCACTTCCACATTTTGTTTTTTTAGATAAGTCAAGGAACAACAGGAACTATTTGCTTCATGATTTTTAAAAAGTCAAGCAAGTATTTTTTTAAATGTCACTGGAAAGAAATTGGATCGTAGGTTAGTTATCTTATACTTTATTCCTAATATCCACTTAAGAGTGGGTACAGCCCCAGGGAGGCTAGGTAACAGAGAAAGCCCAAGAGGGATGCATGGATTTCCCTGGGAGGAGGGAATAGAAGAGATACCTTCTGTGTAAACTGGGAGCAGAGGCAGTGGCGGAGTAGGATGAAGGGGATGGGATCAGATTGGGCTGGCTGAGTGCCAGAGGCAGGTTGAGGTGGGATGGTGGGAAAGAGGGGCGTAGTAACAAAAGAGACATCTTGATGCTAGGGAGAGTCATTCCAGGGTTAGGGAGAAACCTGATGTTAGGGAAACACCCAGGAACCCACAAGGATGACCCCAGATAAGACTCAGCAATAGTGGAGAGGATGCCTGAACTTACCTTCTCCAGGAATCAGATTGGTGACCACCCTAATTGTCACCAAAGAACCTTCATCCAGTAACTGTTGGAAGCAAATGCAGAGATCCACAGCCAGGCGCCAGGCCTAGCTCCTGCAGTCCTGCTGAAGAAATGGAGGAGTGATTGTACTAGTCAGGGGCTCAAGGTCATGACAGGAAACCCACAGAGGTAGCTGACCTGAGCTCATGGTAGCTCATGGACTTTGGACCAACAGTTAGGGAGACTGCATGACTGATCTAGAGCCTCTGTATGTATGTGACAGTTGTGTAGCTTGGTCTGTTTGTGGGGATCCTAGCAGTTAGGTCAAGGCCTGTCCCTGGAGCTTAGCTGGCTTTTGGGAACCTGTTCCCTGTGCTAGATTGCCTTGTTCAACCTTGATGCAGGGGGAGGAGCTTGGTCCTGCCTCAACTTGACCTGTCATGCTTTGTTCAGGCCCATGGGAGGCCTGCCTCTTTCTGAATGGAGACAGGAGGAGTGGATGGAGAAGGGGTGTAGATGAGGCTGGGGACAGGAGGAGAGGTGGGAGGGGAAACTGTAGTTGGTATGTTAAATGAATGAAAAAACTTAATTAAAAAACCAAATAAATATTTTGAAAAGAAAAGAAATTGGGTCACTTGAGATCTCAGTGATTTTCCTCTGATCCATTTCTTCAAGAGCTCTCGATTTTAGAAGAGCCCCAGACCCATCATTGTTCTTCTGTATCCAAGGAAGGCTGTGCCTAAGGCTGCATGTTGCTGTTTGAACTTTAACCTCTCCTCCTCACTCCAACTCTGTAGATCCCTGGAACAGAGCCATAGATTGCTTGCAAGTAATGTAATTGGACTCAGAATTATAAAAATGACAACTTCTACTATCATATAACAGGACTGAGACAGGACAGGTTATTTAAATGTGTATTTCAACCAATTTAGCCTCAGGAGCTTGGGTCTGTTCTCATTTGGTACCTCTCATCATTTTCAAATGTCTACAGCATTGTCAACCATCACATTTTCACCAAATAAAATCCCTAAGATCAAAACTTTTCTTCTTTGTTCTTTCTCTCATATATTTTTTTTCAGGAACAAAATTTGTACGTTAGAATGTATGGCTTATATATTAGCCTCTACTCCCGTCTCCTGAGTGAGAGTTGGATACCAAGACTCTCCCTAAGTTGGTACCTGAAAGAACTATGGAGTTGTCGTGATCTTGTTGTCTTGGATTTATCAGGACTCATCCTGTGGAGGCTGGAAAGCCTGACACTTTTCTGGAGTATAACATCATGTTCAGGAGAAGTGTCCAAGCAGGTATTTTCAATGAGGGAACGATGACGTGAGGGCTCTAGTTGTTTATGTCCAGCAGTGGATGTTACAAGTCTTAGGAAAACACAGTACTTGGAAGTAAAGCATGTGTAGAAAGGAGGAAACTTTAGAAAAGTATTAATATCACTCTTTCCCCAAACTCCTGTCTTAGACATCCCTATACTTTCATCATGTATCTTAAAGCTGTAATATTTAAAATGTGTTGCTCATGGGAAAGAAGAGATTGAAAATTTTTTTGTTTTTCTTTTTTGAGACAGGGTTTCCTCTGTGTAACAGCCCTGGCTGTCCTGGAAGTTGCTCTATAGACCAGGTTGGCCTCAAACTCACAGAGATCCGCCTGGCTCTGCCTTCTGAGTGCTGGGATTAAAGGCGTGCCACTGCCGCCCAGTGAGATTGAAATGTTAAAGCCATAGGGACGGAATCCAGGGTCTCATCCATACTGGGCAAGCGGTCTACCACTGACATACGTCCCTTTCACTTTATTAGAGTGCAGGGTACTGGGAGATAAGACAAGGAAAGGTAGTTTCAAGCTGGACGGTGTAAGGTTTCTGCTTACTCCAAAGAGTAGGAATGGTGAGTCAAGAGGAGAAGGAACAACGCCTAGTGGAGAAAGGAGTTCTCACTACACCGTCCATCCACGCAACAGCGATTTGGGCTAAAGCCTGTGGCAGGAAATACAGCAGGCGCATTTGGAAACAGTACGTACTGTGTTGCATTTCTTTGAGTCTTGACATTGCAGCTAGCAGCTGGAAAGTTTAGAAAACTCATATGGATAGAGGATGAACTCCTTTTCCACCTTTGTTGCCCAGAGGCCGTGTGAGGAGAAGTGATCAAGGACAGAAAGACGACAAACAGACACTGTGGGATTCCAGAAACACTGTTTTTTTCTCGTTGCTTCAGCAAATGACTCTAAATTGATAACATACCCCTTTCTCTAGCTATGCTCAGATTTTATTTTTTTGAGTAGCTAAAGCATGGACTATTTCTGTATTAGTCATGAATACATTTCATGCACCTAATTACTCACTCTGTGCAGCATTCCTTACCTCTCTGGTCCTGGGTGGGTCATAAGCAGTGAGATCCAGTTCTATTTTGCATCTTTGCTCAAATACCCAGACACTTATCTCTGCTTTCTGTTTTCTAGTGCTTCAGGTTTTCCTGCATATTCTCACTCACTCTCAGTCATTTAGATGTGATTTACACCTTGGTGGGATTTGTACTTAAATATTCAGTCAGATTTCTCTTTTGTATTCAAGCCTTAAGCCAACTGATGAATGAACACATGCATCTGACTGTAACACAGGCTTCTCCCATGCACTATCCACAGAACAAATACCATCTCTGTCCTCTCCCCAACCTTTCTCATACAATTAGAATATCAAAAGTACAGTGACTTATTTATTTCATCAAACTTGGTGACTAAAGGATACATAATCCGTTGAGTGGCTACATGATGCATATTCCATAGTTCTTCAGGTCTTACTTTGTTTGGTTTTGTTTGTTTGTTTTGTGGGTTTTTTTTTTAGAAGAAGAAGAGGAAGGAGAGTGGGGAGAACAAAGGACAGAGAAACCAGGAATAAATCCCTTTTGTCTAAATTGCTGCATTTTTGCTGCATATTTAAGAGTTTTTGTAATAGTTGGTGTAGGTACAAAAATTGTTTTCATTTCACTATGTCGGCTTTACCAGGGAACCAGCATCATACCAAATAGATAAATTAATTGATTTAAATGGAAAAATATCATGAAAAGGCTGTTCTGTTTTACCAAGATGATCAGCCAGTTAGTTGATGGTGACTTTGAAGACTTTCATGAAGGCTTTAATGTGACATGAAGTAGGAGCATAAGATAGAGGATGCAGTAGCTCCTCAGTATGGAATAGAAAGTGTCTTAACACAAGGGGAATTCAAGCAGGCAAAAGACAAATTCAGAAAGAAAAATAGGATTATGTAATGGGCTCTAAGGGACTCAGTCTAGTTTCTCATCTGACAAAAATCTTTGATGATAAGAGGTAAAGGTCAGCATTGTAGTACTTCTAAGTATAAAACGTTCCCGCAGCTTAGGTCCTCAGTGTAGATATTTTGAGCAAGAATGTCTAGCTTGTGATTTCTGGGAACTGACTTCATGAACATGGATTAATAGCAATTATTTTGTAAATAAAAATGAAATTGGCTAAATGATGAGCACTGGACAGTCTCAAGGGCACACAATTTGTCCTTAGAGCTTAGAAATTAATTGGTTAAATGCATTGCTTCACAGGCTCCTTCTAGGAAGGTAAATTTGGATAAGTTTTAACAGATACAACAACAGAGATAGGGGAATTAAAATATAGGAGAGATGATTCTTTATAGGAGCAACAAGAGAATCTTCACAGAAAAGGAATGATGAAGCAGATCTGCAAGGGAGTGGAGCAGAGTTAAATAGCTAACAACTGTGCTTGAGCCTGTTCCCTAGGTACATCTAGACATGATCACTGAGATTGTGGAAATGACACCCAATAAGCCCGATTCTATTCAAGGTTCTTGGGAGACTCCTTTGGAAGAGGAGGAGAAAAACATAAACAAAACAAAACAAAAACCAATCGAACAGTTACTAAAATAGTTACTAAGTGTTTCAGAGAGACCAACGAATATAGAAACTTGGGAAATGACCTGAAGAATCTTCACAGGAAAACAGTGAATTTCACAGTGAGATCCTGCTAACTGGGGTTGTATTTAAGCATGATAACACACTATGACCCTAGCCATTACAACTTGATTCACTATTTTATTAATCTTATTATTGGTGCTGTTAAAAATACAGAAACATTAGCTGGGCGGTGGTGGCGCACGCCTTTAATACCAGCACTCGGGAGGCAGAGCCAGGTGGATCTCTGTGAGTTCGAGGCCAGCCTGGACTACCAAGTGAGTCGTAGGAAAGGCGCAAAGCTACACAGAGAAACCCTGTCTCAAAAAACAACAACAACAAAAAAATACAGAAATATTTTTGAATATTTATTTAATTTATTTTTCTAAAACTATTTACTTAAATAATTTAGCAATGATTTAAAAAAAGAATTTAGCAATGATGGACATGAATGAGAACAGTGTAAACCAACATACAGATATAAGAATGTCACATGAAACCAAGTGCTTTGTGCATACCCCCACCTGCCCCCCAAAAGAATTTGAGCTCTTTAATAAAAATGTCCAATGTAAAAAGATACATTTGTCTCTGTGGACCTCAGTTTAGTTGGAATCAAACATAATTATACAGAAATATAAAAACTATGGAGGAGAGAGTCACAAAGCTAGAGCTAGAAGCCTGGAAAGAAAGATGATAAGACCCAGGTCCATCACTGCAGATAGAGCCTTGGCTATCTGTTGGTGTGTAGCAGCTGCCTCTAACCTTAATGATTTAAAGAAACAATCATTTTAGTATTTCTCATGACTTCATGAGTTGACCAGGCTCAGATGATTGCTTGCTATGGCCTTTACATGTCTGCCACTAAAACTCTTGTGTTAAAGATGGGGTCTGTATTCCACAGGGCTATTGGTAGGTGCATTAATAAGGGCATGTAGGATGTCTTCTGGTCATTTGCCCTTGAGTGGATATTGGGAATGCCCCCCTTCTTTTCTTGCTTCTAGACAGGATGATCCAAGCAGCTTGCTTCCCTGTGTACTCCTCCAAAACAATAGTCAATTGACCGTGGCCTGAAATATTGATATACAAAACATTGAACCAAAATAAACCTTTGCTCGTTTTAAGTTCATTTTGTCTGGTAATTTGTTATGGTAATGGGAAGCTGAGTGACACAGTCGGTTCTGTTTTCCACAAGAAATCAGCCGAAGATGCAGTCTGAGGAAGTGAGTCTATTGGAACACAGTGTCCTGCATCTCTTGCTCATGTGGCTTGAATACAATGCTGACTCTTACACGAGTTTTCTTCTGTGGCTCCAAACTTTAAGTCTTGGCTCGGCATCGTGGTGCACTTCTTTAATCCCTGCACTTTGGGGTGGCACACGCCTTTAATTTTTCAGTTTGGAGGCTGAGGCAGGCAGTTCCAGGCTAGGCTGGTCTACAGAGCAAGCTCCAGGACAGCCAGAGTTACATAATGAAGTCTAGTCTCGAAAAACAAAACAAAACAAACAAACAAACAAACAAAAAAACCTCACTCAAACTGTAAGTCTTATGTACAACTTCGCGTGTTCCTTGAAATTCTTAAAATATAGTAGCCGAATAGTGAGATGGCACATTTTAAGATTGAGTGTATCAGATAGGAGGAGGCAGTCTTCTGTCCTCTCAACTACTCAGAATCCTTGCTGGGCTGTCTCTGCTGTTTACATCAGACTCTATTGTGGATTCAAACAGAGAAGGATATAAGGCCACTTTCAATATGAAGAATGCCAAGACATGTGCAGCCATCCACCATCCATCTAGAGGAGGGAAGAAATGAATTCTGGGTGCAAGAGGCAGCAAGGAAAAGTGAGTCTATCAGGAACTTTGGGTGGAGAAATGAAGGCCATGAACTTTTCACTGTTCATGCCATTTCCGAGCATGAGGAATACTCAAAAGTATCAAGAAATGCATGTGAAATCCGCTGAGGTATGAGATACCTAAACCAAATTTGGTTGAGAAAGGAAAGCAAGAACCACCCAAATGAAGCATCCTATCAAAAGCAAGACACTAGGATTTTGAGGAAAGAGAAATCACTTCCCTCCCCCACCACTAGATGGAGAGTATCCCTGGAACAGGTTCTCAGGAGAGGTAATGTATTGACTATATTGACTAGAGCTTGGAGTCATTTAGAATTTGTCAAAATGACTTTTGTTGAGAAGTGAAAGAACATTTACTGTGATTCCTATTGTATTTTACCTTTTTAAAACGTGGTTTAGTAGTTTCTGCCTCAACGCATGGCATTGGTATGGCAAAGGCAAAGAGTATCATTCAAATGAACTAAATCATGAATAGAATGTTCCAGGTGGGAGTAGAAATAATTATTCCCTAATTACAACACCTTTTATCTTTTGTGTTTCATTATTAAAATTATTTCTAAGATCAGAAGTCAGGTGGGATGTGATTGTTTCAAATGGAAAGGTCTAAAGTAATTACTCATTGAAAAAATATCTTCTATAGGAAAGAGAGAGAGATAGAGAGACAGACAGAAACAGAGAAAGACAGAGAGAGTGACAGAGAGACAAAGACAGAGAGACAGAGACAGAGAAACAGAGAGAATCAGACCTGTAACAGAATCCCGAGACCCCCATATGTCCGTGATTTTGTGGAATCTTGTAGAGGATGGATGGCTTAGCAGGTTACCCACACATTTGTCTCCAAATATGGTAAAAGAGACAAGATGTCCACTCCTCACTTTAATGAGCATTTTTGAGCATATACCATGTACTCAGCCCCCATTACATGTCAAGAATAGATAATAGTGACATGTGTCTTGGCAGAAGAAAACCGTTCATAATAATACAAATAAGAATAATTAACATTCTAAGGGAATTCTTCCTCCTCTTTTTAAATCCTGCTTCATTTTATGGTCTTGAGATTCTATGTGTATAGAGATCATGTTCTCTGCAGGATGTCTAGGAAATTTTTTACAGGTTGTTATTTGTGTATCCTTTAGCACCCTATGCCTCCTCTCCCTGTCCTCTCCATTGTGAGGGTGTTCACGGCTTCCTGCAGTTCTTTAAGAGCAACCTTAGTGCTATCTAGCCGGAAGACCACGTTCTAACCCTCTGGAACATACTGGGATTGTCTGTTTCTTTTTAGTCGTCTCTTCACCTTATGGTCAAGTAGTTCCTCCTTTAGTGCAGTGAGTAAGAGCTGAGTGCCAGGAGTCCCTCAATTCTGTGAGCTAATGAAGCCTGCGTCTGCTCTCTGGCTCAGTTCTCTGAGCTTCCACTGAAAGTCTCAATTTCCACATCTCTGCTCACCATTTTGCTGGTAATACCGACCACTATAGTACCCTTGCACCTCCTCCTGAGACTGGTGGCCATGCCGCAGCTATGTGTCGAGTGTCCGCTGTGGCCAGTTTCTACTCGGACCACATTATAACTCACCCTCCTCAGAGTCTCTCATTTGCCTTCTGGTGTAAACATCACTGGTGATCCTGGTTTACCACAGGTTATAGAAGCGCTAATACGCATTCTTTTGGGGGAAGGAACATGGATGATTTCCCAGGGGATCTATATTCTTTGAGGCTCCTGACCTTTGTCAACATTCACATTTTCTCTATCTTTTCTAAAGATTGTATTTGAAGTTGTCCTTAATTTGTCTTCTTAAGAGTACAGAAATCTTGGCCAAATTACATTCTGTAAGATTAGTAGCTATACTTATTGCCATATTATTTCTATTTTTTAGCAATCTGTAGTTGCTCAGTAGTAGGGCCATGTAGGGCAGAATATGCAAAAAACATTCACTATTTGGTATCATGTAGCATTATATCCTCAATAGGTATTCATAAAATATGTCTGTAAAAATCTGGCTGAGTTGTTAGCCCATTTTTGCCTAGCATGCCCTAAGCCTGATTTCTAGCTCACACACACCCCCACACCCACACACACCCCCACACACACACCTGTGAAAATTGTTTTTAAAACTGTGTATATAATGTGTTCAATATTGTTAACCTATCTACAGAGATGAAAATGCTGACATAAAATGCAAGAAATGACTGGAAAATTGATTTCATTTCACAGTGTCTGTTTCAACTACAAAAGTTATTGAAAAATAACACGTAAATTTGAATTGTGTCCTAGACGTAGACAATACTTTGAAGTTTTTATTTGGGGAGTGCTGTGGGATGGTCTGTATGTCAAATTGCTCTGATTGGTCAATAAATAAAACACTGATTGGCCAGTGGCCAGGCAGGAAGTAGGTGGGACAAGGAGAGAGGAGAGTTCTGGGAAGTGGAAGGCTGAGGCAGGGAGATACTGCCAGCTGCTGCCTTGACCAGCAGCATGTGAAGATGCCGGTAAGCCACCAGCCACGTGGCAAGGTATAGATTTATGGAAATGGATTAATTTAAGATATAAGAACAGTTAGTAAGAAGCCTGCCACAGCCATGCAGTTTGTAAGCAATATAAGTCTCTGTGTTTACTTGGTTGGGTCTGAGCGGCTGTGGGACTGGCAGGTGACAAAGATTTGTCCTGACTGTGGGCAAGGCAGGAAAACTCTAGCTACAGGGGAGAGAAATCATAGGGATGCCCCTATAAAGGAAATGAAAAGAACATTCACCCCTTTGGGAATATTGGCGAGTGTGGTCCCAAATAATCCCAAACATTACAAGCTATTGCCAGTGTTCTTGGTTTCCCTCCAGAACTTGATGGCAAGATTCTACTGGTGATGCCATTATAAACTTGAGTTGTAGAACATGGAGAAATAAAGTTGGTAGGACCTAGTAGCTTCATCCCTACTGGGTAGCTTTCATAGTGCTAGAAGGTACTGTGTACAGTACTAGAGGAGAAAAACTATAATTAGTCTCACCCAGCTGTGATCATGGTGAGCTATGAGGAAGACCAGCCTGGAAAGACATACCCACCAGTGCAATAGTGGTGTGAACGTAGAGGTAGAAACCATCCACTTTCTGAATGGATTTAAGGCACCTGCACCTAACACTATTATTGTGCGAAGAACCAGTACAGATCATAGACCTGAGGAAAGAGCCTGTTACTATTATTGTGCTAAATGAACATAATACAAAACCAATTCCTAATGGCTTATATCCTTATACCTATAGATTAAAGGAACTCTCAATCCTCATTAGAGGAGCTTCTATTTGCAGTTTTATAGATGATGATCAATACAGGAACCCCTAACTAGTCAAGGTATAGAGAAAAAGAGACCACAGAATATACAGCCCTAAATGGAACATATATACCTCACTGCCCCCTTCAAAAGTTTAGAAACCATTGTGGACTAGGGGACAGAAAGGTTATTAGAGCCAGAGGTAGTAGATGACTAGAAGGAAACAGTGTTTTCTGGACACAGCAGGGTATCTATACCTAAGAACTCACTGCAGGTTTGATAACATGCACAGTACCTAACAACCCAAGGCAGACTATACTCCAGCCTGGAAAGGGAAGTTGAACATGATGTTCCACCCCTAGACGAGGAGCTATTGGCAACTGTTAGCTGCTGAGTTAGAGGTCAATTTTCTCTAAGGATGTAGCCCTGATAGATTGACCTCAACCTAGTAGAAGGCAATGCATCCAAGAGTATTTGGGCATCAGGAACTGGCCTCGATGGGGCAACAACTAAAGGACATAAAGTTGGGTAGGAAGAGAAAGGGGAAGGAGATCTGGTAAGAGGTAGGGGAGGAAGAGTAAAAATAATTAAACACTGTTGTAAGAAAGTCTCAAAGAGCTAATAAAAAAATTAAATGAACAAAAAACTGCCTATGCTCCCAAGCATGTTCATTACTTGTTATGACTTACTTCTTACAATTGAATAACCCCGTTTTTTATATTCATGTGTGAAGAGCTACTGATATGGTCTAATGAAAGCTAAGGCTGCTTTTGTTGAATTGAATGTTACATGTGTATGGAAGACACCATCAAATCAATCATCTGTGATAGATTTAATTTTCCTCTTAACATGATGCTACAGAAATCTTTGATACCATCTAATTAAACCACTTTATTTTACCATATTAATAAAAAAGAAAGTGAGAAAATGAGAGTTTAACAACTTAATTATTCATGTATGTATTAAAGGGCATATGGGCAATCTTGGCCAGACTGTGGGCATCAGGAAGGAACAGAACATACCTGCTATATTCACTGCTCTATCTTTAACCAGCCATGTGGACCAGCACAGGGAGATACATAGGAAATGTATATTGGATGAATGAAATACTACAGAGTAGACTACTTTAATACTTTTTTTGTATTTTCCAAAATTGCAAAAGTCTAAGAAATCCCTTCAATTTCAAATGTGTTCTTTGTCTTGGCTATTTATTTCTAAATATAATTAAGGTTGTTGTCTTAGTTAGGGTTTCTATTGCTGTGAAAAGACACTATGACCATGGCAACTCTTACAAAGGAAAACATTTAACTGGGGCTGGCTTACAGTTTCAAAGGTTTAGTCCTTTATCATCATGGCAGGACATGGCGGCCGTGGTGGCATGCAGGCAGACATGGTGCTGGAGAAGGAGCTGAGGGTTCTACATCTTGATCCACAGGCAGCAAGAGTCTGTGTCCCAATGGCCAGACTTGAGCTTAAAAGACCTCAAAGCCTGCCTCCGCAGTGACACACTTTCTCCAACAAGACCACACCTACTACAACAAAACCACCCCTCCTAATAGTGCCACTCCCTGTGCGGGTCGTTTTCTTTCAAACCACCACAGCTGTGTATTAGCAAAATGTGGCCCCAAGGAGGCATGGCCAGGACAAATTTTTCTCAGACTCCATTTGATTCTGTCAGATTGTTTGTGTAAAGTGATAAAATATTACCTGTCCACCAAAGAAAGAGGAAACCACTCCACAAGAAAGAGCCCTTTGAAATAGTTAGAAAGCATTTTACTTGGCAATATCTAGGAAATGGTAGCCAACCATTGTAAAGCAGACTGATGCTGGGAGGCCATGGACACAGGGTCCAGATCATTATTTGGTTCCCTGGATGTTGGTCTAAGTTTCAGGATCGAAACTGTAATTACTCCCCAAATAGGGAAGACCCTGTGAATGTCACAGAGAAAAGAAAATTGAAATTCCAGCTAACCAAAGCAGAGCTAAGAATTGTGTGTCACCGAAAGACATTGAACGACTGAAAATACAATGAGGTAATTGTCCTTCAACATGTGAACATCCACAATTATAAGTAGGTTAAATTTTCGCATAAACTTTGGGTGCCTCTAGAACATTATTCTTTCTTGGTGGCACTTTCAGCAGAACATGTTCACAGGAAGAAGCTGAAGTGTTTCCCTCAGCATAATATACAGGTCGGTAAGTAGGAACAAACACGGAAGTGTGGCAGATTGATGGGCCTCACCGCTGCCTCCAGTCTCTTTTTAGTCTTCCAATTTATAGTCCAGGTTCATACTCAGACCCCCAAATTCAAAACTTTCCTATTTCTGCTGAGCATAAATTTCCAAGACCAGTTTTAAAATTAGAATTTTACCAGGAAATGTTGTAAAAGACAGAATTAGATGGTTCGAGAGGAATTTTTATAGGCATATTGTAAAATTTAGTGATTTAGAAAGAGAAAAATTTACATTTAAAACTGTAATGGATCATTGTGTAAGTCAGAAAACAATAGAAATTGGAGCACGGATCTTTACTAATCCTAACATGGAAATAAGCTTGGGCACATAAATCAAGGCCTCACTTGGAGAGCAGCAAGTGAATGGCCCAACAGCTTTTCCATTTCATTTTTGTTCGAAATGTAGGCCCTGTAGTAAATCTTCTGGACAGGCATTCTATCTTTGAAATGGCTTCAAGCAGAGCCGATACAATGAGGTACTAAGAGATGTTGATTATTGATGAAGGAGACGGCTGCAGCAGGTGGTTAATGTTCTGATAAGATGCACCTGAAAATAGTGAGGCCTGTAACAGAAATTCAAGGCAATTTAAGAGGGAAACTTGTTGCCATTGCTTTACCACTGTCTGACTGTTTGGAGCTGGTCGTTCAAGTAATCGATATCCTGGATCCATCTACTCATTTAGCTATGGGACAGCCAGGGCAAATTTTTTTCAGGCTGACATCTAGAAAGAAGTTGCAAGTAGAGATTTGCTCCTTACCTTAAACTATCTAACTCTGAAGACTCTCTTGCTCTGTGTGTTATGATTTAAGGAATCTAACGCGGTGTTTCCGTGGACAAGCATCTCAGCAGCCTTGCGGCTGGTGCTGCTCTACGTTACTCCCATTGGCAACCCTAGGTTCTCAGCACGGCTTTTGTGAAGAAGCCCCGGCTTGCTCTTCAGTTCTCGAGATGGTGGCATATGTGTTGATGTAACCAACCGTCTTATTAAATAAGAAACACAGAAACAATGTAAAAGAGAAAGCCGAAAGGTCAGAGCTCAGAGCTAAAATCTCACCCTTCCTCCTGCTGTCCCAGCTTCCCGAAAAGAGAGCTATTTCCTGTGTGTAAGTCGATTTTCCAGTCATTCTGCCTTCTCATTGGTTGTAAACCCAAACACGTGACTGCCTCGTCACTGTCTGAATGTATAGCCCCCTAGGTCTTAAAGGCATATGTCTCCAATGCTGGCTGTATCCCTGAACACACAGAGATCTATGGGATTAAAGGCGTGTGCCACCACCGCCACACTGTCTATGGCTCTAATAGCCCTGACCCCCGGGCAACTTTATTTATTAACATACAATCAAAATCATTTTTCAGTACAATTAGAATACCACCACACATATGTCTACTGACTACCCTGAAAGAGGTTTGGAATCGATGCACAGAGTAGAGACGTTACAACATTAACTGAGATACAGGGTGCGGCATGAGACTTAAAGAGAAAGATGGAGAGCCAATTTATAGAGTAGGGCCGAACACCTGTCTGAGCAGACTTACCTTCATATCTTTCTCACTGATGAATACTGGAGTATTGGCCAGAATCATTCTTAAAGCCTGTTGTCTGAGGACTATAGCTGTATGAAACAATCAAGCTAGCTCAGTGGAAAGGACAGAAAAAATGGTTAATAGACAGCTAAACACACATTGGTCTATTTAAAGTAACGCATGTTTTCAATTCCTTTTTGAGCTGGAAAAGGATTTTTACAAATAATGAAAACATATTTTTATTCTAACACTAGGCTTCATAAGTTAATAAAAAGTCAGCAATGATTAAATTTGAACTGAACACATATGGGGTGTGTGTGTGTGTGTGTGTGTGTGTGTGTGTGTGTGTGTGTGTGTGTGTTCCTATGGGTGCATGTGTGTATCGCTGATGCTTGTGGAAATGTATACATGTGTGTGTAGTATAAGATGCCCAAGGACAGCCTCAGGTGTTTTGCCTCAGAAGGGGCTATCCATCTTTATTTTTACTTATTCATTTATTTAATTGACTTATGTGTATATAGGTGTTTTGCCTGTCTGTGTCTGTGTCTGTGCATCATGTGAATGTCTGGTACCCATGAAGTCTAGAGGAGGACATCCAACAGTTGTGAGGCATCGTATGGGTTCTGGGAATTGAAACTATGTCCTCTGGAAGAAAAGCTAGTTCTCTTAACTGCTGAGCCATCTCTCCAGTCCCACTGTATTTTTTTTAAGCTTGTCAGAGTAGCTGAGCTAGCTAGCCAGTGAGCTCCAGGGATTCTACTATCAATCACCTCCTTTCAGGGCAGGACTTGAAGTGTATGCTACTGTGCTTGGCTTTTGCACATGGGTACAAGGCATCAAACTTAGGTTCTCATGCCTACACAAAAAGCTAATCTCCTAGTCCATTGATATGTAACCTTTTAGATATTTGTTTTATTTTAATTATAGCTGTGTGTGTGACTATGTGTGGGTATGTGCAAGTAGGTGCAGATGCCCACAGAGACCAGAGGTGTTAGATCTCCTGGAACTACAGCCAATTATGGGATACCAAACATGGGTGCTGAGAACTGGACTCAGGGCCTTGGCAAGAGCAGTACAGGCTCTTAACCACTCACTGAGACATCTCTTTGGCCCCATGTCATATTTTGAAAAGGGTACCCAGATAATTGTCATAACTTCTACTGTAACCCAGGGCATAGCGATGAGATCACTCCCACTGTCATTTCTGGTCTAGCATATTTATTTACTCATGTACATTAGTGTGTGTGTTTCTGATTTTTTTTCTTAAATAGATACTTGGCCTAGAATGATTCAGAATTTGGAGTATCACCTGAAACTTTTGTCTCTTTGATCCTTGTTATCCTACTAAATTCTGTGCAACAGATTTCTGGCTTGATTACATTGGGAAGGGGTCATTCTTTTTTTTTTCTTTTTTCAGCCTTCACGTATGACATTTCAGTAATCAAGATCCATAAAATAGGTTCAGCGTTAAGCTGTGCAAGCATTCTACAGCCAAACATATTCATGAAGTTCTAGGAAGAGAGATGATGAAGAATTTTCTTTACTGTAGGATCTTTCAGAACTTTAGTGTGTTAAACATCGCTTAGCACTCTAGGAAGAAAGGGTATGTTGGCTATTCTTTGAACACAGAACCTTCCACTCTTTATCCACCAAAGAGGATCTATGGCATTGTTTGTATTTGACTACATTTGAAGGAAAAGTTTAAATATGACTTTTGTAAAATATTTTTAAGTTGATTCTTCTTTTGTCACTGAAAAACAACAACAACAATAACGAAGAAGGAATCCTTGTGAAACACATTTCATGAGCTGAGCAGAGAGAGAACCTTCTGGAGAGTTCGCTTTGCATTCCTGTAGCATCCTGTTCCAGTATCTGGCCCTGATTCCTTTCCTTGACTTTTCCTTTCCTGAAACAGAAGGTTGCTGCACTCACCAAAAACAATGGTGGCTCTGAAAGGTCCATTTATAGATAGAATTTGCAACATCAGCATGACAGCTATATGCCAAAATTCACTGGAGGCATTTTTGTAAAAAGTATCTCAGACAAGCTACTGTTACTGAATATTTGACAGATTGATTTTTCACAGGAAAAGTACATAACGTACTGCAAAATAAATAGTGTAAAAGAGGTTAATGAATTATATTATGTATAATTAATGACAACCAAATTTCATGATAAAGAAGGGTTTGGTCAAATAGAAGAGACAGAATAAAAACAGTGTTTAATTACTATGTGATAACCATTTAATGTTGTTTGCCTGTTTTAAACATCTAGTTAGTTATTTAGTTTGATCTCTCCTTTCTCTTCCATTCTCCTCCCTTTACCATCTTCTCCTGTCATATGTCCTGAACTACTGACAGAGTATCAGTACTTCAGCCTCTAGGGTGCTGAATGTGGGGATCACAGTTTTATGTCACTATACTTGATAGTAATTAACATCTGGTTCCATATACAAGATTAGATGGAGTCAGCTCATTTGTTTCAAAAGTCTCTGTGCACTCTGCATGATGATTAATTCCTATTGGAGATGAAAAGAATAAATTAGTTACTGAGTTGTAAACAATGGTTAGTGTCTTACAACCAAGATGCTGATTCACTTCTCACAGTGTCAGTTCCAAATGTCCCACTGCCACCCTCTGTGACTCTAAATATTCTCTACTCTGAAATTGTGTGTTTGGTGCATATAGGGGTACACCAAGCACACTGAGTCTTCATCTAAGACTTCATCTAGCTGCATGAGTAACCGTCACATTTCAGTTGGATTCATGGTAAACTTTGTTGGATTCTGATCACTTTAAATTCCTTCTTCTCATTGACCTTTTGTTATTTTTGTTTCCATTTCTGTCCCTTACAGCAAGAAGAGTGAGCATTCTTCATGAGAACAGAGAAACTACATGTCTCCATTGCTTATGAAATCTGTTGAATAATTTTGCAACACGTCACTCCTACATACCGACTGGGTTGTTTAACACTCTGGAGACAACCTGACAGTATCAGCAACTCTTCAGGTCTGTGGTGGTGCTGTCCTTTCACCCTGGTAAGCAAAGCATAGTGGTTCTTCTTTATTCACTTCTCAATGTAGCACCCCTATATAACTTAGCAAACACTTATTAGAATCGCCCCCCCAATCCAGTAGGAAACATTTAGACTTCCTCCCCATCTTCTCTTTTTTTTTTTTTTTTTTTTCCGGAATGCAAAAGCAAAGTTTAATTCTGGATATCCAAAAGCAATACAAGCCTAGGGAGGAACTTTGTCCAATGCATCCAACGCAGTGGAGGCTGGAGGAAGCACCTACCTGTCTGCAAGCTCAGTTTTTAAAGGGAAAAGTCACAAGGTTACATCATTTAGGGGTGCTAGTATGGATACAATTCTGATTGGCTCGCTTCTAGGGACTTCTAGAAATTACTTCTAAGGGAGTGGTTGCCCGCCACCATTTCTCATTGGCTGCCCTCAGGTGGGGGCATTTCTGTGGTCAGTTACCCTGGAAACCAGGGAGAGGACATTCCATAGTCTGGCAGGCATTACCTCGTGACTATCTTGTGACTCTGTACTTTTACACTTCCTGGTTTCTGGAATCTGAACTGACTGGTTTCAGTAACTAATGGCCCATTCCTAAAAGGAGAAATCTTAGGCCTTAGTTTTAGGGTGAAAGCATTTTGGTCTTATTTCTAATGGCTCATTTTGGTCTTACATTTCCCCCTTCTCATGTGCCTAATGGAACCCAATCATGGGTTTTGGACAGTTAGCTCCTAAATATCCCTCTCTAATAATGGCCATGTATAGTTAGCCATCTTGTCTCTATGCCAGGGAGTTTCATTTTGACTCAGCATTTCAGACTTTTCTGAACAGGGAACATAGGTGACGTATTCTCTTCTGGAACTGCTTCGAGCTGGCATTGGGGTACCGCTGTCAGGGGCCCACAGAAGGCTGAAAAGCTAGTCAAAGACTGGGCAAGGGGGCATTTGTCAGAAGCATGTAGCTGCCTGACCCCATAGGGACAGGGAAGAACCATGTTAGCTGGGCTGGTCCACGTCAGCTTTTAGCAAGTCTGGAGCTCACAGTCATCTGGAGCAGTGGGGTCAGCAACTGAAACCTGGAGGTGACTGCCAGCCAAATGGAAATCTGTTGAGACAAATTTAAGCTAGGAACAGAAGTTAAAATTTATGAACTTATTTGGAACCCTTAGGTCCATACCCTTAGTAATGGGAAAAGCAGTAGTCCCAAGACCAGGAGAGAGGAAAAATACCATCTTTAGGAACACTTATCTGGGGTAATTTTGACCTCTGTGAAGTGGGTCTAGGTTTTTATGACTCTTTTGATCCTTTGAGGCCTACTTACAAAATGACATAAAAGTTTTAGATACATTAGTATAACCAATCTGTATTCAAATCCATATTGTAGACAAAGCAGGTAATGGGTATCTTATAAAACAGTAGAAGTGGACTCATACCTTTGAGTTCCAACAAGTTACATTTAAATATGACATCTAAAACAAATCCAAAATATTGAGCTTGTGACTGAACAGTAAGTAGTCATTGCTCTACCAGCTCATCAGGACTCCTAAATGTTAAGCTCTGAACCATAGAACAGGAGAGTAATCTGAAACTTATCTCATTTTGGACTCATATCTGAACCTTTATGACTTACTTAAACTTTTATATCTTAGAACATTTTCCTAAAAGTGAGCTAACAAGAAAGCTATAGCCTTGCATGAGGATCTGGTTGATGCTGCCATGCTAACAAAGTTAGAGCTAGCCTGGCCATCAGTACTGTCAGAGATCTGAGAAGGATAAACTATATCTGAGTGCAGACCAAGAAGCTTCCAATCCTATAAATTACAGGGACCAAACCCTACCCAGGTCTCCATAGCGTTGGAGGCACCAGTCAGAACAGCACAAATCTTCTTCCACCATCAGATCCATAAGGCAGAGTATTTTTTCTGTGGAATAGGGACATGGAAGACTGACCTTGATCAGGCAAAAGGGTGCAATCAATTCCAGTGTCCTACTGCTCATCCACAGTCTGGGCTGAGTCCTGGCGGCAGGCGTTTCACTGGGGCATCTTGCCCTGTGGTCAGCGTTGTCATATTTCAGGCAGAGATGTTGTGGTGCCACATACGTAATCTTCTTTGGAGACCTTGGGTCACTGCTAGGATCTGGAAGCCTGTCTGATATAGTAAGCTTTTAGATCAACATTTAAATGCCATATTCTGCAGATCTCTGAAGTATGAGGGCTGTCCAGGTATATCTGAATAGACAAACTTTGTTTCTAATTACTTGTTTCAAGCTCAACCCTAAAAACATATGCAAGAGACTGAGTAAATGAGTAAACTTACATCAGTACTTACTTACCCTGACTACAATTACAAAACTTGATTACTTATGACCGACTATTTATGTTCTCTAACAGTCTACAAAAGTAGCCTAAAAACAATGCTTTTAAGTTGAAGCTCTTCTAGCATCAAATACAGGTTCAGTAAAGAAACCAAAACAAAATATCATTATACAACATTCTTAAGCCTGAACGTACCTTGAGTAAGAAG
Organism: Peromyscus maniculatus bairdii; assembly: GCF_049852395.1. Taxonomy (NCBI): domain Eukaryota; kingdom Metazoa; phylum Chordata; class Mammalia; order Rodentia; family Cricetidae; genus Peromyscus; species Peromyscus maniculatus. The sequence goes on from NC_134871.1 coordinate 21,314,464, forward strand.
AAACATTTTTTTAAGCCATTGGTTTTTAACTATAAAAACTGTTCTTAAAAGACTGAGATCTCTCAAATGTCTTCCACCACTGCAACTAGACTCTTTTTGGAACTCTAGTCCTGCCATACATTTGCAAACCTCAGCTGTTTCCTATGATTTCTTTATGTTGCAAAGTTTGACTGTCAGAGCAAGGTATATTCCTGTGTATAAAAGCATTGATGTGCAGCTTTAATATTAATCAAATACCTTATTTATTAAACATATGTTGCCATCTATTTAAATTCTCTAGAAACTTGCTGTTGAACACTTGGTAAAGACATAAGTATTAGGTGTTAACCCGAGTAGATCTTTATAACCTTAGTAAAAGATGGCTACCAGCCACATGGCTGCCCATGAGGTCACCAGCCAAGATGGAGGGAGCCACGTGGTTGCTGTTCAAAGCTCGTTTTTCTAAACAATAATTACTTGCACACATACACACAGTTGGATCCAAGTTACACACATACATACATACAGTTAAAGCTTGCTTACATTTTCAAGTCACATGCCTGTATACATACACACATAAGCAGTTTGCAGAATCATTAGCCATTTTTAAGATGAAAACCAATAAGAATTAACTTTCAAATTCAGTATTTGCAGGTATAAGAAACCATAACAGTTTACATCACTTCCCCTCTGACCTTCTACGACCTTCCATGTACCCTCAGTCCGTTCCTTTGATCCCTCAGACATTTACTCCAGACAAATTCCACCTTTTCTTTTCCTTCAAAACAGAAACTCTTACCAAAGTCCTTCTTGTGATTTCCCTCAGTACTCTAGAATATATTGTAAAGTTACAATATTTTAAACAAGAACAGAAATACATGCATATACCATAACAAGAATAACTCTCAATTTGCATCAGTACTGTACCACAGACAAGAAACTGTTGGTGACATTCCATTCTTGGAGCCAGACCTTGATCAGGTTTTAGCCCCAGGGCAGGTCTTGGGAGTCCCACCCAACAGCATGGAAGAGAACGGGGAAGGCATGCACCATGGAGACAAAAGATTGCTGTCAACCTCAGACCCTCAAGTACACGAGAACAGCAGACTGAAAGTGACTCCACGCCCTGGCTGGGCCCACAGACCTGTAGGCCACTCCTCAGCTGTGACCCTGGAGGGGCAGTTAGTTCTCCACCAGGCCCCACACTGAGCTCCTTGAGGCTCCTGCTGGCTCCCGCCAGCTCTGCCCCATGTCCACACAGGAGCCCAGCCAGAACCTGCCGACCATATCTGGGCCCCACAGTGCTCACAGCCTGCTCTAGCACAAAGCCATGCCTAGTTCCCATGCAGCCAAGCCTCTACTCCACAACTTTTTGAGCGAGCTGGGGCCCCAAACCTGCTGCATCTAGGCCCCGTGATGCTCACAGGCCGCCTAGCCCTCTCAGCGGTGCCCTGGGTCCCCGAAGTAGCAGCTGTGCAGCCGCTGTCTGCCAGACTCATTGCAAGTTTTCTGCTGCCTGCTGCCTGTGCTCTGGTCAGAGAGAGCAAGGAAACAATGTTAGGTTAGTCTGTGCCAGTTCAACCACCGAAGGGGTCTCCATCCCTTCGGCTGGCAATCGGCCCACAAGTCCCAATGCACACACAAGCTCAGGCATAAAACACTCACACATGTGGCCACAGTTCTCACACATTTATACATTTATGAAGGTATAACAAATAATACTGACGAACAAGACAGGCAGACAAAAAGGAAGAACAAGGGCCCTACAGATGGTCTAGGCAGACGAGAGTCCGGAGAGGGAGCCTCAATAATGCCAAAGACCTACGGATGGGACAGGGAGAATTCAACAGAGTCTCCCGATCCCCAGACTGACCCCTCACAGGTGTCCAAACAGACGGACCCATCACGGGCATCCTAACAGACAGACCCCTCTTGGGTGTCCTATGACGGGGGGACCTGTGAGGACCCCGGCGTCCTGATGAGGGGTTGGAATGTCTTCCAACTCCTCCAGGGTCACCTTACAGGCACGTCCGCCAAGGTGAGCCTGTCAGATTCAACCACCGGCTTCGGATAAGAAAATGAAAGTAAAAGGAAAGCAAAGACAAGAAAATGGAGCGCTCTTACCGATCGGTGCAAATGGACCTCCGGAGCTCTTAGGGGTCCCGGCGGGGGGTCTCTGGGGATCCTGGAGAGCCCCCAAATGTTGTGCCCAGATCGTGACCCCCAGAGAGACCACCAAAGACGAGCATGCCAGAATGCAAAAGCATGGTTTAATTCTGGATATCCAAAAGCAATACAAGCCTAGGCAGGGACTTCGTCCAATGCATCCAACGCAGTGGAGGCTGGAGGAAGCCTCCCCATCTTCTCTTATTCTGAACCTTGTACTTTTTGTTGTAGGTTTTTTATTTTACCATGGGTTGGCTCTTCTGACTTGAAGCCCTGTTAGGACATAATCTTCATTTTCTTCCCTGCAGCAACAGTTCCTACCTCACACTTCCTCAGTAAATGCAGCTTTACTGGATTGATTTTACATTTTATGCTTTCCACCTCCATGCACTTCTGTCTCCATGGCAAGGAAGAAACATGTAATGTGTGTAGGAAATTATTTGAAACTACAAGAATGACACCTGAGAATTTATTATTATAACCACACATTTGTTTAAAAAGAAAAAAACTCATCTCTTTAGATGTCAATTATTATGTTATTCATGTCATATGTCATGCTTGTGTTCAGTTATAGAGATTCAATGATAAATAAGTCAGATGTGACACAATCGTTTTTGGAATCCCCATTGAATGTGTGTCTGGACTATTCTCAACTGTTATAAAAACAGCACATTCTCAAAAGGAGAAAGACAAATAGCTAAGAGATATTTTAGAAAATGTTAAACATGCTTAACTATCAGGGAAATGCAAATTAAAGCTACTTTGAGATTCTATCTCACCCCTGTCAAAATGGCTGTCATCACAAATGACAACAAATGCTGTGGAGGATGTGAGGAAGTGGGAATTCTTTTTCACTGTTGGTGGGAGTACAAAATGGTGCAGAATCTATGACATTCAGTGCAGACTTCCTGATAAACTAAAAAGAGATACCCAGCTCTACCACTCCTGGACACGTACCCAAGACTCTACATCTTACCACAGAGATACTTGGTCAACACATTTATTGCTGCTGTGTTTACCATAGTAAAGAAATGGAATCAGTTTAGATATACTGGTTAATAAGTAGTGAAAATATGGCACATACAAAAAAAATAAACTGCCATTCAGCCATAAAGAAAAATTAAATTATGCAATGTACAGCAGAATGGGTGCAACTGAAAAATATTGAATTAAGTGAGGTAATTCAGGCTCAGAAATGCAAACATACCACGCTCTCTCTTATATTCAGATCTAAGCTTCACACACACACACACACACACACACACATACATATATACATATACGTTATACACACACACACACACACACACACACACACACACACACACACACTTATCTATGAGAGAGATACCAGGCAACTATTTATAAGATAGGCCCATGATAAGGGAGAAGGAGAGATTCAAAGCAGATGGGAAGGAAGGGTAACTGAACACATGTGATATAAAAGTGAAAAGGACCTACTGGGAGTGGAAGGGTTTGAACAGGGATGGGGGTGGGGAGATGATGGAGAGGAAAGGCAGGAGAAGGCCAACCCTAACCATGTATGCATGGCAATGACATAAGCAAATCTGCAACTTTGCATGAAAAGAAACCAAGGAAAAAAGTTTAATAAGTACCAAAATGTAAAAGAGAAAATGTAAGATAAACATTGTTATTGCTTACGATTAAATTAAAAACATGAACTATAAAATGTTTTGTTTGAATGTCATAAGATAAGGAATAGTCATATTGATTGAGGAGAGAGGGTGAAATGATATACTTGTACAGGCAAATTAGAATTGCTACAACTGACTGTTAAAGCGCGCGTGCGCGTGCACACACACACACACACACACACACACACACACACACACACACATACCAGGTGGTCCTATTCTTATCAAAGGATGGACCACTTTCATTTCCTCTTGGCTTTATCTAGTGAAGATGAACATAATTAAAATATGTGACGTATACTATGTTCAATTTTGGAAGGCAACTATGTTCACCACTATACCACCAATGCCGCACCTACTATGTTCAATTTCATAAGAAAACAATTTAGTTTAATTAAGTGCACACCACTAAAATGATTTAGTACAAATAAAAAGATAGCTTTCTTAGTAAAGCTCTACTTTGTTGGTAATAATCAATAACTGTCATTAGGTCATAAATGAGCCATGATTTTGATTGATTCCAGATGGGCCCATCTCTATCAAATACATACACCATGTCATCTTCTTTTAGAGACTTTATGTAATTTCCCGTCTCCAATAAATGCATTTTCAATGTGCCACACAGGCCTCCAGCAATAAATAAATGAATGAGTGAATGAATAAATAAATAAATAAATCTAACAGATATTAGAACCTTCCTAAGATTTATTGCTTCTTTCCCATTAGATGTACTACTCTTTGTAGGCTAAAAGTAATTGTGCAGTAGTTTATGTCCATGCTTGTCCCTAAGCATAATTTCATAAATTTTAAAAAACAGTTCCATTAAGTGGCAAATAATTTATGGATAGAAAAAGCTTAGGCATAAGGGAATTAAGGACAGTTTAAAATCAGAACCTTGACAAAGACAGGTAGTTACCAAATGTCTTTATCTCCCTTCTGTTATGAGTACTTGACAGTTTCTGGAAAAGATGGCAGGAAAAATAAGCACTGGACTTAGATTTAGGAGCCCCAAGCTTAAATTCCAGCTCTACTGTTTGCTAGCTGAGTGATCATTCTAAGTTGTGTGTCCTTTATAGTCCCTAGTTGGATCATATATTTGCTGAAGGTGAGCTGGCAAACAGAGTTGGTGAGTAGGGTGAGTGAGCTGGCATATGTAGATATACCTAGCATTAGTAGGTGCTTGCTCGCTGCTAAATAGTATTTGTATGTTTCTAGTAAATAGTTTCTCTAAGGGGAAATGGCACAATCTGACTATACATCTGTCATTGGGGTAAGTGTTTATTGTTGGACAGAGATCTTAAGGTAATTGACATGTGTGATGCAAATTAATACTCTACTTCAGAAACCCATTGTTTATAAAGGGAGTATATTTTATATTGAACTGTTTGAAACTGGAAAATATTTTATTAAGTAAGGTAACCTAGGTGCAGAGTTACAAACACTTCATGTTCTCTCTTATATGCAGATATTAGCTTCTAATATATATATATATATATATATATATATATATATATATATATATATATATATATATTTGAGGGTTAGGATGGATGGATGCCAAGCCACTATTAATAGAATGAGGCCCAAATTAACATAGGACAAATTGCCTGAATGACTCATCACAAGGAATGGGGCTAGTGAATTCAGTATTTCAATCAGATTACTAGATAAGAAAGAAATAAAGAATTAGAAAATCTCACAAAACATGAAAGAGAAAAGGATACATTTTTTTTTATAGAAATTTAACCATGAAAGTAGAATTCAGAATAGGTCAGTATACTCCCAAAGGAAGGAACACAAAAGGAAAAGTCCTAAGGCAATAGTATCAGAACAAACTATACTATCAGACCAGACCAGACTCCAAAGGTCTCCACTGTCTACATTGGAACCTGTGGTGAGCTGCCGATCAGCACCTGCTCCTGCTGTTAGAATCCTCATTACAAAGGCAGAGTCTTGGCTCCAGGGCTGACTCGTGAAATTTTACTCAAAGTATTGTGAAAATGTATATAGATAGAACTGAAAAATCAGTCTGGAATCACAGCGAGGCTCTACAGCTGGAACAGGGAATAATCAAGAATGAAGTTAGATAATTCATACTCACCATTCAGTAAAACTCCATTTCCTCAAAATTTAGTCATGGGAAACATCCCATTTTATTTATCTTATTGAACTGAAGCTGCTAAAATTGTGTTTTAATTGTCAGCCATGCTGCATTTTCACATTGAAACATGGTTCTAAGAGGCTGAGTAATTGGCTAGTAGTGAATGTTGACTGTGACAACTCTTCAAATACAACAGAAAACAATGAATAATGATTGGATACCAACTGAAAATCAATGAGAAGCTGACATCATTGAGACATAGTGTTTCACTATTTTAGAGGAAAAGATACATACTGTATCACAGGTGATGTTTTAACAAGTAAATCTAAACAATCAGGAAAAATCTGATTTTACAGTAAATGATAATGAAATTATCTTAAAGCCTCCTTTTCCTCTCTTATATGTCAACCCAAACTCAAATTATGAAGTTGGAAAAGCAACAATTCCATTTTCTGAAATAATTTTCATTTTAAGCAAAGCATCATAGTTATTCACCATAGCCAGCAATTTATATAATCCCCTTATGAGTCATAAAAGGAAGTGGGCACTGTTGACCTAAATGCTTCTGATGTGCAGCAAAGTCGAGCAATCCAGTGATGGAATGTTTCTGAAACTCCACATGAGTGTTTGCTGCTTTGGGAGAACTCTGTGCTGGTTGCTGGATCTTTCTTCTTGCAAAACTCAATACCATATTTTTCACAAATTAATTAATATAAGATTCTTTTTGAATCCCATGCTTCAAAGAACTTGTCCAAATTTTATTTCAAATTGACTAGGTATGTAAAGGAAATAAAAAGGTTTGGATAGCAGGGTCCTAATACATTTTAAAAGAAATTTAGTATTGCTACATTACTATCTTTTTTATTATTATTATTATTATTATTATTATTATTATTATTTTATAACACCATTCAGTTCAACATAATAGCCACAGAATCCCCTGTTCTCCCCCTCTCGCCCACCCCTACCCCCGGCCCACCCCCCATTCCCACCTCCTCCAGATCAAGGTCTCCCCCGAGGACCGGGGTTGACCTGGTAGACTCAGTCCTGGTAGGTCCATTCCCCCCTCCCAGACCGAGCCAAGTGTCCCTGCATAAGTCCCAGGATTCAAACAGTCAACTCATGCAACGAGCCCAGGACCTGGCACCAATGCACAGCTGCCTCCCAAACAGATCAAGCCAAATGACTGTCTCACCCGTTCAGGTGGCCTGATCCAGTTGGGGGCCCCTCAGCCTTTGGTTCATAGATCCTGTGCTTCCATTCATTTGGTTATTTGTCCCGGTGCTTTATCCAACCTTGGCTTCAACAATTCTCGCTCATATAAATCCTCTTCTTACTCACTAATTAGACTCCCAGTGCTCCACCAGGGGACCAGCCGTGGATGTCTGCCTTCAGATTCCTCAGTCCTTGGATGGGGTTTATGGCACCACTATTTGGGTGTCTGGCCATCCCATCACCAGAGTAGGTCAGTTCCTGCCGTCTCGCGACCATTGCCAGCAGTCTTTTGAGGGGGTATCTTTGTGGATCTTCGTGGGCCTCCCTAGCTCTCTGCTTCCTCCCCTTCTCACCTTCTCATGTGGTCTTCATTTACCATGGTCTCCTATTCCTTGTTCTCCCTCTCTTTTCTTGATCCAGCTAGGATCTCCCACTCTTTCCCTCGACTGTCACCCTTCATTGTTCCCACTCATGACCAGGCTATTCATGTAGATCTTGTCCATTTCTCCGTGTCTTTTTTTGGGGTCCCGTTTTCCAGGTAGCCTCACTGGTGATGTGAGTAGCAGTCTAGTCATCCTTGTTCCACATCTAGCATCTTCCTATGAGTGAGTACATACCATATTTGTCTTTCTGAGTCTGGGTTACCTCACTCAGGATGATTTTTTCTAGATCCATCCATTTGCCTGCAAACCGTGTGATGTCGTTGTTTTTCTCTGCTGAGTAGTATTCCATTGTGTATATGTGCCACAATTTATTTATCCATTCTTCAGTTGAAGGGCATCTAGGTTGTTTCCAGGTTTTGGCTATTACAAACAATGCTGATATGAACATAGCTGAGCAAGTGCTCTTGTGGTATGATTGAGCATTTCTTGGGTATATGCCCAGGAGTGGTATAGCTGGATCTTGGGGGAGATTGATTCCCAATTTTCTAAGAAAGCGCCATATTGATTTCCAAAGTGGTTGTACAAGCTTGCATTCCCACCAGCAGTGGAGGAGAGTTCCCCTAGTTCCACATCCTCTCCAGCATAAAGTGTCTTCAGTGTTTTTGATCTTAGCCACTCTGACAGGCGTAAGGTGGTATCTCAGAGTTGTCTTGATTTGCATTTCCCTGATGATTAGGGAAGTTGAGCAATTCCTTAAATGTCTTTCAGCCATTTGGAATTCCTCTGTTGAGAATTCTCTGTTTAGTTCTAAAGCCCATTTCTCAATTGGACTGTTGGTCCTTTTGATGTCTAATTTCTTGAGTTCCTTATATATTCTGGATATCAGTCCTCTGTCAGATGTGGGGTTGGTGAAGATCTTTTCCCATTCTGTAAGCTGTCGCTTTGCCTTGTTGACCGTATCCTTTGCTCTACAAAAGCTTCTCAGTTTCAAGAGGTCCCATTGATTGATTGTTTGTCTCAGTGTCTGCGCTACTGGTGTTATATTTAGGAAGTGATCTCCTATGCCAAGGCGTTCAAGACTATTTCCTACTTTTTCTTCTAGCAGGTTCAGAGTAGCTGGATTTATGTTGAGGTCTTTGATCCACTTGGACTTAAGTTTTGTGCACGGTGACAGATATGGATCTATTTGCAGCCTTCTACACGCTGATATCCAGTTATGCCAGCACCATTTGTTGAAGATGCTTTCTTTTTTCCATTGTACACTTTTGGCTTCTTTGTCAAAAATTATATGTCCATAGGTGTGTGGGTTAATGTCAGGGTCTTCAATTCGATTCCATTGGTCCACATGTCGGTTTTTATGCCAATACCAGGCTGTTTTTATTACTGTAGCTCTATAGTAGAGCTTGAAGTCGGGGATTGTGATGCCTCCAGAAGTTGTTTTATTGTACAGGTTTCTTTTAGCTATCCTGGGTTTTTTGTTTTTCCATATGAAGTTGAGTATTGTTCTTTCCAGATCTGTGAAGAATTGTGTTGGTATTTTGATGGGGATTGCATTGAATCTGTAAATTGCTTTTGGTAAGATTGCCATTTTTACTATGTTAACCCTGCCTATCCATGAGCATGGAAGATCTTTCCATTTTCTGAGATCTTCTTCAATTTCTTTTTTCAGGGACTTAAAGTTCTTGTCATATAGGTCCTTCACTTGCTTGGTTAGTGTTACCCCAAGGTATTTTATATCATTTTTGGCTATTGTAAAGGGTGATGTATCTCTAATTGCCTTCTCAGCTTCTTTGTCCATTGTATATAGGAGGGCTACTGATTTTTTTGAGTTGATTTTGTATCCTGCTATGTTGCTGAAGGTGTTTATAAGCTTTATCAATTCCTGGGTGGAATCTTTGGGGTCACTCAAGTATACTATCATGTCGTCTGCAAATAGGGAAAGCTTGACTTCTTCCTTTCCAATTTGAATCCCCTTAATCTCCTTATGTTGTCTTATTGCTCTGGCTAGAACTTCAAGTACTATATTGAATAAGTATGGGGAGAGTGGACAGCCTTGTCTCGTTCCTGATTTTAGTGGAATTGCTTTGAGTTTCTCTCCATTTAATTTGATGTTGGCTGTTGGTTTGCTATATATTGCCTTTATTATGTTTAGGTATGTTCCCTGTATTCCTGATCGCTCCAAGACTTTTATCATGAAGGGGTGTTGGATTTTGTCAAATGCCTTTTCTGCATCTAGTGAGATGATCATGTGGTTTTTTTCTTTGAGTTTGTTTATATGGTGTATTACATTGATGGACTTTCGTATGTTGAACCACCCTTGCATCCCTGGGATGAAGCCTACTTGATCATGGTGGATAATTGTTCTGATGTGTTCTTGGAGTCTGTTTGCCAGTATTTTATTGAGTATTTTTGCATCAATGTTCATGAGGGAGATCGGTCTGTAGTTCTCTTTCTTTGTTGCATCCTTGTTTGGTTTAGGAATCAGGGTAATTGTAGCCTCATAGAAGGAGTTTGGTAATGTTCCTTCTGTTTCTATTATGTGGAACAATTTAGAGAGTATTGGTATTAACTCTTCTTTGAAGATCTGGTAGAATTCTGCGCTGAAACCATCTGGTCCTGGGCTTTTTTTGGTTGGGAGACCTTTAATGACTGTTTCTATTTCCTTAGGGGTTATTGGACTATTTAAATAGTTTATCTGGTCTTGATTAAACTTAGGTATGTGGTATCTATCCAGAAAAATGTCCATTTCTTTTAGGTTTTCCAGTTTTGTGGAGTAGAGGTTTTTGAAATATGACCTTATAATTCTCTGGATTTCCTCAATGTCTGTTGTTATGTCCCCCTTTTCATTTCTGATTTTGTTGATTTGGATTCTCTCTCTCTGTCTTTTGGTTAGTTTGGATAAGGGCTTGTCTATCTTGTTGATTTTCTCAAAGAACCAACTCTTTGTTTCATTAATTTTTTGTATTATTCTCTTAGTTTCTAATTTATTAATTTCACCTCTCACTTTGATAATTTCCTGGCGTCTATTCTTCCTGGGAGACTTTGCTTCTTCTTGTTCTAGAGCTTTCAGATGTGCTGTTAATTCACTAGTGTGCGATTTCTCCAACTTCTTTATGTGGGCATTTAGTGCTATGAATTTCCCTCTTAGCACTGCTTTCATAGTGTCCCATAAGTTTGGGTATGTGGTGTCTTCATTTTCATTGATCTCTAGGAAGTCTTTAATTTCTTTCTTTATTTCTTCCTTAACCCATTGGTGATTCAGTTGAGCATTATTCAGTTTCCATGAGGTTGTAGGTTTTCTGTAGTTTTTGTTGTTGTTGAAATCTAGCTTTAAACCATGGTGATCTGATAGAACACAGGAGGTTATTCTGATTGTTTTGTATCTGTTGAGATTTGCTTTGTGGCCAAGTATGTGGTCGATTTTAGAGAAAGTTCCATGGGGTGCTGAGAAGAAAGTATATTCTTTCTTGTTAGGATGGAATGTTCTGTAGATATCTATTAGGTCCAATTGGGTCATGACATCGGTTAAGTCCTTTATTTCTCTGTTAAGTTTCGATTTGGGAGATCTGTCCAGTGGTGAAAGTGGGGTGTTGAGATCTCCCACTATTAATGTGTGGGGTTTTATATGTGGTTTAAGCTTTAGTAATGTTTCTTTTACATATGTGGGTGCCCTTATGTTTGGGGCATATATGTTCAGAATTGAAACTTCATCTTGGTCGATCTTTCCTGTGACGAGGATGTAATGTCCTTCTTGATCTCTTTTGATTGATTTTAGTTTGAAGTCTATTTTGTTGGATATCAGGATGGCTACCCCTGCTTGTTTCTTAAGACCATTTGATTGAAAAGTCTTTTCCCAGCCTTTTATTCTTAGGTAGTGTCTATCTTTGAATTTGAGATGTGTTTCTTGTATGCAGCAAAAGGATGGGTCCTGCTTTCGTATCCATTCTGTAAGTCTATGTCTTTTTATAGGTGAATTAAGTCCGTTGATATTAAGGGATATTAATGACCAGTGATTCTTCATTTCTGTTATTTTTGGTGGTAGTGTGTGTGTACTTCTCTTCTTTGGGGTTTACTGTTGTGGCTTTATCTATTGCCTGTGTTTTCAAGTGTGTATCTGACTTCCCTCGGTTGGAATTTTCCTTCTAGTGCTTTCTGTAGGGCTGGGTTTGTGGATAGGTATTGTTTAAATCTGGCTTTGTCTTCGAATGTCTTGTTCCTTCCGTCTATGATGATTGAAAGTTTTGCTGGGTATATTAGTCTTGGCTGACATCCATGGTCTCTTAGTGTCTGCATTACATCTGTCCAGGTCCTTCTGGCTTTCAAAGTCTCCATTGAGAAATCGGGTGTTATTCTGATGGGTTTACCTTTATAGGTCACTTGGCCTTTTTCCTTGGCTGCTCTTAATATTCTTTCTTTATTCTGTACATTTAGTTGTTTAATTATTATGTGTCGAGGGGACTTTTTTTGGGGGTCTAGTCTGTTTGGTGTTCTATAGGCTTCTTGTATCTTCATAGGCATTTCCTTCTTTAAGTTGGGAAAGTTTTCTTCTATAATTTTGTTGAATATATTTTCTGTGCCTTTGAGTTGGTATTCTTCACCTTCTTCTATCCCTATAATTCGTAAGTTTGGTCTTTTTATGGTGTCCCAGATTTCTTGGACATTTTGGTTCATGACTTTGTTGGCTTTAGTGTTTCCTTCGACTGATGGAACTATTTCTTCTACTGTATCTTCAATGCCAGAAATCCTCTCTTCCATCTCTTGCATTCTGTTGGTTATACTTGCATCCGAAGTTCCTGATCTTTTACTCAGGTTTTCTATTTCCAGCATTCCCTCTGTTTGTGTCTTTTTCATTTTTTCAATTTCCCTTTTCAGATCTTGGACTGTTTCCTTTGTTTGTTTCATTGCTTTTTCATGATTTTCTTTCAGTGCTTTATTGTTTTCTTCCAGGATTTTAATGTTTTCTTCCAGGACTTTATTGTTTTCTTGGAGGGCTTTATTGTTTTCTTCTAATTTGTTTGCCCTTTCCTCTAGTTGTTTACAGCGTTCTTCCAATTTTCTTGTCTTTTCCTCTACACAAGCCTCTACCTTCTTCATGAAGTTACTCATAAGGCTACTTTCTTCTGCTTCTTCCAATTTTTGGTGTTCAGGTCTAGATGTTGGAGGCGAGCTAGGTTCTGGTGATGCTGTATTGCTCTTCATTTTGCTGTATGTACTTCTGCTTTGACGTCTGCCCATCTCCTTGTGATTCCTTCTTGGTCTTATCAGTGGACTTGTTTCACAAAGAGCCGACAGACTCAGGAAGACTCTCTCTCTTGTCCAAAAGGGAGTTCTCTTGTCCAACTCTTTGGTCCAGAAGGGAAGTCAGGGGCAAGCTCTGGTCCAGAATGGCAGTCGGGGACAGGCTGGGAGCTGGGGGCCGGTCTCTAAGTCTCAGGAAGTGGGTGGGGTCTTGGGCAGATGGGCGTGGGGGCAGGGCGCGGAGACTGCAGGGGCTGCCAGGGGCTTAGAAATGGGGATCCCTCCCGGTGGGGCTAGAAGGGGAGCTGCCCGGTGGCCAGAACCTGATGCCAAGTTGGGCAGGCCTCTCAGGAGTGGCTGGTGGCCAGGGATGGGGTCCTGGCTGGACCCAGGCACTCACCTCTGGTCCAGAAGGGAAGTCGTCAGGGGCAGGCTGGGAGCTGGGGGCCGGTCTCTAAGTCTCAGGAAGTGGGTGGGGTCTTGGGCAGATGGGCGTGGGGGCAGGGCGCGGAGACTGCAGGGGCTGCCAGGGGCTTGGAAATGGGGATCCCTCCCGGTGGGGCTAGAAGGGGAGCTGCCCGGTGGCCAGAACCCGGCGCCAAGCTGGGCAGGTCCTCCCGGGGTGGCTGGTGGCCAGGGATGGGGTCCGGGCTGGACCCAGGCACTCACCTCTGGTCCAGAAGGGAAGTTGTCGGGGGCAGGCTGGGAGCTGGGGGCCGGTCTCTAAGTCTCAGGAAGTGGGTGGGGTCTTGGGCAGATGGGCGTGGGGGCAGGGCGCGTAGACTGCAGGGGCTGCCGGGGGCTTGGAAATGGGGATCCCTCCCGGTGGGGCTAGAAGGGGAGCTGCCCGGTGGCCAGAACCCGGCGCAAAGCTGGGCAGGCCTCTCAGGAGTGGCTGGTGGCCAGGAATGGGGTCCGGGTTGGACCCGGGTACTCACCTCTGGTCAAGAAGGGAAGTCGCTACATTACTATCTTACTATCAAGAACTCTTAAAAAAGGATGATGCATGAGAGAAGAGGTGGCCTTATTTTTCTCCTTTGTAAGATGGAGATCATCATCATGTTTGTTACTTTAATGGTGGAGGGTGATAAGGATTAAGTAACGTTGTCATAGTTTGGGACTTAAATTTTCTCAAAGGGTACAGGCTTAATTTCCAGTCAATGATGTATAAGTGGACGGTAGGACCTTCCCAGGTTTCTAGGTGCTACAAGTGGGTGGTGGAGCCTTTTACAGGGTTCTGGGTGTATGAGTGAACAGTAGAGCTTTTTATAGGGCTCTAGGTACTATCAGGAGATGCTAAAAGCTTCACAAAGTAGGGCCTAGTGGAAGGAAGTTAGGTTAAGTTAAGAAGTCAGGAAAAAAGGGATGAGCCCTTGAAAGGGACTTTGTCCCCAGCATTTTTTTTTTCTTCTCAGCTACTGAAAGCAGAGTAGTTTTCTTCCACCCTGCCATCCCTGCCATATTGGTCTGTATAAACCTGGGTCCTAAAACAATGGAGCTGGACAAACAAAGATGGAAATCTCTGAAACTTTTCCAAAATCAAATAATTCTTCTTTATAAATTATCTCAGATACTTTTTATGGTAATAGAAAATTAACATAGTTATGAAGATAATAAAGAAGAAAAATGGTTAGATCATCTCAACGGATGCAGAAAGTTTATTCAACAAAACTGGATATCCATCCATATTAGAAGCTCTGGGAAACTAAGAATATAAATTAGCTTTTCAATCTATTTAAGAAATTTGATTAAAAGTATGCAACAAATTTTTTATACATAAATGTTTACTGATTTTACATTTTTGCTTTTTATTGAAGTCTTATAGATATCTTATGAAAGTCTCACATTATCTATTGTTAACTTTTTTTAATTAAGAAATTTTTTATTCATTTTACATACAATCCCCATCTTCCCTCCTCCTGCCCCACAGCCTCCCCTTCCAACCCACACCTCATTCCCTCCTATGTGATAGTAAGGCCTCCCCTGGGGAGTCAGCAGAGCCTGGTACATTCAGCAGAGGCAAGTTCAAGCCCCTCCCCCTGCCTCAAGGCTGTGCGAGGTATCCCACAATAGGTAAGTGGGTTCTAAGAGGCCAGCCCATGCACTAGTGATGGATCCTGATCCTACTGTCTGGGGGCCCCTTAATCAGATCAAGCTACACAACTGTCTCGCTGAGTATGCAACTGATTTAACAATTAATAACAATGTGGAAGTTTACTGTCTATATTCAGAATAAATAAGCAATGCCTATTAGATCTTTTTCATTAAAAAAATAAAGATTTTTTTTTAAAAAAATGCTATTGTAGGATTAGCTACTTTCTATTGCTGTGATGAGACACCATGACCAAGGCAACTTATAGAAGAAAGATCGTATTTTAGGTTTACAGTTTCAGAAGCTGAGTCCCTGACTATCATGGTGAGGAGCACGGCAAAAGGCAGGCATGGGGCTAGAGTAGGAGCTGAGAGCTTGCATTTTTTTTAAATTCTTCTCCCATATGCATCCTACCTGCAGTGTCTCCTCCTTCCTCTCATCCCATTTCCCACCTACCCTCTCCCCCAGATCCACTCGTCCTCCATTTCCCTTCAGAAAAGAGCAGACCTCCCAGGGATATCAACTGAACACAGCATAACAAGTTATAACACAACTAGGCACATACCCTTTTACCAAGGCTGGACAAGGCAACTCAGTAGGAAGAAAAGTGTCCTAAAGAATAGGCAAAAGAGTCAGGGGAAGCTTGTGTCTTAAGATACAACCACAACCAATCACAGAGAGAGACAATGAGAATAGCTTGGGCTTTTTAAACTTCAAAGCTCACCCCTGGTGACATACCTCCTCCAACAAGGCCACACCTCCTTATCCTTCCTAAAGAGTTCTAGTTACTGGGGACCAAGTTTTAGAGTATATAAGCCCATGGGAGTCATTTTCTTTCAACTACTACAGTTACAAAATATGCTGTTATTTTATATGCCATGCTGATGAAGTACTGAGCACACAGTACACGAGGCTTACTATTTTCATGGAGATTATTATATTTGATACACATTGATGAATACATATATTACTTATTTGATTGTTCATGTCATTCCACACCAAAAATACACATACCACTTAATGACCTCTTTTAGGTAAATATTAAGGATAATCAAAATAGCCATGACTGCATGCCAACAAAAAATCATAAACTTACATAAAATATGAGGAGGTGCATGTTTTCAAATCTATTTTCTATGCCTTCATTGTGGGATTCTCAAGTGTGGACATTGTAGATGGCAGCATGCCATGGCAATGTCAAAAGGTTGAACACATTTGGTAGATTACTATGAAGCATATCACAAGGAAAGGCAGCTGTGTGCCATGGGTGGTTACGTTTCAGTATTTTCTTTCTTTCTTTCTTTTTTTTTTTTTTTTTTTTTTTTTTTTTTTTTTTTACTGAGAATGGATTCTTTCCTTTTACAATACATCCTGATTACAGTTTTCCCTACCTCTACTCCTCCCTGTTCCTCCCTCACCTTCCCTTCTATTGACCTACTTCCATATTGTCTCTCATTAGAAAAAAAAACAGGCTTTTAAGAGATAACAACAAAACAAATATAATAAGACAAAACAAAAACCATCACATCGAAGTTGTACAAAACAAAACAACAGAAGGAAAAGAGGCCAAAAGAAGGCACAAGAATCAGAGACTCACTGGTTCACACACTCAGGAGACCCATAAAATCACTGAACTGGGAGCCATAATATAAAGCATAGAGGAGCTGGTGCAGACCCATGCAGGCCCTGTGCATGCTGCTTCAGTCTCTGAGAGTTCATATGAGCTTTGCTTAGTTGATTTAGAGGGCCTTGTTCTCCTGGTGTCCTTCATCCTCTTTGGATCTCACACTCCTTCTGCCTACTTTTATGCATGTTTGCCTGAGCTCTGAGTTAGGAATTTGATAGAGACATCCCATTTAGAGCTTTGTGTTCCATGGTCAGTTTCTCTGCACAATGTCTGGCTGTGGGTCTCTGTATTTGTTCCCATCTGCTGAAGAAGGAAGCTTCTCTGATGATGGCTGAGTAAGAGACTGATCTATGAGTATAGCAAATATCATTATGAGTCATTTTATTGCTACTTTTTTTTAGATCAGTAATATTTGGCTTTACCCTAGGTCGTATAACTTGTTGAACATTGAGAAGTAGAGCTGGTGTCTACATAGAACCTTCACCCCCATATTAAATGTCTTTGGTATGGGAGGGTACTCTGCAGGCTACCAAAAGATAAATGTAAACACCAACCCAGCCACAAAACCTTTCATGTACAATTCTGTCCTGCCTGAAAAATATGCTAGGGTATGGTAGCTCAAAACTGTAGGGGTAACCAACCAATGTCTGATTTGACTTAAGACCCACCCCCCTAGGGGTAGCCAACCAATGTCTGATTTAACTTAAGACCCACCCCCTACAAGGAACTTATACCCAACACTGCTTGGGTGACGAAGAACTAGAGGGGCCAATGGTTGATTAGCATTAGGTTGATTTTGCTTATATGCTGATGGCAGGGTAATGGTATTTCAGAAAAAAGAAGAAAAACATTACAACTTTCCGGGTACAAAAGGTACTATTTTTTAAAATACTGTTATGGCATATTTTAGCCACATTGTGTTTATCTACCTGCCTACATCAAATATGTTACAAATAGATAATTATAATGCAATTCCTATCTTCTTTCTATTTTAGGAATGATTCTGCCTCATTAAACAATGATAACGGACGCCCATATATCACAAAACGAGCAGACAGGTGTCATATCCAAATGTTTCCCTTGAGTGTGTTTGTGGGGGGGACATCCTGTATTTACCAGGTCTAAGATTTGATGATAAAAATAAAAGGATTTCTAAAGTAGCTCTTTTTGCAGTTCTGTGTAGGAGGCACCTGTGAACTGTCAAATACTGTTTCCAGGTGAAAGCTGTGTTGTGAAATAGAGAGAGCAATGTGTCTGTTCTTTGGTGCCCACCCCATCACCCTGCATCCCAGATGACAGAACAGATCTATTTCTGGTTCTGGAGTGGTTTGGTAGATCCTTCTTCCTCCACAGCATGTTGGTATTAACATAGTCCGATGATTTTTCACTAAAACTCTCTCAAGTGAATGTCCTTGGATGTTTTAATAGGCTCCTTGCTAAGCTCAATGTTCTGAAGTTCAAAAAGAGAAAAAAATGAAAAAGGCAAAGAAAAACAAAAAGAAAAGAGAGAAAAAAGAAAACTAAGAAGAACTACCAGTATCTGTCTAGGGAGGCACCACCTCCTCTGTATTCTGTGGTCCACACTCTGAACCATTCTCCTGCAGCCATGGCCTGTACCTTCCTAATTTGTGGGACTCGGGGAAGAGGTAGCACATAATAAACAGGACTTGATTTATCTCCTGCTTTACTCCTCTCGTTATAATGGAATCCAGACAGCAAAGAGAAAGGAGCGGGATGAGGAAAGGGACTGTGCATTCCGAGATGAAGTTCACTGTTTACCCATTACTGAAAGCAAATTCAGAAACTCGATCAATATTTTAGTTATGGGGTAGACCCTAGGTAATGTTTGCTTGGTAAGTATGGTATTGATTGAAAAAATATAGAGATTCTCTCTCATAAATGCCATGAAGGTTTTTGTTTGAATTCGGAGACAAATGAGTATTCCTTAAAAGCTGATTGGTTTAGAGTAGGAATGGGGCAAACTAGCGACTCATGACTCATGGCTCCAAGAGTATAAAAAGCATATCAGAATTTGAAATAATGATAAAGAGAAGGATAAAATAGAGTAAGTTTGACCAGAAATGAATTATTTTGTATTTTCTTGACTTTTTTGCACAGTAAATCTCAGGTTATGGGACATCAAAGTAACAATAGTCCAAAGAGAGCTGAGATTATAGGCAAAGGCCATAGGTCTCAGACCTGTAATAAAGATTTACTCTGGGTTGGGGGTGGCCAGAGAATTATACTATTTTATTACATAAAAGGATCTTCTGTAACATCTAGTAACATACTGTCAATTTATAGATTATTAATTTGGGCTTCAGGCACTTAAATGGTAAGCCCAGAGTCACAAAGAAATTGAGTGTGTGAATTATTACCAGCTTCCACCTTAGCCTTTGACTAGTAGAAGCCTTCTTGCCCAGGGTATTCCTTAAAAGGAGAGCATTGACTACCAAAGCTATGAAAGACATGAATTGAAGGGTAAGTGTTTTAAAAGGAAAATTAATTCAGAGAAATGTGAAAGAATCTACATGTCTCCTCCAGAGTACCAGAGACAATTTATAATGAGGTTGTATACATAAGACAAGCCACAGATCCCATTGGTTAGCAACAAGAAAAATGGGAAAGAAACAGCAATATTTTTTGTTGGAAGTTTATCTTGAAATGTTTTTACCTTTTTATAGTTTCTATTGAGTTAGGTCTTTCCATTGAGAGCATTTGGGCATAAGACTCAAAGGACAGACACAGTTTCTGGGCATTTTTATCTCCAAAGCACATAGTAATTCTTCAATGAATGACTAAATCAAAGTCTTTCATATATAAAGTACACTTGATATGCTCTTAATAATTTCTATTAATAAACAAGTTAAGGTATGGGTGGGGATGTAGCACAGCTGGTGTCCAAAGTTCAAGTCATCTTTGGCTACAAAGCTAAGTCCGGGCCAGCCTGGGATACCCAAGATCCCATCTCAAAACAAAATGATAGCAACATTAACGACAAAAGATTTGAAAATAAATCAACATTTTGTAAAATTTTCTTGGATTTTTTATTATACAAATAAAATGGTTTTTAGTGTGGCGAAACAAATTTTTTAAAAGTAAAACTGGCCCACTGTTTTTAAAAGTCAAATTAGGACTTTGCTAACCGATTAGGTTTTAGTTTATCAATAATCTGCTACAGGGATTATTCCAAAATTAAATTAGAATAATAACAAAATATTCACCATTATCTAATATATGAAAGCTGTATGCTATAAACATACATTTTATACTTTGTGGCTGTTAAAATATAATTTAAAGTGATGCAGAACTGAATTATAGTAATATCACTAGGACCCAATTTTCAAGTAATATATATTTTATAGCAACATTTTCATAAAACATATTCTTTGGAATAGTATATTCAATATCAATAACACCAGCATCATGAAAATATGGAATTGCCATTGTATTTTAATGTAATACACTGTTTGTTTTGTCAGATTTTAGGATATGGGAGCAGAAACATATAAGAAAACAGAAAATCAATTTGGCTTGTCATAGTGACACACATCTTTAATCTCAGCACTTGGAATAGGCAGGCAGATATTTGTAGTTTAAGGCTAGCCTGCTCTACATAGCAAGTTTCAGGTCAGCCAATGCTACAAAGAGAAATCCTGCTTCAAAGAAATACTATATATATATATATTTTTTTCAAGGTTCTGTAACATCTTTATATTTTATTTACTTCTATAATTTTTTCAATTCTGTTATTCCAAGTTTATTATTTTATTTAACATTGACTGTAAGCGAATAGGATATACAAGGGTATGCCCTAAATTCTTTTCATATATTACTATATGTAACCTGCATAATAATCTTTTGAATAGTTTCTGATATTGTCATTACAAGGGAAATTGAATTAGAGAAGAAATAACTTACTCCTGTTTATACAAGTGGATTTATTTGGTAGTTGTATAAATAGGAGTAAGTTATTCATTTAAATAATATTAAATATTTATTTAAATATTTAAATGGAAATGGGGGGACTTATCTCTAAAGGCCTCATTCTCAGCCATTACCTTAGAATGTTCATGATTATTTTCATTTATTCCCATCATTATAACTCTTTATTTCCATTAAAAGCTATTTTACATTTAAGTTTACCTATGTGGGGTTTATTAGTATTCTTAAATCTGTGTATTTGTGGTTTTGTGAAATATGAGATATGCGAACACTATCTCACGTGTTTTATTCCCATATCTCTTTCTTTTTGTTAACTGAGACTCCAATTATACATGTATTTTAAAGGTCTGTACCACAGGTCACTCCTTGTCAGTATCCTTCTTCTCTCTTACTGCTCACCCTGTTTTAATTTTGTATTTTATCTTGAATAGCTTCTATTTGAATGGTGCCTATTTAATTCTTTTCAAGTTAATTGACCACTCTTCCTGCTTGTTTTGCTGTTTTCTTGTGGTGTATCAATCACATGGTCTTATGTAGGAGAGGCGATCCTCTACTACCGAGCCATTAAGCTACATCTTCTTTTCTTTCCTGTGTGTGTGTGTGTGTGTGTGTGTGTGTGTGTGTGTGTGTGTGTGTGGTATAGATGTATATATGCTTCTCTCTTTGTGTGTCTGCATCTCTGTGCATGCAGAGGCCAGATGTTGACTGTCTTACTCTATCATCTCCCATCTCATTGCCATGAGATGATCTCTCACTGAACCAGAAGTTTGAGGTTTAGGCTAAACTAGCTGCAGTGAGTTCAGGAATCAGCCTGGGATTGTGAGTTATGATCCACTTTCCCCCAATGTCCAATTTGTTTTTTAGTCTACTTAGTTATTTTTTTCAACCCAGAGATTTTAGTTCTCAAAGTTTCTTCCTTGATTTTGTAGCTCTATTTCCTTAGTGTGATTTCCCATGAGAAATACATTTGCATTTCACATTAAACACATTGAGAATTACTGCTATTGTCTTTTCTGACCCCAACATTTTTGTCATCGCATGATATGGGAGAAAAGACAGAGTAATGGCTTTAGTGAAAGCAGAGATGCTAGATGCCATTGGGCTCGATAAGACAAGATGGTCAAATAAACAATTTGTACAGTGGATCTTCACATACCCATGAAAATAAATGAATTACATCTAAACACATCACCCTGGATGATTTTCATAGCTTCATATTAAATGAAAAGCAAGTCATTGGGAACTTTTCACAATATTGGCTCATTTAAAAGGTTGCAAAACATTGTCCATTCATACATACTCATATAGACATAAACACAACAACAAAGCAATAAAATGAGACAGAAAGTAATTTATCTTGAATAAGATAGTTATGGGAAGACAAAAACAGGTAGATGTAATAAGTAGTGTTTTATTCTTTAGCTGGTGGTTTTGTGAAAATTCTTATGTTAAGAAATAGAAACTTATAGGCACAAAATATAAATAAATAAAATAGAAAAGCAGTTCATCACACTGATGACAATAGTGTAATGTGGGAAGAGAAGAATAATGATTCATGAAATTTTATCCTATATCAAATTGAAAAAGAAAAAAAATGTGATTGAAATAATCCTGACAGTGTAGGAAATGTCCAGTCCATAATTCCCTTTCCTCCTTGTCCATGGGTCTTATGTTTTCTTTGTACACGTAAGCAACAGATTCTAAGTTCATGTGAACTATTGACTCCATTTCTTCTAATGAGGAAGGCTAACTTTCTAAAAAGGCATCTACCTGTCTAGCTCAGGATGTAGGAGGTGAGAATGATATTCATTTCTAAGTACCTCACACATCTGAAATTCCCAGGTCTCTGGGTGACTCATTACATACTATATCATTCTGCTGTCTCTAAACACACTACTAACACAGATACAGACACACAGACAAACAGAGAGAGGCAGACAGATACACACTTCACCTTTCCTCCTACACATACATCTGGGGAGCTACCGTTGACAGTTATGGTTACTTCATTGGTTTCTTTTGCCAATGTTTCAGAATTTCTTGGTCAACTTTTGAGTCTGGATCTACACCTGGGCCAAGAGGTCTACCATCTTCTATTTTTCATATCAGTCTGTGGTTCCAAAGGTGAATCATGTGTTCATATGTAGCACATACTTTCAGCCTTGGGAATAAGGTACTGCCATTTCATGAATCCCAGGTCTGTTCTATCTCCTGTTTCAAATGGGATGCTCTCTTGACCTTGTTCTCTGTAAATGACAGATCAACACTGTCCACATCCCTTCTGAGAGCAAAGTTTGATTGGCATGCCTCATTCCTTGCTCTTCTAGAACAGATAATTGTAGCAAAGAAGTCCTTTGGTAAATTTTTCGAAATTTTAACATAGTATTTTTAATAGGTCAATATTTGAAAACTCTCTTCCTTCCATTTTTCAACTGTGGCAGACATTACTCTTGCAATATTTTTTTTAGAACAAAAGGCAGTCTGTCAGAACTAGCAAGGTTACAGAAAAGGATCAATTCCTAGATTTGCTTTTATGTTGCAGAATATGAGGAATGGATTAAAACAACACAACACAAAATAAAACCCCTAAAATCTGAAGCCAGAGAGAAAATCTGAAATGCTACTTGGGTACACTGGGGAAGAATTTGAAGGAGTTAGCAAATAATAACTCGACAACATTTCCAGAGAAAGTGAAATTTTAGTGGGCAAGAGAGGAAAACATATTTTGTGGAGTGTTACTGTAGGATATAAATTGAATTTCTGGTAATATTTTGTAAGAATAACTTGTGAAGACTGGAATTACTTTTCAGTCACTATCTAGAGCTTGACTTTATTTTTCTTATTGTTACTCTATAATGGTCCTAGATTTTGGGGGATATCATGCTTAATATTGTTTGTGGTCACACAATGTTCAATCTAGACTCCATAAGGACAGGAACTGTGCGTTCCACTGTCTATATTGTGTCTAGGTAACTGTACTCATTAATTTTCACTGAGAAGACAAAATATATTGTGCTGAGATACATGCTTAAGGCAGAAATCTGGATTCTCTTTGAGTGCAGTGGTGAGGTAATGAGCTTTATTTTTTAATAGATAAACTGGATTAAATTTCTTTGAGAACTGGTGCCTTCAGAAACGAGACAGAGGGTTACTTAAACTGGGAGGAGACTGGAACTGAGCTATGATAATGGACAAACACAACCTTATGTGGAGGACAGAGTCTATCAGAGGGAAAACAGGAGGGAAAACACAGGAGTTACTGTGTGTGTAAAGTCGTGAGGGCTGGCATCTGCCCTTTGGTGTCCCTGGGAAGACTCTTCCTGACCTTTGCATCTATCACAGCATCTGAGAGTGTTCTTCGTACTTGACTTTGGGGTAAGTCAGTAGCTATGAGTGCTGAGACGAGGTCATGTGTTAGGGGAATAGATAATAGCATTCATATTCTGTATCCTAGAAATAAAAGTGATGCCATAGTCATTAATTGAGGCAGACACACAGACTGAAAGAGGAAGGACGATTAAGGTGAAAATACTGTGTTTTGTTTGAAACACTCTGATTTTCATGTTCTATGTCACAGCCATGTAACAGGAACAGAACATATCTGATGTAACTCATGAAAGGGATTTCAGAACTTGAGGCATTTTGAGAGTTATTTGCATAGAACTGATTATAAGAAGCATAGAATTAATATTTCTGAAAGGCCAGCACACAAATCACCTGAGAAGTATGATGTGTGGAGGTGTAAACAGCAAGGAACATTAATATTTCAAACTGAGCAGATAAGAGCATTGTGAAAAATCACAGCAATAGGAAAATAGAACAGACTTGTATCTTGATCCTGGAGACGCAGGGGAAAGCTTAAAGTTCTCACAGTTAGGTAGCAGCATCCCTGTACAGATCCTTCTTGGGTACAGAGAAGTAAGGGGATTCATGTCTAATATTTTCAATCAATATTGGGGAGCAGGCATTCAAGTAACCTGTAAGAAGGATTCTGTGCCAGGTTTAGAATACCACAGTGAACAGATATAAATAGTGTATACTATTTTTATATATTTCTAGAACATTAGGAGCTGTTGACATCTTTGAAGCTCTCTGGAGAATGCATATTCCATAAAGACAAAGTACTAAACTTAATTTCATCCCCTTGCCGGTGGGTTTATAGTCCCCTTGGATCATCTTGGAGTCTGGGAAATTGTTAGTTTGAATATTTGTCTAAGGGAGTAGCCATTGCCATCAGGTCATGTCTCCACATGATAATTGGTCTTTCATTCATTTCTTTCTTCTCTATGACATTTTATAGAGAAATTTCTGTTGCAGTCCTGGGTGAGTGAGTATTCAGGCAGAAACAGGAGTTGCTCCAGGCCAGGATGTCTGCAAACTGTTTCTTCCCAAAATGTCAAAGCATCTAGCAGTGAGATTCATCATGCATCATTTTACGAGGACAGTTCCCTGTGGGTCAGATCAAAGTCAGATAACATTACTCCAGACAAACAACCTGGATTAAAATTGCCATTTACCCTCAGGGACATTCTCTGTCTAAGCAAACTTTATTTGTACTTTTCCTGATTAATACCCCCAGCTAAGGAGATCTTTCCTATAAAATGTCCCTTTATTTCACTCCATGTAGAAAACAAATTTCAGACTGAGCCTGATATTTAAATTACAGATGTGAGCACCATCAATACTGGTCAAAATCTGAGAGGGATCTGATCTAATATACATGTTTTACCTTGTGTGATTAAGTAAGTTAGATCTTGGTTTAGGCGTGTGTAGCTGGAGTTTTTCTGGTCCTGCCTGGCCCACGGTCAGGACAAATCTCTCTCACCCGCCAGTCCTGAAGCCGCTCAGACCCACCCAAGTAAACACAGAGACTTATATTTTTTATAAAATGTATGGCTGTGGCAGTCTTCTAACTAGTTGTTCTTATATCTTAACCCTTTTTATTAATTTATAAGTTGCCGCGTGGCTCATGGCTTACAGGTATCTTAACATCTGCTTTTCATTGTGGCAGCTGGCAGTGTCTCTCTGCCTCAGCCTTCCACTTCTCAGAATTTTTCCTCTCTGTTTGTACCGCCTATACTTCCTGCCTGGCTACTGGCCAACTGGCATTTTATTTACACAGAGCGATATCCACAACAGGCATGTTTCAACAACAAACATACCACCACCACCACCACCACCACCACCACCACCACCACCACCACCACCACCACCACCACCAAGAACAGTAAAAACAACAAACATTCCAAAATACTCCAGAAAACCCATCAAGCACAGCGCTTTAAAGAGGAGAGAAGTAACTTTCTCCAGGTTTGCACTCTGGTATGTGCGCTTCTTGAGTTCCTCTGGGGATCAACCTCTGCCGATGTCAACTGAACCTTACTCATAATTTAATATGGCAGAGGTCACATTCTAAACAGTATGAAGGAAGGATGGGCAGAGGAGAAACATGGAAAGAGATGCATCTTGGAAAGCGCTTCAAATCTCCTACATTGCTGTGTATGTGTGTGTGTGAGAGAGAGAGAGACAGAGACAGAGAGACAGAGAGAGACAGAGACAGAGAGCAAGATTATGAATTTAGGGAAGTGCCTGGAATTTTGTTACATGGATACTCTCAGATATATATATAAAGGATGAGAGACACTGTCCTTTGTCTAGGGTTCATCTGCTGAAGTAAAATGTGGAGATTTTTATTATTCAGTTATGGTAGAAAATTTTGCTGCCCTATCATGTGTTTTTATGAAACTTGAAGTTTCATAGTGTGCACTGTAAAATGATAACCTAATCGAGTAAGAGAAGAAGAGCTTCTTTGACAGGGAGACAAAACCAACCTCATGCTTCAAGGCAGAATGGAGGAGTCTTTGCCATCGGCATCTAAATGCATAGGCAACACCACCTGCTTGGGCTTGAGGCTGTCCTCAGTTTTACTCTTCCCTGTAGGGGCTTAAGCTGCTCTGATCAACAGAGCTTTGAAAGGACAGTCACAGTTGGCTGCATCTCCTCTGCTAGTGAGTCAGCTTCTGCAGAAAGCTGGGTGCTGGTTGTGGATCGACAATTTCGTGCACATCATTGTCAGCTTGATATATATATATATATATATATATATATATATATATATATATATATAAATTTATATATGTATATGTATATATATATAAAGTTTTCACTTACTTTGACAAGTCTAGAGGAGCCAATGCTTAGTATTTTTATAGCAATGAAAATGAACCTGGAATTAGGAACACAATATTACATCTCAGAGATTACATTCCTTCTGGCAGAGACCCAATACTCTGTGTCACTCAGTACTCTGGGGGTATAAGTTACCCTAAAATCCTTTTCTAACAATTTTGGCAGTTATGTAAGAATGAAATCAATATTTAGTTACTGGGTTCTATCACAGCATGTAGAAAATTTGATAGGAGAGTAATTTATGATATTTGCCATATTTCACCAAGTCATTTGAGCACTCCTCAGTAATTAGTCCCCTACAGTTCTAATGGAACGATCAGTCAATATTCATCAATTTTTGTAAAGGACATTATGATTAAAGCAGGAACAAGAGTCCTTGAGACCCTCTTATTCATCACTTTGTCGTGTCGTGACTATACATAATACTCAGCCCTTCACACGTTCTTGCCCCTGACAGACTCGAAACAAGGGGTGGACAGGAGCAGAACGGGAAGCACAAACCCATGACACTCGACTTGGCCTCGATTGCATTTCTGATCCTGCTGGCAGCCTGCACCACCACACCGACAGGCCTTCGTGTCTTCTGTACTGCTGAACAGCAAGAAGATGACCACCAGCACAGCAAATGGCACCTCTTCCTCCCTCACCATCCCTTTTCTCCCCACCTCTCTTGTCCTCTCAGCTCCTCACCCCCTCCTCTTCCCTCCTCTCTCCTTTGCTGTCCCATTTAGGTCTCCTTTACTTTCTTTTCCTTTCTCCACTCCTTTCTTTTCCTGTTTTACTCAACATTCATTATGAGAGACACATGACAAGGCGGTGAGGTAACCATCTCCACAGAAATGTCAACATGAACTAAATTCTAGACATAGGCTTGGTGTGGTGGTGCATACCAATAGCCACAGCACTCAGGAGGCAGAGGCAGGAGAATCACCATGAATTCCAAGCAGCCTGGGTTAGAGAAAAACATCCAGGCAGGCCTAGAATATATTATGGGACCCTGTTGCCAAGTAAAATAAAACAAACAAACAAACAAAAAATGAACCAAACCTTTGAGACCTAAGCCTTTAAGCTCTGCATGCATTAACATGGCAGTCTGCCCAGGCAATCACAAAGAACTGAATCTGATACTAAAAAAAGGCAAATACTGATACATTCAGAGTAGATGCTATAGCTTATTGCTTTATTTCAAAGATAACAATTTTTGAGCTTTCAACCATAATAGATGTATATTTACAAGTGTATAAATGATGCAGCCTGGAACTTAAACATTAAAAATGAGATACTAAGGAGGAATGTTTATATGTACAGACACACACGTTTATTTACTTATATGTATTCATCTCCCTCTCTTAATTATTTATTTTTCAGTGGACTCCACTTTCTTTTGGCTCCATCTCAGGTGCCTGGGATATAAACATTTTCAGTATGGACAAAAACTCTGAAGAATATTGAACTTGCCAAATGCCAGTCCTTAGTCAGTGATTCCCAGTCATGTAGCTGACTGACTGGGATTCTCTGAAAGCATATAATTAGGAATGCCCACTAATGTTCCTGTAGTTTCCCAGTGCTCAGCTGATGAAATGAGGAGAGTGGTGTCTACCATCAATGAAATTCTCTGATTGTTATAAGACATGGTGAGCAGTGGCATTTGCATGCTGTGATTGAGTATGTCTATATCCAATGAACTCTAGAAGAATTTAACAAATGTTATCTAAATATAAAGAGTCTAAGTGAAATTTTATGGCCCTCTCTGCCCCTTCTATACAAGACCAACAAGTATGTGCACCCTTCATGGTAATGTAGACAGGAGTTAACTCTTTCTAGTTAAATTCAACACACATTCTTTTGTCAAGTTTCAATTTTTAGAAACTTTGTCAGATACTGTGGGAGTAACAGATTCTGAGGATAATCCTGTGACATCTGTGATTTCACAGCAGAGGAATTAGATACAAAACTAAAATAATATATGAGAAAACATGATATAGTCATTGATAGTGTCCGGAAGAATCAGACTGGAAATGACTGACCCTGGAGGAATGTTTTAAAGAACGGAACACCCAACCTTGGATTTGAAAGATTATGAAAACAATAATAACAAGGCACAGACATGATGTATGTGTCTTGGCTCCCCTTCCAATTTCATTGTTAACTTGCTCTACTGACTTCTCCAGCACACTCTTAAACTAAGCCTCAATTTTCTTATCTCCAAAATGAATCATTTAGACTTCATGGCCTTCAACAGTCTAAGAGAAACAAAAACATATGTGTCTGCCCAACGAATTTCAGGGGAAATAATTAATGCAACAGCACTTTTCCTTTAGGGCCTTTCAATCTGTTAGAGGTTAAGTGACAAGAAACAAGTAACTAGACCTGGAGTGTTCCCCACACAGAACCTGACTAGTAATACTGCCTGGACACATGGCATTGTGATCAGGCCAGGATGGGGAGGAAGAGGAAGAGAAAGAGGATGAAAACTGCAAAACCAAAGCCAGCATTTTGTTTGAGTACTGCTACGTGCTAGCACTATATGCATCATTCAAAGTGTGTCATACTCTGTCCCTACTTCATGGAAGACACTAAAGCCTGAACAGGTTAGACCATGTTCAGCTTATAAAGTGGTTAGTACTAAAGCTAGACCCAGAACCCTTCACTGTTTTACTCAGTGAAGCTAGACCCAGAACCCTTCGCTGTTACACTCAGTGACAAATTCCATAACTGTGATTTTTGATGAGCAGTCAGGGCTTTGACCTGATGAAAACAGGAAGAGAGCAGGGTAAATGCTGTCTACCACCAATACTGACAGCACGTAGGGAACATCCACAGGAGCTGTGGCTGGGAGGCAGGGCAGTCATTCCTTCATTGACTGAAGAGGCTTGGGGAGCGGGCATAATCATGAAATAAACATGCAGGCTTCACTAAAGAAACCGGCAGCCCATCTATCAAAACTGGAGTTCAAGATAAGAGGTAAATTCTAGGAACAGGTAGCACAAGCCTTGGTGGAAGATCCGAGACAAATGAATCAGCATTAGGGAGTTCTGGTGAGGCAGTGGATGTGTTTTGGTCTCTCTTCAAGCAGTGCACCTCTGATTGAGCCCAAAGCCTGGAGATCCGGCTGGGTGGGAGACCAAGTGGCACTGGGGTTGAGAATGAGTGATTAACAATCCATAGACCTGTTCTGGAATGACAGTTACTTACCAGCTGTGAGCAATTAAATAACTCCCCAGCTCTCAGTTTTATCTATGGAGTGGGCTCATGGACACTGTTGTTTATGTGAAATCAATGGTATGTGTGAAGTTGCCAGAGGACTGCTGACACAATGTGATGGTGCTGATGAGAATCCCTTCAGCAGTAAGCAACGGAACCCCAGGATAAGAGAGGTTCAGTGTGGCAGACATGGTTTCTCTCACATAAATGTAGCCAAACTCCAGGCTAGTGTGGAACATTCCAAACTTTCGTCACTCGTTCTGTGTGCTTAGCATACCTTCCAACTTAATGGCTTATGATGTATGTACTCTACCTCTTGCCATCATTTCACAGGCCCAAACTTACTTCCATGGCTAAAGCAGTCACAAGCGGGCCTGAGGGATGCTGTTAAGCCACAGCACAGCACTCCAAGCTTGCTTTGAGGTCTTATGTTACTGCGTGAGAAAGAGATGATGGTGTTTCATGACAGGCAGGAAATCTGGTGTGGTCTGCGGTCCATAACTGACACCAGCAGAATGATTTTAGCAATTATAGTACTTCACAGTGGCAATCGCAAATCACTGAGGTCCAGAGGGATTTGATGATGTGAAATTCACATCTTGTCCTCTAGACAGCCACTAGTAAAAGTCAAAAATTAAAGTTTAACTTTAGCCATCCTACTAGTCACTGAACCTGGTGGTTGTCCTTACTGAATACAGTTTCTTGTACAGTTGGACGTAGCTTCCCACAAAGTTACAGCTAATCAAATGTGAATTAAAAGGTCATATTCCTCATTCATGTGGCAACTAAATACTCTCCACATGTGAGGCCCTGGGTTATTTTCCTCTATAATGCAGCTTGGGAGGCCATTTTTTAATGCGGGGGCGGGGGGAATGAACTTGAAGAAGCATGGATCTTTCCTTGAATGGAGATGAGGATAATTCAGATGTTTTTCTTTTCTCTACTCTTCTTTTTCCCCTCTCTCTCACTCTCCTTCTCTCTCTCTCTCTCTCTCCCTTCCTCCCCTTTCTACCTCTTTCCCTTCCCTCCTTACTCCAGTAAAATACTTTCAGTAAGCTTACTAGTGATTTTTCCATTCAACTGCATAGAATAAAGACGATCTTCCCTTTCCCAACCAGGGAAAGGACTCTCCATAAAGTGGTCCATGTTTGTGTCTATAATTACTTCTATCACTTTTCTAATTGATTCTTCCATCATGCTGGAATTCTGCTTTTATGACATAGTAACTTATCCCTATTTCAGAGTCTTTACCCTTGTTTTATCTGATGAAACTCTTAGAACTCAGCTATAGCTTTAATAAAGCACGTTTCTTCTTATACTTCTTATAGCCAGTTTCTAGTCTTCTTATCATTTTAAATGTCTCCACTTTAAGTTGCTAGTAGGTATTTATCTATCTGTCCACCCACTCATCTATGTATCTATCTATGTATGTATCTATGTATGTATCTTATCTATCTATCTATCTATCTATCTATCTATCTATCTATCTATCTATCTATCTATGGTGGTTTGAAAAAATGGCCCCCAAAGGGAGTGGCACTATTAGGAAGTATGGTCTTGTTGGAGAAGGTGTGATCTTGTTGTGGGAAATGTGTCATTGTGGAGGTAGGCTTTGAAGTCTCATACATGCTCAAGATACAGCCCAGTGTCTCAGACCACTTCCTGTTGCCTTCAGGATGTAGAACTCTCAACTACTTCTCCAGCACCATGTCTGCCTGCACACCATGTCCCACCATGATGATAATAGACTGAACTTCTGAACTATAAGTTAGCCACTCCAGTGAAATGCTTTTCTTCATTAAGAGTTCCTGTGGTCATGATGTCTCTTCACAGCAATAGAAACTCTAACTAAGACACTATCTATCTATTATCTATCTATCATCTATCTATCTATCCATCATCTATCTATTTACCTATCATTTATCCAGTTACCTGGTACCTTTAAATTAGAATATATATATATATATATATATATATATATATATATATATATATATATATATGGTGTGGGTGTATAATATATATATATATATATGATATTATCTTGGTTCTTTAAAAACATTTCCTACTAACAAAGACTTTTTGTTGTTATTTAGTCTTTTAGCACTGAAAACATTCCAAACATTCAGTGAGTATTTATGCAAGATCTAGAGAAAATTCGATTGCCTCTTTTTCCAACTGAACCTTTCTCAGTATCAATTTTAATAGTATTTTCTCCTGCATCATAAGAATTAGGTATTAATTTTATTGTGAGACTAAAGAGAATGAACTAATTTGTGTATTGTATGATATATGTGTTTAATAAATGACATGGATGTTAAATACAATATAGAATGCATATGCATGGAGCACATATGACATGTAGAAATATATATATATAATATAAAATAACTGTGGATTGATATGAAATTTACACATTATCTCAACTAGATGGATAGAGCACTTTCTTCTATGTGTTATATCTTTCTTTCAGTGGTGGGCTTTTAAGTTTACCTGTGCAAATTTGTTACTATAGGGTATTTTCAAATTGTAGATTCTAATAAGGCAATTTGAGATGGTACCTGCCATGTGGCGATTTTCAAATTTCCAGGTCATGTACTGGGGAGATAGGTCAGTTGGTAAACAGCTTGTGGCACAAACATGAGGACCTTTGTTCAGATCCCCAGCACCGCATAAGAAGCCTGGCAGGGGGATGTGCTGCTGTAGTCCCAGTGTGGGGGACAGAGACAGGATTCTTGGATCCCACTGTCCATCTGCTTAGCAGAATCAGTGAGCACCACTGTCCTCCAAATAAGGGAGAGAACAATTAAAAAATACCCAGTGTCAACCTCTAGCTTACCCACATACACACATACATGTGCCTGTACACCTATTTTTTTGCATACATAGACACAGGCAGATACATGTACAACTCACACACATACATGTGCACAAAGTTACCAAGTCATGAATATGATACTGACTTCATTCAATCATTTGAGTGGCAAGGAGCCTGTAAGATTTTGTGCTCAAGCATGGAACCATTAGGAAATTTTGAAAGTATGTATTCATGGATTTTATGTCCAGATATTTTGGGTTCATTGGTGTAAGGTATGGTCTGGACATCAGGGTTTTTAAAAACCCTCTATGGTGTGAGTACTGTTGGCTTTGTAGAGAGACCACAGTTGACAGGAGACGAACATAGGATAGAGACATTTATAAGAGTCTTTTCTTGACGTATGTGGAAAGCTACTGGTAAAAATAGTCCAGAACATACTGTCATTTCACCTTTGGAGATATCCGTTATGAACCAGAATAGTTAACCTCTGTGAAGACAGCTGTGGCACCTGTTCACGGGATGTGCCCCTCTTCCTAGATGCGGAGGCACTTAATATTCTCTAGCTCTCTCAGGGAAAAAAGCGGAGAGAAAAATTCCACCATATGCTTTTGCATTATCTTGTGAACATCCCGGTCATATGTTGCTCATCTAATTCTAACAATATGGCTTCCTGGGGGCTGTTTAGTTTCCCAGGGACCCTGAACGAAGACTGCTCCTGGAGAAATGTAAGCATGTCGTTTCTAAGGGGAAAAGAAGCCTGGAGAACAAGGACACTGCTGCTCATCTCCAACAGACCCAAGGGAAGTCAGTGAGTCATCGGGATGAGGAGCGTTCTATCTAGGCTGATTGGGGGAGGGAGGGAAAATTACAAGGAAGCTATGTATAAAGTTTAGCAAGTATCTGCTCTAGAAATATCTTCCTAAGCATGAATTCAATGCAAAGAAGAGAAAGGACAGAAGCAGAGTTCTGGCTACTAAATGAGAAGAGATTCCAGATGATCAGTATCACATTTATCACATGATACACATTTGATGAGAGCCTCATTTAATTTATCACAGGTATGGTAGAGCTAAGTGAAGCTGGCATAGTTTGTGATTTATTTTTTTTTGGTTCACACTGAACATTTAGAAGAATACTTTGGAAAATATTTGTGAAAGGTATTTTAGGTACACACTGGCTCCCAGATGCTTTCTTCCTGTCTCTGAGTTTCTACATGATAAATTCAGGTAATTTAGCTTTATTGATACAATCAGCTACATTTTCCAATAGACAGATAAGAACAACTGATACAATCTATTTTGCTGATGAAAATGATATTGAGATATCTTCTTTACTTAGAAATCAGCTGAAGGAAAACATGAGGGTCTCAGTGGGGGATCTGAGAATAGCAGGTACTAGCATGAGCTTGTCTGTCCGAGAAGTGTATGAGAAAGACTTATCAATCCTAGACAGGTTTGCCAAGTTTCCACTAATGCGTGAGGGAACTGGGAACTGGAGGAAAGGCTGGAGTTGCCTCAAGGCTGAGGCAACAACAGAAAGAACAGGGGATCTTCCTTTCTGCAAGCAGCCAGTGTGAACCATAGGAAAGATAACTTCCATCCCCAAATGAGTAAACCACCACTTACAAGACTTTAACGTTGCTGGAGCTGTAAGGAAAAAAACAGGAAAAAGCATCTAGCCATCTCTGTGGACCAAACACCTAAATAAGAAAGCTCAATTAGAACAAATACAACACATTTTGAATTAAATAGAGCTTCTGGTGGGGACAAAGAACAGAGAGAATAATGGGGACAGATTTTAGAATTGAGCATGCCTTGTATAACTAAGAAATTAAGTACAGAAGTGGAGAGAATAATTTCTATTTAAATTTGAGTTAAAACACTGAGACCATGTTGAAGAAATCTGCCAAAGAGGGAAGTAGCTGTTGGAGAATTCATCATTGACAATATAAAGGAGCTAGGAAATAGATCTAAACTAATTAAAAAATAGAAAGTAAAGACCACAAAATGAGATTTGAACATCTATGAGAAAGTAATTTTGTAAGGATTCTTTATTTGAAGATTCAAGGTGTTAATTGACAACTTCTAGACGGTATTGATGGGCTCTTATCTATACCCTGTGTATGACTGACTAGGCATATTCTGGAAAAACTCCCAAGCTGGTAAGCATCCATCCAATGGACAACCAGTCTATAGAAGAGAAAAGAGAACTGATAGTGGATGTTACATTCACAAATGAATTCAAATGCAAGGAAACTATGCAAATGATTGACTAGGAGAAAATAATCAATCACTCCAAAATCCAAACCCAGCTAAGCATTGATTGATTAGGACAGAAGATGAGGAGACTAGGAGTGTTTAGCATGGAAAGATGCTGCTGTGGGATGGTCTTTCTGTATGCTGTGTATATATGTTGCTCCCATTGGTTAATAAATAAAGCTGCTTAATGTAAATTGTAGGGTTTTTATAATTTCACTTACAATCGCATTATTTTGTAATTTGTTAGACTACTAGTTAATTTGTATTTCACTAAATTATACCTGAAAATTTTAATAAAAGTAAAGAAATCTGGACAAAATAACACTAAGAATTAAATACCAAGCTATAGTTGAATAAATGAATTAGAAGAATAATATGAATTTCTTTTCTTATGAAATGTAAAAATACTAAAAATAGTGCATTTGCAACTATATCAATGTAACAAAATACAAATATCCAGAATAGAACTAATTCATGTAC
Source organism: Peromyscus maniculatus bairdii (assembly GCF_049852395.1). Taxonomy (NCBI): domain Eukaryota; kingdom Metazoa; phylum Chordata; class Mammalia; order Rodentia; family Cricetidae; genus Peromyscus; species Peromyscus maniculatus. Next base: position 21,349,814 of record NC_134871.1, read on the forward strand.
AAAATTAAACTATTTCAAATGTAGTCAGTCCAATGGTTAAAAGGTGAGCTATTTATTACGATATGGTGGGTGAGCCGGACAGTGGTAGCACATGCCTTTAATCCCAGCACTCTGGAAGCAGAGCCAGGCAGATTTCTGTGAGTTCAAGGCCAGCCTGGGCTACAGAGCAAGATCCAGGACAGGCACCAAAGCTACACAGAGAAACCCTGTCTTGAAACCTCCATATATATATATGAATGAATATATATATATGAATAAAATGTTAAATATCTTAAATAAACAAAAAAGGGGGTATATTTAAACTAAGAAAGGAAGTAAAGACATAAGGGAAGTTAACCTATTTTGATTAACTAAGATTTTAAGCATTCATAAAGCACAAAATACTATACTATAGATATTTAAATGCCACAAATTTAAAAAATATAATGCATATTTCACATGAAGAGCTAATATCTCTAGTTTATCAAAAACATTTTGTAGACTGACATAAAACAACGAATATTAAAATAGGTAACGCTGCGAGGATATATGTGTGTGTGTGTGTGTGTGTGTGTGTGTGTGTGTGTGTGTGTATACTCATAATCAACAAAGTCAAAAGATTTTAAACTTCATTAGCAACATGACAGGGGAGGCTTCAAATATTCACACGGAATCACTTTTGTGACATTAGCCTGGAGACATATATGTATTTCCTCCTAAAATATATATATATATATATATATATATATATATATATATATATATATATGGAAAGTGAAATTTTTCTATGATTTGTGAAAGTAAAATGTTTGTTTTAGGCGCTCGGCCTGACCACATCCCTAACTGTAGAAATTCAGTGCATTCTTTAAAGTTCTGCCTAACCCTTAGCAACTATCTCCTGATACTAAAAGGATCAATGCACAGAACCCATGTCTATGAGGGCCTTTTACTTCAGCTTGTCCGTGGTGACAAAGTGCTGGTGTCTTAGGGTTTCTATTGCTGTGATGAGCAAAAAGCAAGTTGTGTGTGTGTGTGTGTTGGGGCGGGGGTGTTATTCAGGTTACACTTCCATATTGCTGTTCATCTTTGACAGAAGTCAGAACAGGAACTCCAAGAGCAGGAGCCTGGAGGCAGGAGCTGACGCAGAGGCCATGGAGAGGAGCTGCTTACTGGCTTGCTTCACATGGCTTGCTCAGTCTGCTTTCTCCCAGAACCCAGGACAACCGTCCTAGGACTGGCACCACCCACAGTGGGCTGGGCCCTCCCCCATTGGTCACTAATTAAGGAAAGGCCTTACAGACAGATCTTATTGGAGGTATTTTCTTAGTTGAGGTTCCCTCCTTTCCGATAACTCTAGTCTGTCTGTCAAGTGGACATATGACCAGCAGCATGCCTGGCAACAAAATTGATGTCTAAAATAAAAATTAGAGAGTGAAATATGCTGTGGCCTTTTAGAAAAATGAATCCCAGTGGACCACTTTCCCGTGGGATCATTGCCTGACAACAACAAGGTATGTGAACCCGGAGCAAGTTAAACATTCTAAAAGAAAGCATACTTTCATATACATGAAGCATGTACTGATTCTGACGGGTTTGCAATGGGCACTGATAAGGTATATACAATATATTTTCCCTGAGAGATGGAGACGTAAAATTGGACCGGAAGGACACAGAAAGCTTGGCTGTGTAAAGAGGGAGGGGAAATCTATTCCTGGTACAGTGAGTGGCCGAGTCGCATGATGGACAGTGTTTACATTGGCACCAAGGAGGAGCTGTGAAAACTGCAGCGTGGTAGGAACTTGGCAAAGGGGGCGTGGCTTAACTCAAGATGATGTGAATGGACTGGGCAGTTAGTGGGTTTTCGGCACCTTCAGAATGTTGTTCGCAGCCTAGTGTGGCATATACTTCAGCTACTCTGAAGGCTGCTGAGTCAGGAGGATGACACGTTCAATACCAGTCTATGCAATTCAGTGAGCCCCAGTCTTAAACAAGGAAAAGAAATGTACAAAAGGGCGGAAGATGTAGCTGAGGCAGAGGGCTTGCCCGGCACTTGTGAGGCTCTAGGTTCAGTCCACAGCACTCGGAAACAATTCCGAGTGCTATAAGCAGCCTTTGAATGTTCTCTGTACAGCAGCAAAAATCAGCCTGTTGGTATTTTAAGAGCACAACACTCATGATTAGCTGGATATATATATATATATATATATATATATATATATATATATATATATATATATATATATATATAGAGAGAGAGAGAGAGAGAGAGAGAGAGAGAGACAGAGAGAGAGAGAGAGAGTTCATACACTCAATAGAGCATAGGGTGGTACATAGATGTGGTTGGAGGGAGGAAATGATGTAATTATATTTTAATTTCAAAATATAAAATAATCTATTTTTAGGTAAGTATGAATTGATTGGTTTACAGGCAGAAAAGCCAGCCATTTAAAGGTGAACAGGACAAGAATGCTAGAAGTCATGGTTTAAAGGTAAAAGGAGTTGAAATATAGCCTATTTTCAGTGGGAAAAAAGGTAAGCATTCTATGGATGACACTGAATATCTAAAAGGAAGCTCAGTGGTAGAATCCATAGGTAGCATGTATTAGAGTCCAAATTGAAACCTCACCAACAGAAACTAATCAAGTAAGCAATAATAACAAATAAAACATAACCCTGTAAAATGATAAGATGAATTTTGCTATTGACTTTTGGTATATATATTGTGCTTTTTTTCCAATCCTTAAATTATTTTGGCAAACTAAATGTAATGGTAGGAAAAACTATGGTAATATGTTAAAGATAAAACTTACATAGCATATACTGTGTTCCTAGTTATACAAAGAAAAGAGAATATACGTAAGCATGTCTATTTAGTCCAGAAGAGAAAAGATGTGCCATTTCTCTATCTCACTATTGTTGGGTTTAGTACCTTCCAAATTTCCTCCACTAATCACAAATTAATGTATTAATCAGAAAAATTTAAGTAAATAGGGTAAACACTGTTTGGTCATTGTTCTTAATATACAGATGGTATAATTAGCTGTTTTAGCTTTAACCTCTTCATTTATAAAATGTTACTCATCTGCATTCAGACTATGCTGTTATCAATATTTTCGTTGATTCTTTAACTATGTAAATGAAGTTAGACTACCAATATACATGTAAAATTTAGTTAAAGTTCAAAAGACATTCCTCATTTCTAGTTAGCTCGGCTGAAGTTCTAGGAGAAGCTACTGAAAACCCACGATTTAACCTTGTAGACATGCAAACTTCAGTTGTAAAATGTTCAAAAGCAGGGGCAGAAGCGCTGGCAACCATGAGGTATTTAACAAATCCCAGCCCTGAGATCGCCCTGTGTGGAAAAACAAGCTTTTCTTTTAATGCAGAGATGAAACGGTTAACCCATTCTAAATCCAATGGCAGACAGAATCTGTTGTATTTGGGTTTCCAAATTGTAGACCTGGCTGAGTTTTGATCATCTGAATGTCGCTGTAAAATGACTATTTTTATATGAGAATAAAAAGTAATTATATATGTATGAGACAGATGTTCATAATTCATATACAAATTAAGTTAGCATACATTTTAAGTGTTCTAAACCCCCTATGCCTCAAAAATTTTACACTCAATGAAAATATTAACATATCCATTACAGTTAATGAAGATGACCTTTTTACCTATTCAGGGATAATAAAAGTATAAGATATAACATTCCATTTTATTTTCATTATGACCTAGTTAGAATTGTACCTTGCTTTTTGTACCTCATTTAAAATTAATTTCCTCAGACAAATTTTTCTAGTTTATCACTGTGTACTCACAGGTCAGCAAGCAAAATAATACTCCTATATATTTTACTTGCTTTTGGATTACTTTCATAGAGCTAATTCTTATGCTGAAAATCATAGATATAGGAAACCAAACAAAAATATTAAATAGGACACCTAGGACAGAGTTATAGGAGTTGTTTATATATATATGCATATATTTATTAATATTTATGAGCACATTTAAATTTTATAGTATTTATAAGTATTTTACTTTTAAATATTTATGCCAATAACAAGATAGTAGCTGGACATAGGTGTGGAAGACACTCAGCTAACCCCTGCAAATACTGTAATTGGTTTCACTTTGTGTGTGAACCCCTTCAGTGATCGGATGACCTTCACTTTTGAGAAGATTAAATAGTTTCCTTGTTTACACTCCTGGAACTTAGCAATTTAAAATAATATCATCTAGGACGATAAATTGAAGCTCAACCTGTTTGAACTACTTCATATCCGAAAATGATAGTCAGAAAATAATGAGATTTCATTGAATTATGTATTAGCTGGTTATACTGCAATGAGTTGTTAATGGGATATGTGATTCAATTAATTCATTGGGTAGATTTTCAGCAAATGCCAGTGAGACAGAGTAGACGAAAGTGGGGAAATATGAAACCAAACTTTCCACTGTCACGTCACATCTAAGGCCAGTAGTTAAAATATTTAAAATCAAATTTACATTTTATGACTTGAAATATTTTGAAAAATGTGTTGTCTGATGTGAGTTTTTAAAGGTAAATTTACCAGGATCAAAAGGGTTCATATTGATTCTGTAATGTTACATTAACCCTTTAAAACCTAAAATATCTTAGCTGTGCCTGATGTTGCCATGTGTATAGATCCATAAAAACACAAGAGAAGAAAATAAAACAGCAACAGTAAAAGCCTTGGGAAGTTGCCTGGAAAATATATCTGGCTCTGAAGAAAGTTGAAGACAGATTTTTCTTAGAAAAACAAAAAACAAAAAACATATTCTATGAGGTTGGCCCCCAGTCAAAGGTGTTGAAAAAAATTCTAAATGTTTTTGTTTTTTTCTCATTTTTGGTTGATTATGGAAAACAAGCCCCATTGGAAGAATTCAATGCCAGGAACAAACAAAATGTTATATAGGCTTTGGTTTCAGCTTAAAAGATAACTGGAGGAAGTTCGGGGCATAAGGATGCATATGACCACATTTTATTGTATGTATGAGATTCTCAAGAATCAAGAAAAATATAGCAAAAAAAAATAACTTTCATGCACTGACTACCGTCATTTCTCATGCAAAAGAATTGTACTTACCATTATTATTGCTATGTCCAGAGCAAGTCAGCGTGGAGAGAGTTGGAATCAAAGTTTGTGTCCTCCTAGATTTGTTCGCCTACTCTCGAAAAATCAATTTGTTTCCTTTACAGAAAGGCATATTGCCAGTGATGATTCTGCAGGTCATCTACCATGCGAGGAGTGATGTGCCGAAATTATTTAGGTGATTAAAATAAGGTTTATTTCAACAGTTAAATATTTATCTTAACATTTGTTGTTTTTAGTTTTAAAGTAGCACTTCAAAATGTCATTTGACTGATATCTCCTATGATAAGACTGATTCAGTATTTGGCTCAAAAAATTTAACTACACATCAAACTCAAATGACATAACAAAAATATTACACATATTATAATATACATCATAAACACAGGGCCAACTGACACTTAACTTTCCGGATCTGTTACCCTACTCAATATGATGTTTTCTGGTTCCATGAATTTATCTGCAAAGTTTATTATTTACCTTTCTCTTTACAGCTGAATAGAATTCCATGGTATATATGTATTACAATTTCATTATTCGTTCATAAGTTTTGGGAGATTTAGCTTGTTTCCATTCACTAGCTATTGATAACAGACCAACAATGAAGATGGTTGAGCAAGCATCTGTGGAATGGATTATGGGAAAGCTATATCAACTGTATTTATTTTTATTTAACAGAGGGATTCTTTACCTTCCTAATGTTATGACCCTTTAATACAGTTTTTCATGTTGTGGTGACCCCAAACCATAAAATTATTTTTGTTGCTATTTCATAACTGTAATCTGGCTACTATTATGAATTGTAATGTCAATATTTTGGAGATAGAGGTTTGTCAAAGGCTTCACAAGGTTGAGAGGCACTGATTTAATACATCCGTTAATGGTTGGAGAGTGGTATTTGGTCAAGCCAAAATGATTTTCCCCTCCTATTTTCTACTTTCTTATTTTGAGAAAAATATCTGAGAATGTCACATTTTCGGTGACATACTAGATCATTTGGGCTCATCCTGTGACTTGAAGGACAAGAACCAGTGAAGACGGACTCCATATCCATGTCTTCACAGCTCTTTCCTTTGGAAATACTTCATAATTATGGTGGATTTTTCTAGGTAATCCAGGATCCTTAATTTATCCATCTGCAGATTCCCTTTCTCTCTTTGAAAGGATGAATATCCCACTGGTTTCATGGACATCTTTGGGAAGGGAGAAGGTTTACACGTTTATGTTTGTTCTTGACCACAGTATCTGATGACCGTATATCTACTTGGCTTCCTTCTTTAGTCTTCCCTACCTGGGCATGTGCTACTCCATGTCCTCCCAAGGGGCACTACACAACCCTGCCATTGCTTTCAGCAGAGAGCAGGACTTGGTTGCAATGTCACACTGAATTCATTTTCAGATCCTCAGCAACACACTTCTCAGGGCACATAATAGACCCCTTGAGTCTACTGACTACAAACAAATGTATCCCGTGCATTTGAGAACATCGTGAGTGCTGTCACCCCACTGCTGACCACAAGCAACAAGTTTGGCATGTGGGTTATTAAGGTCTCATATATCATTTGAAATTTACCGGAACGATTTTATTTAGATTTGAAATAGTAGCTAAGTGTGTGGGCATTGGTCCCAGGCTGCCTGGGTCAGACTGTCAGCCTCAAGATTCATTAGCTATGAAACTGGCCCACAATTAAAATACTGAACAGACAACCAAAAACCAAACAACTTTTGACATTTTCTCAAATTCAAACTGGGAACTCGAACATCATTGACATCATGGGAATGTGGTGGAGACTAAAGAGACTCATTATGTCAAACTCGTACAGCTCTAAGGAGTACCAGCTGCTGTTATGATCATTAACAAATATTTATTGAGTGATGATTACAGTTCAGACAGACATTCTGATGACATTTCATCTATAGTTTATTACTGTTTAGTCTATTGTGATTTCATGGTACAAAATTTGATCCCTTAATTTCTAAATTTAATAGTAGATTTAAAGAAGTTAACAGTTGTACATTAAACCTGGGATCATGACACTATTTAGTGTTGACAATTTAATGTTCAATAATGAGACTTTTTTCTTCCATATATGAAACAGAGAAAGAGACAGAGACAGAGAGAGACACAAAGACAGAGACAAACAGAGACAGAGAGATCAACTGACTTGTGGCCAAACATTTGGTATTTTTAAAGATGATTAGCTTTACTCTATGAAAATGTCATCTAGCCCTTGGTAACGTGATTGAAGTTAATCTTTGTAATAAACATTTAGGTATTAAAGGCATAAAGTAGGCTTTGGTGGGGAGCATGGGAGGAATATCCCTTTGACAGAGATAACAAATCTTTCCTTTGGAACTGTCTTGCAGAGACTAACCCGAGAGCTTCTTTGGTGCTCTGTCTCCTGAGACAGCTTCTCAGGACCCTCTTTTAACTGGCAATGCTGTGCTTCGGCTTGTAGGTAGGTCACACTTTTCCCTTTGCTTGAAAATAGGTTTTTTTCTAAAAAAAAAAAAAAAAAAAAAAAAAAGACATCTTGATTATGTTTTCCCTCCTCTATTTCTCTCAGTTCTTTCCCACAACCCCTCCCACCCAGATCCACCATTTCTGTCTCTCATGAGAAATAGGCTTCTGAGAGATCATGATAAAACATAAGGTAGGAAAACCGAACATATCAGAAGAGGTCAAAACAAACAAAAAGGAAAAGAGCCCAAGAAAAAGGAAAAGAAAGAGACAGAGATACAGATATCATTCGTTGTACACTAGAAACCCCATAAAAACATTAAACTGAAAGCCAGAATATATGAAAAGACCTGTACAAAACACAAATAAAATATAAAATACAAGAAAAGTAAAAGTAGAATTAAATTTAAAAAATGAAACAAAAACAAGACTGACATCACATAATGAGACAAGAAACCTACAAAGTTGCTGTTGAGTTCATTCTCTGTTGGCCATCTGCTGAGGGACATGCAGCCTATCCTTAGAAGTAGTTTGTTTCATGTGTCCCTCTTAGGGTCCTCCTTGTTAGCCAGCTTCTCTGGAGTTGTGGCTTGTAGTCTGGTTTTCCTTTGCTTTACATCTAGTATCCACTTATGAGTGAGTACATACCATGTTTGTCTTTATGAGTCTGGGTTACCTCACTCAGGATGATACTTTGTAGTTCCATCCATTTGCCTGCAAATTTCATGTCATTGTCATTTACTGCTGAGTAGGACTCCATTGTGTATATGTATCACATTTTCTTTATCCATTGTTTGGTTGAGGGGCATCTAGGTTGTTCCCAGGTTCTGGCTATCATGAAGAATGCTGCTATGAACATAGTTGAGCAAGTATCCTAGTGGTATGATTGAGCATTCCTTGGGTATATGCCCAACAGTGGTATAGCTGGATCTTGAGGTAGATTGATTCTCAATTTTCTGAGCAACTGCCACACTGATTTCCAAAGTGGCTGTGCAAGTTTGCACTCCCACCAACAGTGGAGGAGTGTTCCCCTTGATCCACATCCTCTCCAACATAAGCTGTCACCAGTGTTTTTGATCTTAGCCATTCTAACAGGTGTAAGATGGTATCTCAGAGTCATTTTGACTTGCATTTCCCTGATGGCTAAGGATGTTGAACAATTCCTTAAACGTCTTCCAGTCATTTAAGATTCTTCTGTTGAGAATTCTCTGCTTAGCTCTGTAGCCCATTTTTTAATTGGGTCGTTAGGTATTTTGATGTCTAGCTTCTTGAATTCTTTGTATATTTTGGAGATCAGCCCTCTAAGGGGTCCCATGGACTGCCCTGGGAAGGGGAAATAGATGAAATCTCCTAAGTAAACTGGGGATGAGAGGAGACAATAGAGGGTAGTGGATGAGGGGAAGGGATCAGGGGGGAACGGGATGGTTGAGCTGGAACAGGGGCAGAGTGGGAGAGCGATGAGGGAGACGTCATGGAGATAGGGAGAAAATTAGTGTGAAGGAAGTTCCCAGGAATCCACAGGGAGGAGCCCAGCTTAGACTGTCAGCAGTGGTGGAGGGGGTGCCTGAGCTGCCCTCCCACAGTGATCAGACTGGTGAATGCCCTAACTGTCATCATAGAGTCTGTATCCACTAACTGATGGAAACAGATGCAGAGAGCCACGGCCAAGCACAAGGCCAAGCTCTGGAAGTCAAAGAGAGGGAAGAGGGATTATATGAGCAGGGGCATCAAGACCATGTTGGGGAAACTTACAAATACAACCCAACCAAGGTAGTGGGAACGCATGAACTTTGGACCACCAACAACTGTGGAACCTGCATGACACTGGACTGGGCCCTCTGCATGGGCGAGACAGTTGTGTAGCTTGGTCTGTTTGATGGGCCCTTGATAGTGGGAATAGGATCTATCCCTGGTGAATGAACTGGCCTTTTGGAGGCCACTGCCTATGGTGGGACACCTTGCACAGCCTTGATGCAGGGGAAGGGCTTGGACCTGCCTCAGCTGACTGTGCTGGGCTTTGCTGACTCCCCATGGGAGGCCATATCTTTCAAAGGAGGGGCTGAGGGTGGGCTGAGGGGGAAGGCTGGGAGGGGAAACAGGAGAAGGGATGAGGGAGGGATTTGTGGTTGGTATGTGGAATGAATAAAAAATTTCTTAATTAAAAAAAGGAGTTTTTTACCCACTGAGACTCCCTTGGAGAAAACTAAATTTTCATTTTCAAGTGGTTATCAACTTGGGATTGGTTCTGGGTTAGGAATGAGAGTGTGTGTCCACTTCTCCTTTGTTCTGTATGACCCCATCTGCTTTAGACCCATGTAGGCTCTGTGCATGTTGCCTCAGTTTTTGTGAGTTCAAACATGCTTTGATCCTGTTGGTACAGAGGGCCTTGTTTCCCTGGCATTCACCATCCCCAGTGGATCTTACCCTCACTCTTTCCTCATCTTCTGCCAGGTTCTCTGGGCTGTGACAGGATGAATTTTATAGAAACATGCCATTTAGGGCTGAGTATTCTAAAGCCTCTCTGTACATTGTCTTGCTGTGGGTCTTTGTATTTATTCCCATCTGCTGCAGGAGAAAGCTTCATTGTTGATGGCTGAATGAGGCACTTACATGTGAGTATAAAAAATGTCATTAGGAGTCATTTTATTGCTACATTCTTTTAGTAAAAGAGTACTATTTGGTCTAGAATCAGGTTCTTGGTAACCCAAGTAGTGTTGGGTATGAGTTCCATCTCATAAAGTAGGCCTTAAGTCAAATTAGATATCGATTAGTTACTCCCACAAAGTGTGCCACCACTTCACCAGCATATCTTGCAGACAGGACACCACTGTAGATCACAGGATTTGTAGCTGGGTCTTGTTTATGTTTGTCCTTTGATAGTGTACAGAATACATACCAAGGACACTAGCACATGGGGTGAAGGCTCATTGTAGGCACCAGCTCAACTTCATCATGTTCTATGAGTGGTGTACGTGTTGTCTTCAGCAATGGGGCCTTGCTGTCAGTTTCTGGAGAGCCACCAATAACCTTGGCAATAGCCCATATTTTCAGGGATTCCCATGAGACCCTTTTGGACAACAACTCAATTAAATGTAACACATTAACATCACTGGAAACATCATCTGATGACAAAAATATTCAGTTGAGGTTCTGTCACACACACCCCTTATTTGGTAATTTCATTTAGATCACTTTTATACTTGTATATACTTTAGGAAAAACATTATATTAGGTTTCCATATTACCCCTAAAATGGTCATCAAATTTAGTTGCCCGTCTCTGTATTCCCTCCTTCATCCCCTCTTTACTTCTCTTCCCCACTTGACCCTCCTGTCCAGGTCCTCCACCCTGATGATCTGTTTATACAATCTATTATATTTCCCTTTTCTTTCGATTATATATCTCCCCACCCTCAGTATTTTGCTCTATACCTACCCTCTGTTCTATGGATTATAGCTTGATTATCATTGACTTAAAAGATAATATGTAGATATAAGTGAATTCATACCATATTTGTCTTTCTTTGCTAGGGTTCCCTCTCTCTGAATGATTCTTTTTTAGTTCCATCTATTTAGCTGCAATTTTCATGATTTCATTTTTTTTTTAGTGGCTGAATAACATTACATTGTGGAAATGTACCACATTTTTGAAAAATCTATTCATCTGTTGAGGGACATCTAGGTTGTTTCCAATTTCTAACTGTTATGAATAGAGCACCAATGAAGATGGTTGAAAAAGTGTCTCTATGCTTGGAAGATGCATCATTTGGGTATATTCCCAAGAGTGTTATAACTAGATCTTGAGGTAGATAACCATCTTCCTGAAAAATTGCCACACTGATTTTCATTGTGGCTCTAATGAGTTTGCACTCCCACCAGCAAGGGATGAGTGTTCCCCTTACTCCACATCCTCATCAGTAGGCACTGCCATTTGTTTTATTGATCTTCGCTGTCCTGATTGGTGTAAGATGCAATCATAGTAGATTTATTTTCATTTGCTTGATGGCTAAGGATATTGAACATTGTTTTATGTCCTTCTCAGCCATTTGAGTTTCCTCTTTTGAGAATTCTGTTTAGATTTGTACCCATTTTTAATTAGGTAATTTGTTTTCTTGGTATCTAGCTTTTTTGATTTTTTATGTATTTTGGATATTAGCCTTATATTGCCTGCGCTGCTGGTAAAATATTTTCCCACTTTGTTGGCCGCTGCTTTGCGCAAATGACCGTGGCCTTTGCTGTGCAGAAGCTTTTCAGTTCCATTGCTGTTGATCTTAGTGCTTATGCTAATGGTGTTCTATTCAGAAAGTCATTTCCTATGTCAATGAGTTCAAGACTATTCACCAACTTTTTCTTCTATCATGTTCAGTGTATCTGGTTTTGTGTTGAGGCCTTTGGTCTATTTGGAATTGAATTTTGTGCAGGATCATAAGCATGAGTTTCTTTGCATTCTTCTACATGTACATACACAGTTTGAGCAGCACCATTTGTTAAAGATGCTGTCTTTTTTCCAGTGTGTATTTTTGGCTTCTTTATCAAAATCAGGTGTGTGGATTTATGTCTGGGTCTTCCAATTCTATTGATTAACTGGTCTGTTTTTGTGCCAATACCATGCTGTTTTTATTACTATTTCTCTGTAGTAAAATTTGACATTAGGGATAGTGATACCTCTAGAGGTTCTTTTACTATTCAGGATTTTTGTTTTGTTTTGCTTTTTAGCTATTCTGGGTTTTTAGTGTTTTCATATGAAGCTGAAATTTGTCCTTTCAAGATCTATGAAGAACTGTGTTGGAATTTTTATGGTGATTTCAGTGAATCTATTTATTGCTTTTGGTGAGATGGCCATTTTTACTATATTAATCCTACTGATTTATGAGCATGGAAGGTCTTTCTGTCTTCTGCTATCTTCAATGTCTTAATATTTTTGTCATGTAAGTCTTTCATTTGTGGGGTTAGAATTACTGTAAGATACTTTATATTAATCAAGATTATTGCAAAGTGTGTTGTTTCCCTGTCATTTCTCTGTTCATTTCCATTTCTTGATATGTAAGAAGGGTACCAATTATTTGTGAGTTAATTTTGTATCCTACTACTTTGGTGAAAGATGCTAGAGTTTTCAGGTGGATTTGTTTAGGGTAACTTACATATACTATAACTTACATATCATCTGCAGATAAAGATACTTTGACTTCTTTCTATCTAATATGTGTCCCCTTGATCTCCTTCAGTTGTCTTATTACTTTTGCTAAGACTTTAAGTACTACATTGAATAGATATGGAGAAAACCTCATAGAATTCTGTTCTAAAACCATTTGCCTCTGGGCTTTTTTTGTTGTTGGGAGACTTTTAATGGCTGCTTCTATTTCACTGGGGGTTATAGATCTACTTAAATTGCTTATCTAGTCTTGATTTAACTTTTTTTCCAACATAATGTTTTTATTGATTATTTGGGAATTTCGCATCATGCACCCAATCACACTCCTTCCCGGTCCTTCCAGGTCTGATCCCCTACCCTTGTGACCTGCCCCCTACCAAAAAGGGAGAAAAATCAAGTCCAATTTCTGTGGCCTATATACTCACTGGAGCATGGTCAAACTTCCAGTGGCCAGCCCCTAAAGAGGACTGAGTCCTTCCCCAGTCCCACCCCTGCCAGAAGCCATCAGTTGTAGAGAACTACACATCAGCATCCTTATCACTATTTTTAAGAGTTCTCTTCGATGGCTTCCTGTCTAGGCTATCACTTTTGGGGGGGGGGGATGGGGATGGGTTGGGGTGGGGGTTGTTGCAGAAGCCTTCCATATCACTCTTTTTTCAACTGTAAGTCTGCACTCATTGACACTACTACAAAAGTAGCTTCCTTGCCCTTTACAGTCAGCAAGAGCATGGATCATGAACTTCCACATGTTTTCTGGGGACAGCATGACCAGGGACATCTACATGGTCTCTGGTGTCAGCATGTGCCATGGACCTAAGAATGAATTCCAGTGGCAGCACAGGCCAAGGACATCAACATGGCCCCCCAGGTAATACTAGCCTTAGACACCAATATGGTCTCCAGTGACATCCTGGCCCACAGACATCAACTTGGCTTCAGTCAGCAGCACAGACCACAGACATCTATCTACCTGGCCTTCAGTGGTAACACAGGCTATCATAATTTAACTTTTATAGGTGCTACATATTGAGAAATTTATTTATTTTAAATTTTCTAATTTGGTGGATTACATCTTTTTAATATATGTCCTTATAATTTTCTGATTATCTTTGGTGGTTATTTTATATCCTCCTTTTCATTTCTAACTTTATGAATTTGAATATTCTCTCTTTGCCTTTTAGTTATTGATTATTCTCAAAACAAACCAACTCTGTTTTGTTGATTCTTTGTACTAGTTTCTTATTTCTATTATTGATGTCAGCCTTGAGTTTGATGATTTCTTGCCTTTACTCCTTTTATGTGTTATTTCTTCTTTTTGTTCTAGAGCTTTCAGGGGTGTTGTTAAGTTATTGTTAAGACTATGAGAACAGCTGGGCATTGGTGGTGCACACTTTCTTTTCTTTTCTTTTTTTTTTTTTTTTTTTTTTGGTTTGGTTTTTCGAGACAGGGTTTCTCTGTGTAGCTTTGCGCCTTTTCCTGGAACTCACTTGGTAGCCCAGGCTGGCCTCGAACTCACAGAGATCCGCCTGGCTCTGCCTCCCGAGTGCTGGGATTAAAGGCGTGCGCCACCACCGCCTGGCTGCACACTTTCAATACCAGAATTTGGGAGACAGAGACAAGTGGATCTCTGTGAGTTCAAGGACAACCTGGTGTACAGAGTGAGTTCCAGGACAGCCAAGGCTACACAAAGAAATCCTGCCTCAAAATAAAAAAAAGGAGTATGAGAGTTCTCCCCAATTTTTTTTTATGTAGCCACTTAGTGCTATGAACTTGCCTCTTAAAATCCCCTTCATAACTTCCCATAAGTTTGCGTATGTTGGGTAATTATTTTTATTCAGTTCTAGGAAGTATTTAATTTCTTGGTTAATTTATGCCTTGACCCATTTTTTATTCAGTAGAGTCATTCAGTATCCATGAGTTTGTAAGCTTTCTGTTGTTTCTCTTGGTGTTGACATCCAGCTTTAATCCACAGTGGTCAGATAGGATTTTGCAGGGTGTTATTTCCATTTTCATCTATCTGATGAGACTTACTTTGTGTCCGAGTATGTTGTCATTTTGGAGAAAGTTCCATGATGTGTAGAGAAAAAGGTATACTCTTTTGTGTTTGTGTGAAATGCTCTGTAAATATCTGTTAGGCATGTGGTTTATGACATCATTTAATGCCAGCATTTCTCTGTTTAGTTTTTGCTGGATGACCTGTCTAATGGCAAAAACAGGGAGTGGAAGTTTCTCACTATCAGTGTGTGAGGGTCAACAGATGACTGACAACAGATGATGTTTCTTTTATGAACTTTGGTGTCATTGTGTCTGGGTGCATATAGGTTAAAAATTACAAAATTTTCTTGGAGGAATTTTCCTTCAATGAGTATGTAATATCCTTCCCTATCTCTTACTATTAGTTTTGATTTGAGTTCTATCTTATAAGATATTAAAATGGCTACACCATCTTGCTTCTTAGATTTATTTTTGGATGGTATTTTTTCTATCATTTTACCCTGAGGTATTGTCTATCCTTAATACTAAGGTGTGTTTCTTGGATGCAGCAGACGGGTCCTATTTTCACATCCATTCTGTTAGTCTCTATTTTATCGGGAAATTGAGACCATTGATGTTGAGAGTTACCAATGAGCAATGATTTTTATTCCTGTACTTGTTATGGTGGTGGTGGCTCGTGTGTGTGTGTGTGTGTGTGTGTGTGTGTGTGTGTGTGTGTGTGTGTGTGTGTGTGTGTTTCCCCTCTCTTTTAATTTGCTGGCCTGGAATTATTTATTCCTTGTGTTTTCTTGTGTGTGGTTAACCTCTTTAGGTCAAAGTTTTCCTTCTAGAACCTTCTGTATGACTGAATTTGTAGATGGATATTGCTTGAATTTGGTTTTTATCATGGTGTGTCTTAGTTTCTCCATCTATTGTGATTGAAAGCTTTTCTGGCATCTGTGGTCTTTTAGAGTCACCATTGAAAAGTCAGGTCTTATTCTAAATTTCTGCCTTTATAAATGACTTAGTTTTTTTCCCTTGCAGCTTTAAACATTTTTTCTTTGTTCTATACATTCAGCATTTTGACTGTTATATGTTGAGGGGAATTTTGGGGCGGGGTCCAGTCTATTTGGTGTTCTGTATCCTTCTTGTGCCATGACAGGCATCTCCTTCTTTAAGTTAAGGAGGGAAATTTTCTTCTATGATTTCATTGGAAATATTTTCTGTATTTTTGACCTGGGTTTCCACTCCTTCTTCCATTCTTTTATTCTTAGGTTTGGTCTGTTCATAGTGTCCCCTGAGTGTTTTGCACCAGGAGTGTTTTAGATTTAACATATTCTTTGACCGAGGTACCCATTTCTTTTATCATGTCTTCAACACCTGAGATTCTTTCTTCTACCTCTTCTATTCTGTCAGTAAGACTTGCCTCTGAGGTTCCTGTTACAGTTACTAAATTTTTCATTTCCAGATTTCTGCCATTTGAGGGTTTTTTTTTTTATTCTATTTCCACTTTCAGGTCTTGAACTGCTGTATTCATTTGTTTCTACTTTTTGTTTGTGCTTTCATATATTTCTTTAAGGAATTTATTCATTTACTCATTAAGAATCTCTATCATGTTCATAAAGGCTATTTCAGGGTCTTCATCATTTTCTTCAGCTATGATGCAATTCTCAGGGCCCACTCATGGTAAGGTTGCTGGGATGTTATTGGTCCTGAATGTTATTATGTTTTTGCACTGGCATGTAGGCATCTGGGTTTGGCATGAGTAAAATTCTAGGTGCCTTGTTTTGTGGGTGGATGTTTGGTTCCTTGGTTTCTGTTGCCCTTTCTACTTACTAAGAAGGTGTAGTATGGCGGGTGTGTATCACCTGGTGGGGAATTCTTCTGAGATTCTCCTAGGTGTGGTTATTGGGGGTTCTGGGTAAAATGTGTTTCTAGGTATTGGGAGCTGACACTTAGGAATGGGGTTGGGCTGGGAGGTGCAGCTGAGGGTGTCCACAGGAAGTGGGAGAACAGAGTGTTCCACTAAGACCTGCTTAGTCACCTGAAATTGGGGGCAGAGATTGTGGAGACGTCAAAATATTTAGTCTGCTACAGAGCTGGGGATGGGATGGGGGGGGGACTATGGGGGGGAGTGGGAAGTGGGGGAGTGAAGATCTGAAGCTCACCTACCTGCTTCACTGGCCTACTTACTTCTCTGGCAGGCTTGGCTGGTGGGTTCTCAGGGAATGCCTGCTGGAGTTGAGGGTTGGGATGACAGGTTGAGTCAGAAGGAAGGTTGGAGGGGATCTGCCTGAGCTTCTGGAGATGGGAGAAGGGGATGGGGGATGTAGCTGGTGGTCAGCCACAGAACTGGGGATGAGACTGTGGGAGTGGATCTGGAGAGAGGAGGGAGAGGTGGAGACCTGCAGTTAGCCTACTTGCTTCCCTGGCTGGCTTGACCTGATCGCTTACACTTTGCTGTGGATGCTTTCCGAGACTGATGACTAGGTACATGGCTTATTATGTGCTTTCAGCTTTCTGTCGGGTTTTATAATCTTCCAGTCTTCCGAATTTCAACAGATGGTGACTCTTTCTGGAGGTTAGATGAGCAATTAAAGTGCTGTCTGGTTGCTTTGTGTCAGGACATATGCCATCCACATTTCATGCTAAATGGGAACAAACCACCCAGTCTTCTCTTGCCTTACTTTCCTCTTTGGGAATTTAGGAATAGAAATAATACTTCTTCCTGACTGGGGTGAGGAATGAGTCATCGGAAAGATGTTATATCCAATTCAGTTAATATCCACCAAAGCTGGGAGAAGGCATAGATCCTCAAACCTGCTTCTAAAAGTAACTTGGTCTAAAACTGTCCTCAGTAGGAGTTCACAGCGCAGGATCAAATGACGTTAAAAACAGGTTACAAATTAACCTCTATGGAATTAATTACCCGGAAGTTCTTTGCTCGCCTTAAAGGCATAGGTTCAACTCTGTTAATGGTTCATCTGGTGTTCAGTTCTGTGGAATGTTGGCTGAGGCACGTGTTAAACATCCATTCCTGCTTTGCTCCCTGGAGTTCTACCTGATGACACAGGCCGTGGTAGAGTTCTGGAATAGCGTTCCCGAAGCCTTGGGTTCAGTACTAGTACTGAGAAAGGAGCAGGGGGAGGAGGGGGAGGAGGACGGAAGGAGACAAAACAATATTGCATTATATAAGGACCAGAAAGAATTTTGATTATGTTTAACAAATATTTATTGCATATCACATCTGCAATTGAAAAACATCATCTATACATGGAGGGTAAATCTGGATAATCAAATAATGCAATCTTTGCTCAGAAGAAATTTATAATAAATCTAGACCAGACAGTTATATTGTCAGTGCCCAGGGGCTGCTAAATAAATGTTTATTAAAGAGTTGGTAGATGCCATGAGAAGAGCAAAGTATTGTTATTAGAGGACAAATATGGATAACTTTTGAGTGAAAGAGCTGAAAGGTCAATGCTTTCGGGTCACTCTAAGTAAAACGAATGTGGGCCATGGGAAGAATTGTGGGTATTGAGACTGGTACATGCTGGCTCTCTGATGTGAAAAGCCAACTAGTAAGAGCAGCTTGGTGTGCTTGGGGATCAGAGATTTATGGTATATGGTCCACAGAGAAAGATGTGAAATAGAGCTGGAAATGAAGCTTACAGTCAAGTTACAGAAGCCTGCAATTGCTTAAGAATTTGACTTTAGGCAATGAGAAATACTGGCCTTTGAGAAAGCAGGGGGTGCTGTGCTCATAAACTCTATCTCGTAGTAAACAGTTTGGATTACAGTCCTTCACCATGAGGACGTCAAGTTATGGTTTGCTTACTCTGAGCTCACTGAATGGAGAGCCGGGAAGAAATGCAGGGCATATATTAATTTTATCAGAGACGGCGTGCTGACTCCAAGATACCGTATCCAGGGCTTGGCGTGCTGAATGTTTATATTGAGATCTTCTTAGTGAATGTACTTGAGGTAGAAGTTAGAGAATCAGGTGAAAGATGAAGGAAAGACGGGAACATCCCAGACAGGAGGAGAAAATACTCAATAAAGAGCAGGGGTTTGAGTCTGGAGAGTGAGGAGTTGCTACATGTTATCTATGAACTCTGTGAAACTTCATGTACATTTGTGTATAAATGCATTTTGGGGAACGAGTTTCTATTCTGTTTTTGTTTTTGTTTTTTTTGTAGTGCGAATTCTAATTGGTCTGAATAAAAACCTGGAGCCAGATAACGGGGTGAATGCTAAAAGATCAGAGAGACAAAGGAGCAAGCCACAGCCACCTCTTACCTAGCCAACTCCTCAGCCTGAAAGAGGCCGAGCTCCTGTCTCCACCCTGCTTTATCACTTCCTCTCTCTGTCCAGCCATATCACTTCCTGTTTCCTCCTCCCAGGTGCTGAGATTAAAGGCGTGTGCCACCACGGCCTGGTCTCTGTGGTTAACTAATAGCTAGCTCTACCCCTGATCTCTAGGCAAGCTTTATTTGTTAGAGCACAAACAAAATATCACCATAGGTTTTTAATAGGTCTATGATCCCAACTTAACACTTAAAGACTGTCATTTTAGATATAGGAGATGGCTGAGTTTCAGAAGTAGTTTTGTGGGCATATGGATACAAGGAGATCGGTGACATGAGAAAGCAGAATTGCAAATGATGTAGAAATAATGTAAGTTGTACATCTGGAAAATGACCGTTTTCGGATAATAAGAAAAACAGGAACATAAAAAGGTATTTAAATAATTTCCCAAGTAAAAGTGAGAGATTTTTAGAATAAAGTAATTTCAAGCACAATAGAGCATATAAGATAGAGTAAGGACATGCAATACTCACTTGAAGTAATATAACTTCATTCCTAACTGTTTTGTCATTAGATAGACTATTGATTATACCTGCAGGCCAACTCAAAGACCCTTCTAAGGAGAAGGAAAAGGAGAAGGGATGGAGAAGAAACAGAATAAGAGATGGAAAGAAGAAAAAAAGGCCAAATCAAACCAAACCACAGGCTCAAATCCAAATCTGTTGTAATTATTTGTTTTATTTTATTAAAAATTTTCATATATTTCCCTCCCCCAAGTTTCCCAGATCCTCTCCCCTCACTGCCTACCCAACTCCCCCATCTCTCTGAAACAAAACAAAAGCAAATGTTCAAAATAATGTGAGCTAGCAGGTATCAGAATTCAGTGGAAGGCTGAGTAATATAAATGTTAGAGAGGCTAAGAGGTCGAAGGACTTTTAATTTCTATCCATCTCCGTAACTTCGTGACTTTCAGGAAATTCTCATTTACCTCATTTACCTCATTTAAAAGGTGAATACAGAACTATTCAAACCCATTTAAGATGGGAGATGAGCTCTGTAAATGACCTGGTGATAGATGTGCAGACAAGATCTTGTTACTAAAGCATGACAAATTCTTTGGTGCTTATTACAGTGGAAGCCAATACAAACATTAATTTCAGGATGGATATAGATTAGAAGACATAGATAATGAAATTTTAGTTCAGTTGGATTATTTAAAAATTCTCTCTAATCAATATAATTAATGAATCTATTAAATAAGTTAAGAGAAATTGCATATAACTGAAACCAGCCAGACTCATAAATGTTGCTCATCCATTAATGAGTGAAAGCCAACTTCACTGGCTGCTGATCAGCATGCAGTTGAACTGAAAGTGCTCGAGGGTTTCCAACTGGCATCGTATAATTGGTATTGATTTGCCTGCAGCATCTCTGTGACTTACCAAAAAGTGTCAATTTGAAACGAAAATGGTGGATTGAATCACGATTTCAGTTCCTCCTGTAAATGACAAGATAGGAGTGTGTTAGCGACTAGGGCTTTCTCCTTGGTATATTTTCAAACGTTGAATGAAAGAAATCAAATAGCAAAAATAATTTTGTGGGATTGTTATAACAAACACCCATAAACTTAGCCCACAATTCTGAAGACCAGAGACTGAAAATGAAATGAAGTTATCATCATGTACAGAGAGAATTCATTCTTCGCCCTTCACAGCCTTAGGAGGTTTTAGAGATTTATTAATGTTTCTTGGCTTCTAACCGTGTTAATTCAGTCTCTACTTTCTTGTGCATGGGTGTCCATGCATGTAAGCATGCGTGTATGCATGTGTGTACATACGTGTGTTTGTTTATATATAAAGCCTTCCTTTGATTTTTCTCCTAAAGACATTGTGATGATAACCAGACCCCAGAACAATCTAGAATGTCTTTTTTTTTTTTAAAGATTTATTTATTATGTATACAGTGTTCTGTCTGCATGTATGCCTGCAGGCCAGAAGAGGGCACCAGATCTCATTACAGATGGTTGTGAGCCACCATGTGGTTGCTGGGAATTGAACTCAGGACCTCAGGAAGAGCAGCCAGTGCTCTTAACCGCAGAGCCATCTCTCCAGCCCCAATCTAGAATATCTTAACCTGAAGATTCTTACATCTGTAAAGACTCATATGGAAATAAGATGGATGCTCACTTTTTGACATGCAAGGTAATATTCACAGCTTCTGGGGATTAAGAAAAGAGTACATATGTGGGACATCGTCTTCTCTTTTTTCAGATGAGCACAGTGCTTGCCAGAAACTTAATGTATGTGGAAGTTCTGTTTAGAATAAATTATTTGAAAATGAGAGTGAAGCAAATTATGTAAATAGGGATACAAAAATAGGAGAAAAATTATCTTAGAAAAAAAGATTTTTCTTATCACAAATCTCCACATACTGATTCTTTTTGTGATTCAGAATT
Source organism: Peromyscus maniculatus bairdii (assembly GCF_049852395.1). NCBI lineage: Eukaryota > Metazoa > Chordata > Mammalia > Rodentia > Cricetidae > Peromyscus > Peromyscus maniculatus. The sequence continues at coordinate 21,371,259 of NC_134871.1, forward strand.
AGATACTGCTTTATCTTTTCCTAAAGAGATTTAAAAAACTTTATTTTGGGGGGCAAGAATTATAAAAGTTACCCCCAAATACATATATATTTCAAAAAGGAAATGCAGGTGGTTGGAATGTAATTAAAATATGCTCATTCTTGCTAATAGGGAAACACATTTTCCATCTTCCATTTCCAACTGGTTTTTCCTTTGAGAGATGTCATCAGCCTCCCAAGAATGTACCCAGAGATGATTTACTGGCTCAGTTAGCTCCTAATATTGTTCTGTCTGAACACAGTCATCCTCAACTCAGTGACTCTGTTAGCATCCATTTTATTTTATCTGAAGACAGTCGTCGTTAATGTATTTGATCCTTGTGTTTCCCAGTACCTTTCTAGCCTGTCTGCAGAAACTCAGTCTGGAATGGGAATAAGGAGGATGCATATATAGTATCAGAACAAAATGGGATAAGAAAACAGTGCAGTGAAGGCCCCAAAGGGAGAGCATCAAATCTTGTAGATGAAAAGTCAGGGTGGAGAGTGCCAGGTGTGGTTGTTCATACCTGGAATCCCAGCTCTCAGGAGGCTGGGGACTGAGACAAGAGAATTGCTACACATTCTAGGACCATCTGGACTACAGAGAATCAAATCATCTTGGGTTATAGAGTGAGACCCTATCTCAATAACACGAAAAGACCAAACAAACAAACCAACAAACCAACAAACGACCTTATTACGATCACCACTAGAAAAGCAGATGGGGAAGGTCAGTGAGCACACAAAGGTATTCTGTTGTCCAGTCACAGATTACAAACACTGCAATTGACAGCAGCACTATGGAATCTCTGGTGATGTCATGGATTCTCAGCCTCCATTCATCTCTGTGTCTTCCTTGTTTCTGATCATCTGCTGCACAGAGATGCGGCTTTATTAATGACCAGGAAGTTTCACCTAATTCTCTTCTGTCTCTGTTTCTTACATTTTGTTCTTCCTTTCACATTAGTTTTCTCTGCTGTCTTTAGTTTACTTATCCATTTACTTAGGCAATCTGAGTTCACTGATTTAAGGCCTATTCATTTTGTGAGAAAGATGTCTGTTACTAATAAAATTCTTTCTTGTTTTTTTTTTTCTTTATCAAAAATCCACATATTTTTGTGTGGAATTTTCATTTACTTGACTTCTTTTCTCTTAATTTATTTCTTAACTCATGTTATTTTTAAAGATCTCATTTGTTTAAAAATTATTATTGTTTTCTAGGAATATTTCCATTATTTGGTCGGTATGTTTGTCACCAGGTAAAACAGCTTGTGTGTCTTCAGATGGTTTACAACCTTTAAAGACATGTTTAATGGTTTGAATACAGTTCAGCTCCCTGAAGGTATTCCAGGTCTTGTAATGGATGTGTGTTCTGTTGTGGGAGAGAATGTTATGAACGTGACTAAAAGGTTGGCGAGATCACTCAGTGGATATAAGCACCTGCCACCAAGCCCAGTGACCCAAAGTTCAATCCCCAGGACCTACGTAATAGAAAGAGAGAACTGGCTGACCCTGGTTGTCTTCTGACCTCCACACACCTTGGAACACAGATGCCCCCCCGCCCCCCAGAAAACACACACATACGTACAATATTTTTAAAGTTGACTAGGTGAGCATGTTAATTATTGGTAATTATAAGTACAGCTATATTCGTAAATTTTTATTTTTATAAATTCAATTTGTTTTTGTTTACAACTGTGCAGCTATTCCTTACTCCGTAGTGACATAGAGTTCCCTCTGGTGGCTGAGATAAACTTGTGTCTCTCTAAAATTACCAAGTTAAAGGTAAGTGCTATCACAGATAGTCTTTGAACATTTTTTAGCATGATGAACTTCACTAAAACACTACAAATAAACACTGAGATTGAAAATCATTTTATCATCACGAGTGTAACTGTATTGCTCTTCTACTATTTGCTCAAGTCATGTGTTGTCTCTAATTTCTGTGTTAAAACTGAAAACTAGTCTCTGTGCCATAAATATAATAAATTAATCATAATCTTTACTGTGGTCAACCTGATAATATGCACTTCATCACTCTAAGCAGTCAGTTATTCCATGTGCAGAAACTGAATGCAGATTATTTGTTCTTATGAATTAAATTGAACTTCCAAACTTCCAATGCTGTCGGCAAGACGACTTGAATAATAGAGTTCTTGTCATAGAGTCATGAGGCTCGGAGTTCAGTCTCTGGCAGCCATGTTAAAAGCTGGATGTGGTGGCAGGTGCCCATAATCCCCATCCTGGGAAGAGGTGGCTGGCAGATCCCTGGAGCTCGCAGGCTAGCCATTTTAGCTTAACTGGTGAACCCCTGTCTCAAAATAGATGAGCACCTCATAACAAACAACATCCAAGTTTGTCATCTGTCCTTAACATGCATGTGCGCGCACACACACACACACACACACACACACACACACACACACACACGTTCCTTTCCCCCACAAAACATGCATGCAATAGAACACACACACACACACACACACACACACACACACACACACATGCACACACAAACGTGGTCGAAATCCTCATTTATCAGAATCTGGTCTTATGTGGGGACAGGTTCTTCATTATGTTGAAGTAAAGTCATCAATTTGTGTTGGAATCCAGTATAAGTGCTTCTTTATTGGCAGGAAATTGAAGGAGACTACCATAGCAAGGGAGCCCATCACTGCACACAAGGACCAACATCTACAAACCCAGGGTACAGCCCTGCGGCATATTCTCACACAGCCCTCACAAGGCAAAATTACATACACAAACTTTCTTGAAGACAAACTGGAATGAAATTTCTCGGATTAATATTTCCGCATCTGAGTTGGTTTTTCCTCCGTATGAATCATCAAGAACTTGTTTTGTGTAACTTAATATACTCAGAATTTCTAAGTGAGCTTTAATCATTAATGTGAGAAATCTAAAAGTGTTTTTTAGAGCCCACAGGGAGGCTCAGTCTAGAGGAACCCAGACAGTTTACATCATCCAAGTTTATGCCCTCAGTCGGGTTTGCTGGTATGGAGCGACGCTGCTTCCCGGAGAACAGCAGAGATTCAGGTAAAGATGACCGAGGAGCAGAAAATGTTCTTTCCTCTGGCTGGGTACCCATCAGGCACTGAAAGAATCAACAGTGGCCATATACTTCTAAAAACAGAAGCTGCTGTCCACAGCATCAGGACCCATCAAAAGACAAATGGAGCAATGTTACAGTCAGGTTTGCTCCTGAAGCAGATCTGGTTCGAGCTGTTAGGGCTGACTTTATCTATTCTTTATTTCACTGTTCTAGCACTTCTTGGATATTTTGTCTTAATCTTGCAGGCAAGCACCTTCACTTAAAACTGGTTGCTGATGTTCTTAATTCTGTGGACTGTGTTTTAAACAGATGGATTTCTTATAGTTGTTTTCGATAGAAAGGAGAAGAGACAGAGGAGTAGAAAGTCTTTCTACATTAGATGTGTACCTGGGTTGTTCTGATTTCCTCGGGTGCGTTAAGAGTTCTAAATGCCTCATCATATCTAGCTCTCACCACACTCCTGGATCAATATTCATAGCTGGTTCTCCCATGGTCCTGCTCACAGATCAATAAATGCAACTCTCAGGCATACTAACCCCTTGGCATAATCAGCTTTCTCATTCAAACAAGCCATCTGGGCTCTGCTGAGGACATCACTCTCTCGTGAAATTGGCAAAAGTGACAATGTTCATCTGGCTTCCTGGCCCTGGCAATTATCAAGCCGTGTTGATGTTCTCTTCCATAAATATGGCATTTACTACTTGGGAAACTACGGCCTGTTTCAGTATATCGAGGTTGACCACCTTTGTCGTCTCCGCTGGGAAAATATGTCTCAAGATGGTTCTCCTAGAGTTATTATTGTACAAGGCTCCTCCATGTTCCACCAATCACCTTTCTTTGCCATCAGTTTTGTTTTTTTTTTTCCCACCAGAGTCCACTAACATGGCGCTGAAGGCAAGAGAAAAGAAATCTCTCCGGAGCTGCCAAGGCCGTTCTTTAATCATAGCCACAGGTTGCTGCTTCTCAGCATGACACGTCATCATCATCTGCCTGGGATTTAGTATGATCCTCTCAGAAGCAGTGTTCAGAGCAGTGTCACAGCTGCCTGTGGAGACAAGCTAAATCATCAGAGGTTTATTTCCTCCTTTATTCTCTGAAAAGAGCAAGGAGAAGTCTGCACAGAAGAGGGCTGTCCGCTTCCTTGGCCTAAGGACAGGATGCTGTAGCGAAAACACCTCAGTTGTCTCGGGATTATAGAGTACACATGCCAATGGGCTGTCTTGTTTTCGTTGCCAGTGTTTCTCTACTTAACAAAAAAGAAAGTACTGGACCACAGTAAAAATAAAATATTTTTATTTCCTGTCTGGAGTTGTGTATCTTGTAATATTTCAAACATGAATTGAAAACATACTACCCAATAAGGGAGTGAGATTAACCTCTTTTGATAGTTTCCTGAAGTAGGAGAGATTAAGCAAGGTTCTGCTTTGTCTTTTCTCAATAACATCAGTGATGGTCCTCTGGTTTCATGAATCTTTGCTCCGTTTGTTCAGCTGTGTTTCATATCTCCTTTGTAAATAAGATAATATATTATTTGGTAATTAAATGTTTGTCAATTCCCTGATATCAAGAAGAGGTTCAGTTCTGAAAATTTCATATGAATTTACTAAAGATTACATCCATATAGTCCCCAAAATGTTTTAAAGTTTCAAGAATTTGAAGTTTATTAGTGATTTGATTTATTGTTGTGATTTGTAGGTATATATTTGGTTTTTTAAAAAAGTACTCTTTGGGGGCTGGAGAGATGGCTCAGAGGTTAAGAGCACTGACTGCTCTTCCAGAGGTCCTGAGTTCAATTCCCAGCAACCACATGGTGGCCCACAACCATCTGTAATGAGATCTTGCGCCCTCTTCTGGCCTGCAGTCATCTATGCTGTATACATAATAAATAAATCTTTAAAAAAAAAAAGTACTCTTTGATCTGTTCTAAACACTGTATCAAGGATCTGCAAAGCACCAAGCAATGCAATTGTACTATGTTTTGATGCTGAAGAGGAAAAGCATGAATAAAAATATATAGAATTATACTTAGTACATATGTTTCTTAGTTTAGAGGGCAGATAAGTTTTTGAAATAATCTAAATTAATATAATTATTTAAGATAGAACCTATGTTTTTTCATTAGTTACATAGATTGCATGTTTATTTATAAAATGTATATGCACATACTGTTATCAGGTAACAGATAACTCACACCTCTCTATGTGCTGTAGTCCTGAAGTGTAGCATCCCTAATTAGATTATGACCTTAACTTTCAACTTTTCTAATAGACTTAGAAGACTCCATTGAGTAGGTATTTTAAAGATCCTATTCAATATAGCATACTGACTGAGTAGGAAGGAGTCAGTGGAAAGAGGCTAAGGAAGTTGCTTTAGGCAGCAAATCCTGTACCAGGGCTTCTCTGCCAGGTATTTGATTCATATGTGTTTTATTTTCCTAAGAATGCACTAGGATATGACTATAGAAGACATTCACATTCCATTACAATCTAAGTTGTACTCCAAAACCAGAATTACCGTTCCTATTGAAGTCATAGTTCATAGATGCTTGTTTCCATTGCTTGGGTCTGAAATCTCAACTCTGTTTCCTCCATTACAGTTATGGATTTGAGGTCAAGTTCATGTGCTATGGATGTCAGATATCTATCCATTCAATTTATATTACAAGAGAAACTAAAGGTGTCTTTTCTTTCAATAATGTATATTTGGCAAAATAAGAAATTCTTCCAGTTGTGTTATACAGTATCAGAGGAGAGTGCCGGTGCCAAGTGAGACCTATTTGTGCCCTTTTGATGAAGTCTCCTACACTGTACACTGTCACTTGTATGACTTTGATTTTCCATCTGTGAGTACATGAAACCAGGCCCTGGGCCTCCATGCACTGGTGAGCTCAGTGCTTCTGTTTCATGCATACCCCTCAACCAATGGCTGAGAAGCGAATCTAGGGCTGATCCATGTATCTGAAAAGCTCTCTTTCCTTCTACCATTCATCTTTCAGTATGGAAGATGGTTGGGACTGTAACGGAGGCTGGAATCATTTCCGTCCTTGATGCTCCTGGAACTGTGCTCATGATAATTTATTCTTGCATGTTTTTCAAACTAGAAAGGGAGCTTAATCACTTTCGGGCTTCCTCTATGCTTAAAATAATTTTTGTTTGGATAAAAGTCCTTCAGAATACTTTCCAAGAGTCATCATATGTGCCCAAATCAATTAATTAATACATGCATGTATGTATAATTTTTTTTGTCAGCTGACACTCTATAAATTTCTCACTTTATGGATCCCTACATATGATACAAATTCACCCTCTTGATGTGCACTTGAAAAAATGTCTGGTAACTCTGAGTGATCAATTTACCCAGAAGAATAGTTGTAGACACTATGGTTTTGATTGGACCATTCATCTTTCCTACAGTAAAGTTATGAAAACTAAATTTTCAATCCTGGAAATTAAGTTGGCACATCTTCAAAAGTTCACATGACAGGTGGCAGTAATGAGATTCATTTCCAGTTGTCACATTCAATGAAAACCAGAAATCCCAATGAAGAAAAGTGGGGTTTTATTTATTTATTTGTTTAAATGTTTTGTTTTGTTTTGCTTATAGAGTTAAAATAGGACTCCTGCCAGGGAAGCAGGTAGGTAGCTGATCCTATCTTCACCTCTCCTTCTTCTCTTTGAAATCTAATCAAGTCTCAACCACAGTTCTGTACCAGGCCACCTAATGAAAACTCTCTTCCCTTCCTGCCCCCTTCTCCAGACTACTACAGATTAAAGATGGACAGCAATAGTAAAAGAAACAACAGAAATCTTACAAACCAAAGGAAACTGAAAAAAAAAACCTCACTAATGAATGAAAAATAGGTCAAGACAGAAATTAATAAAGAAATTAAAGACTTTCTAGAATTGAATGAAAATGAACACAAAATGTGCCTAAACTTACAGGAAAAAATGGAGGCAGTTCTAAGAGGCAAGTTCACAGCACTAAAAATGCCTATATTTAAAAAAAAGGGGGGGGGAGCTCTCATACTAGTAAGTTAACAGAACAATAAAACAAAACTGAGAAATCACACCCAGAAATGAGATGATGGTAAGAAATCATCAGACTTGGGGCTGAAATCAATAAAATAGAAACAACAATCTTACTGATTTTCTTTGAGAAAATCAGTGAGATTGACAAACTCTTATCCAAAGTAACTAAAAGGCAGAGAGAGACGATCCAAATTAATAAAATTAGAGATGAAAAGGAGGGCAGAGCAACAGATGCCCAGGGAATCATAAGGCCATTCTTTAAAAACTATTGTACTGATGATCCTGGCTGGTTTTGTGTCAACTTGACACAAACTAGAGTCATTAGAGAGGAGGGTGCCTCAGTTAAGGAAATGCCTCCATGAGATCTAGCTATAAGGCATTTTCTCAGTTAGTGATCAATGGAGGATGGCCCAGCTCATTGTGGATGGTGCAACCCCTGGGCTGGTGGTCCTGGGTTCCATAAGAAAGCAGGCTGAACAAGTTATGAGAGAAGCAAGTCAGTAATCAGCACGCCCCCATGGGCTCTGCATCAGCTTCTTCCTCCAGGTTCCTGCCCTGTTTGAGTTTCTGTCCTGATTTCCTTCAGTGATGAACAGCAATGTGGAACTATAAGTCAAATAAACCATTTTCTCAATTTGATTTGTCATCATGGTGTCTTGCCAAAGCAATACAGACCCTAACTAAGACACTTATGTTCTATCAAATTGGAATATCTAAAAGAAACAGATAATTTTCTTGACACATACCACTTACCAAAGTTAAATCAGGAACAGATAAACAATTTAAAGAGACTTATAGCCCCTATTGAAATATAAAAACAAACAAACAAACAGGGCCAGATGGTTTTGTGGCAGAATTGTAGGTGGAAGTTTCTGTCCTGCCAGCAACTCCCAAATACCCAGCAGCTACTTTCCAAATAATTGACTCAGAGGCTAAATATTACTTATAAGTGCTTGGCTAGTAGCTCAGGCTTATTACTAACTAGCTCTTACACTTAATTTATGATTCTTATCTATGTTTAGCCATGTGACTTGGTACTGAAGAACCAAAACACCCCCATTTCAAGTAAGCCCCTCACCCCACCTTGAAACAGGCCTGAGTTTCAAAATTTTCAGAGCTGCTGACATAGGTCCCAGGACAAAGTCAGGATGTTTGAAGAGCCTTCTGGTAGCAACTGATTAACCATAGAATGCCTCAGTGCCAGAGATGGTCAAAGTACAAAGTCAGGATGTTTGAAGGACTATCTGGTAACAATTGATTAACTACAGAATACCCCAAAGGCTGAAGTAGTCTATAAAGTTTGACAAACAACTAGTTAAAACTACAAAGTAAGATAACACAGAAATTCTGGAAAGCCCCTAAAACTTGAGCCAATCAGAATTGTGCCTGTACTAGCACTCCTAAATGATGTAACCTTATGGTTTTTGCCTTTAAAAACTGAGCTTGCAGAGGGGCGGGCACCTCCTCCAGCCTGTAATGTATTGGATGGCTTGACAAGGGCCCTGCTGTGGCTTGAACTGCTTCAATAAACCTTGGTTTTTGCACTTCAGTGAGTTTGTGTCTCTGGTGGTATCTTTGGGGGTCTCGTGCCCAGGGCACAACAGTACCTTTTCTCAGTACAGCATTCTCATCTTCCTTCCTCTGCATCTGATTGGTGACTCCTGACTCTGCCCTCCCTCTTCCCAAAATTCTGTTAGTCTAACTCTTGTGCTCAATCTCTTTCTGTCCAGCTATCATCCAATAAGATTTATTATTAACAATGAGCATAATCCATAGCACATAGTTCTACCAGACTTTCAAAGAAGAGTTAATGCCAATATTCCTGAAATTACTCCACAATAGACACAGAAGGATCATTGCCCAATTTCTTCTATGAGGCCACAGTTACCCTGATACTAAAACCACATAAAGACCCAACAGGGGGAAAATTACAAACCAATTTCCCTTATGAACATAGATGTAGATGTAACGGTCTTATTAAATAAGAAACACAGAGCCAAATGCAGAGTTAAAAGCCCAAGAGGTCAGAGCAGTGTCTAAGAGCTGAGACTAAGACCAACTGCCTTCTTACCCTGCACTGCTGCTGCAGTCCTTCCCCTGAGAAAGAGGCCTACTTCCTGTGTATCTGTCTTTTTATTGACTTTTTGTTCTGCCTTCTCAATGGTTATAAACCCAACCACATGACCTCCTCGTCACTGCCTGTCTATGCAGACCTCCAGGTCTTCTATGGTTGGTATTGAGATTAAAGGCATGTGTCTCCATACTGGCTGTATCCTTGAACACACAGAGATCTGCCTGTCATGTGATCAGGATTAAGGGTGTGTTCTACCACTGCCAGACTTCTGCTATGGCTTGCTATTAGCTGTGATCCCCAGGTATTTTTATTTATTAACATACAAATAAAATCACATTTCAGCACAAATAAAATATCACCATACATAGATGCAAACATTCTAAATAAAATACTTGCAAACCAAATCTAAGAACATATCAAAAACATAATCATCCAAGATCAAATAGACTTCATCTCTGAGATGCAGGGATGGTTCAATATACATAAACTGATAAATGTAATCCACCATAGAAACAAAATGAAAGACAAAAACCACAAGGATCATCTCATTAGATACAGAAAAGGCCTTTGACAAAATCCAACATACCTTCATGATAGAAGTCCTGGAAGATTAGAGATACAAGAGACATCTAAATATAACAAAAGCAGTTTACATCAAGCACATAGCCAATACCAACATAAATGGAAAGAAACCTGAAACAGGTCCACTGAAATCAAGAAAACAACAAGTTTGTCCAATCTTTTATACCTATTGAATATAGTACTTGAAGTTTTAGGTAGAGCAATAGGACAATTCAAGAAAATCAAGGAGATACATATTGAAAATGAAGACGTCAAAGTATATTTATTTGCAGATGACATGAAACTATTCATAAATGACCCTAAAAATTTCACAGGGACCCAACCCCCTATAGCTAATAAACACTTTCAGCAAACTGACAGGGTACAAAATTAACTAACACAAAATCAGTTAGCCTTCCTATAAATAAATAACAAACAGACTGAAAAAGAAGCCAGAGAAGCAACACCTTTCACAACTGCCTCAAAAAATGTAAAATATGCTAAGGTAACTCTAACCAAGCAAGAGAAAGACTTGTGTGATTAAATCTTTAAGAAACTGAAGAAAGAAATTGAAGAAGATATTAGAAAATGAAAAGATCTCCGATGCTCATAGACTGGTAAGATTAACATAATTAAAATGGCCATTTTATCAACAGTAAATCTATGATTAAATATAATGTACATCAAGATTCCAACACAAATTCTTTTTTTTACATCTGTAAACAAGAGTAAATTTAATTTCTTTCAAAGATTTAATGATATACAAAATGTATATGATAGTATCTTTAAGTAATAGTTTTTCTCTGCACATCAACATTAAACACTATTTAAACAGCTTATCTCTGCTTGCCTTGTCTGTATCTATGAGATACACTATTGAATACAAATAAGCTTTACACTGCTCCCTTCCAAATTAAAATTAAAATTAGTACCTAGCAAATGAAAAGAAAGAGAAAGCATAAAACTTGAGACATATGATAAGCTTTTCTTGTTGGTGAATATGCAAAAATATCTGGGCAATTAAGTTACATTTTCTTGGCATAAAGTTGGATTGTGATCTCCTTATACTGTATAAGGATAATCCAACAACTGATTTCTTAAATAAGTACCAAAAACAGAATTCACATTGACACATTCCTACACAATTTTAATGTTAGCACTCCCACGACACTCTGATTGGATACACTACATCAGTAAATCTTTGGAGATGTATGCAGCTACAGGTTGTTACAACTGTGACCTTCCTCACAGGAGACACCCATTGAGCAGTGAGCTAGTTCTCATTTACCATGGCTTTCTTTGACTTAACATTGATAAAATAATGTAAAAAAAAAAACCCCAGGCTTTGTTTAACAAGAAACTGGCTGTATCCATAAACAGAATCTAAAGTTGATTCTTAAATAAAATCCCTCTTACAAAATGGTCTTCATGAGGCCCTGGATTTGATACTCAACACTAAGGAAGGTGAGAGGGAAGACACATGGTTGTCAGTGCAGGCTTTTTAAGATGCCCGGGAAGCTAGAAGAGTCAGGAGTCATTTTTCCTGTGGCCGCAAATCTAGTTGAAAGCTAGTATCATTACCATGCAGCACACCAAACTGAGGAAGACTTCTGCCATTTAACCAAAATGCTGCGTGATTTCCTTTCTTTAGCTGAATGACTGTAACCGAGCAGCCAATACAATTCAGAGACACTTGACTTTGGTTAATAGTACTGCACCGAGTGACAGGGAATCACTACCCTTGACAGGAGCAAAGTTTCAGATCCCCTGCCATAAGAGCCCTTCACCAGTTGAAAGCACTAACTTTCTATCACTGTTAACATTTCCCAGTTGCAGTTGTATCAAGGCACTTTTCAATGAGAACATTAACCTCTAAACTATGTCCAACACAAATTCTTCATGGATCTTGAAAGGACAATTTTCAGCTCATATGTAAACACACACACACACACACACACACACACACACACCTTCAAGATAGCTAAATAATCCTGAATAATAAAAGAACTGCTTGAGGTAACATCATCTCTAATCTCAAATTGTATTACAGAGCAATAGTAATAAAACAGCATGATACTGATACAAAAACAGATGTGTTGATCAAAAGAATTTAATGGAAGACCAAAATAAATTTACACAACTATGGACCCATGGTTTTTGATAGTGAAGCCATAAAAACACATTGGATAAAAGACAGCATCTTTAACAAATGGTGTGGGTTAAATTGGACAGCTTCATGTAGAAGAATGCAAATACATCCATGCTTATGATCTTACACAAAACTCAATTCCATGGGGAAGGGTTTTTGGTCCTGCCTCATCCAAATGTACCAGGCTTTGCTGACTCCACATGGGAGGCCTTATCCTTTTGCAAGAGGGAATGGGGGGGGGGGTCAGGAGGTAAGGCTGGGAGGAGCCGGAGGAGGAATGAGAGGGGGAATCTGTGGTTGGTATATGAAATGAATTAAAAAATTCTTAAATAAAAAAATTCCAAATGGATTAAAGACCTCAACATAAACCCATATATATTAAATCTGATGGAAAAGAAAATGGAGAATAGCTTTGAACTCACTGGCACAAGAGAAGATGTTCTAACAGAATACCATTAGCACAGGCTCAATAATTAATCAATGGAACCTCATGAAACTGAACAGCTTCTGCATGAAGGACACCATCATTCAGACAAAGGAGCAGGCTACAGAATGGGAAAAGATGTTTTACAACCCACACATTTGATATATGGCTAATATTTACTATATATAAAGAAATCCAAAGGCTAGACATCAAGAAAAAAACCAAATTAACAATAGGGTACATATCTAAACAGAAAATTCTCAAAAGAGAAAATTCAAATGGATAAGACTGACTTAAAATGTTCCACATCCTTATTCATCAGAGAAATACAAATCAAAACTACTTTCATCTTACACCAATCAGAATGACCAAGATCAATAAAATATAGGAAAGCTCCTGCTGGCAAGGCATGTGGAGTAAGGGGAACACTCATCCATTTGCTGGTGGGAGTGCAAACTCATATGGCCACTATGAAAATCAGTGTGGTGGTTCCTTGGGAAGGTGGGACTCTATCTACCTCAAGATCCAACTATACCACTGTTGGGAATATACACAAAGGATGCTTCATCCTACCCCAAAGACACTTGTTCATCCATGTTCATTGCTGTAATAATAATAAAAATTAATAATAATAATAACTAGAAATGGGGAATAATCTAGATATCCCTCAACAGATGAATGGATAAAGAAAATGTGGTACATTTACACATAGCCCCAACTGGTCATCTCTTGTCACCAAATGAAGCTTCCAATACCAAGAAAGAGTTATCTCTAATTGTTGGCCAAAAGGGTTCCCATGGGAACAAACAACCCAGACTGTTGCCAAGGCTATTGGTGGCTCTCCACAAAACTTACAGCAAGGCCCCATTGCTGAAGACAATACCTGTACAACTCATTGAACCTGGTGAAGTTGAGCTACACAGAGTGAAGGTGCCTACATAGATCCTGTACAACTCACTGATCATGGTGAAGTTGAGTGTGAAGGTGTCTACATAGAGCTTTCACCCCTATGTGCCTGTGTCCTTGGTACAGAAAGGTACTGGGCACACTACCAAAGGAGAAATGTAAACAAGACCCAGCTACAAGTACTGTGATCTACAGTGGTGTGCTGCCTGCAAGACACACTAGTGCAATGGCGGCATACAGTTTGGGGGAGTAACTAACCAATATCTGATTTGACTGAAGGCCTGCTCCATGAGATGGAACTCATATTCACCTCATACTGCGTTGATGATGAAGAACTGGAGGCTAGATAAAAATCAAAATCAACCAATCAGTAAAACCAAATACTACTGTTCTACTAAAAGAACACAGCAATAAAATGAGTCCTAATGACATTTTTTCTATGCTCATAAAACAGTGACTTGCTCAGTTATTGTCAATGAAGCTTCCTCCTCCTGCAGCAGATGGGAACAAATACAGAGACCCACAGCCAGAGAATACACAGAGAGTGAGTGAGAGACCTTGAAGCACTCAGCTCTAAATGGGATGTCTCCATCAAATCTCTTCCCTCAAGGCTCAGAGGACCCTGCAGAAGACATGGAGGAAAAAGTGGAAGAGTCAGCGGACATGGAAAATAGCAAGGAAACAAAGCCCTCTAAATCAACAGGATCAAAGGATGTTTGAACTCACAGAGACCGAGACAGCATGCACAGGTCTGTACCATAGGGGTCCTAGAGCTGAAAGGAGAAGTGTACACAGGTCCTCATCCCTAACCCAGAAGCAATCCCCAATTGATAGCCACCTATAAATGAAAATATAGTTTTCTCCAGGGGGGTCTCACTAGGGAAATAAACTACTCTTAAGGGTAGACTGCATGCTTAGCAGGAGATAGCCCACAGGAACAACTCAAGGGCTTCAAAACATACCATTAATCATCTTAAAGTTTGATGATTTGAAAATGACTGCACAATTTATATTGATAATATAAAAAACCCTGCATCTTTTTAGACATTTCTCATGTTTTGTTTAGGCAATTGATTGATGTAGCTATCTTCCGTTTATATTTAAGTTATTTTGAGTAAAATACACAGTTATACTTGCATGTTTCCTCACTGGACTTCTAGAAGACTTACGGTCTGTTATTCTGTCCTAGTTACCAAGAAGAATCCAATATTTAAAGAAAAAATTTTGCAATATCATTCACTGTGTTTCGAGAATGGTCAGTTTATTTTGTTTAACAGAAGTGACATGACTTGTATACATGATTGTTCAGAATACTATGTAAGACTTGCTCTCAGTCAGAGAACTTAAAACATCATATTTTATTCAACAACATAACAAAAATGCTAACAGACAATTTTCTATTTGCTTCAAAACTAGTGTATTGATATAATTTTGTGACATGAGAAATCAGTATGACCTTTTGGGGAATCAATTTGGCTGTAAGTTAGAAGTCCCAATTGAGTAAAGAAAGTAGAATCTGCTTTTAGGAATTTTTGTTCTTTTGGTTTTTGTTTGTTTTTGAGACAGGATCTCCCTACACAGTCCTGGATATCTTGGAACTTGATATGCAGACCAGTCTAGCTTTGAATTCACAGAGATCCACCAGCCTCTGCCTCTCAAGTGCTGGGATGAAAGGCATACATCATCGCTCCCAGCTTGGAAAAGTATTTTTGCAGCAAAAGATACGTAAAACTTGTCAGTGAGTTTTGCCTGTGGTGTACAAGTTAAAGGATAGTTCTACCAGCCAAGCCTGACAGTGCTTAGCCTGTGTCGAGCACATTGCATTCTATATGCTTTAGACTCCCATTTAATCCCCAAGAATTCCCTCTTCTCTCTCTTCTTACCCATATAGAAGACGAGGCCTGGAGTGTCACAGTGGCTTGTCACTGGGCAGAAAGCATCACACTAGAGATTTTGTACATTAAACCAGCATGTTATGTAACACCACAAGGTCAGGCAGTGCTTTATAGGTCCACAGGGAGATGATTATGTAAATGTTTGAACTGGACTGGAAATTATATAATTACGAAATTGAATATTCTCTATGGAAGTATGAAGCAATGTAGACCTAAATAATTGCATTAATCCAAGCTGTATTATTGTGCTCAAACCTAAGATCGTTGTCTCTCATGAAGGTATTAATGCATGTCTTAGTCTGAACGGCCAGCAATATGCACTTATGTATTGAGAAAGGCCTGAAGTAAGGGAAACACAGAAGGGCACACTATCTCCTGTTCTTTGGACAAGATGTTGTAGCCCACATGGTATGCCAATAGGTGGCTTGTGGACATTGGAACTGAGTGATAGCCAAGGACAGCTGTTTTTCCAAGTGTGAAGTGAAGGCAGGAGCAGCTCCAGACACAGAAGGGAAAATTTCCTTGGAATTTTCAAGCAGAAAAGAGTTAATGAAGATTGACATTTGAACCTTACACTTCCAAGCAGAAAAGACTGAATGAGGATTGACACCTGAGCCTTACACGTCCATTCAAGCAAGACCAGAGAGTAAACTGTTCATCACGCTCAGATGGTAGGCAGGGCTCCCTCTGGTGTCGAAGGTTGGAATCACCTTAACCCCCTACATAACCAAAGGCAGTTCATTGATAGTTGAGTGGACCAGACTTGGAAGGCCAGTTCTCTTTGAACAGAGTCACTTCCAGAAACCACCAGTTTTATAAATCATATAACACCGGGAATTGCAGAAACCTTGACTAGAGAATATATAAAGACTCCAAATAACCTTGAGTGAGGCTTTAGGAGGCTCTCTAACCCCCCTTCTGTAGAATCCTAAAACAATTGTAATGATATTCTCATCCTTAAGTAATCTTTTTTTTTTTTTACATTTCACATGCTCTTAAAATTCTTATTCACAATTAGAAAAAGATTTTGATAGACATAATTACAAAATCATTAGTGATGAAGGCATATAACAATTTATAAATATGTTTATGGGCCAATTACAATGTAACAGATATATTACAGAGAACATTTGAGGAGGTTGAAATACAATCAGAAGAAATGAAAAACAGACACAACACATATAAATCATTTCTCCCCTTGCTTGTTCCTCTTTTAGTTTCAACACACACACACACACACACACACACACACACACACACACACACACACCATCTAATTAATATATTGTAGCTGAAGTTTTCCTAGTCCCACCCAGCTTCCACAGCCCCGTGGTCCCACAGCTGTTCAAACCCAAGTAAACACACAGAGGTTTAATCTTAAAGAAACTAGTTGTACCTACTTCTTTCTAATCTCTTTATAAGGGAGAAACATTTCATAAGATATGATGACTAAATATCTCCACTTTGATATCATTAAAACATACAGGGTATAATGATATAACTGATATTCTATTAATTCTACAGAATGCGAAGAGAGAGGAGACGATCCAAGCCAACCCACATAGAGCTTGGCAAGGGAACTAAGGCATTCAATTAAAAGGATGATAAATTTATAGATGTTTTTACTTTATAAATCTCCCTTTATGTTCTGCTTCTTTTGCAATTGTTAAAGCATTTGGTGTTTACAAAGGCTGTATTTTAGTGAGCTTCCCTTTTAGCTGTGTCCTCTAGCTGTCTATTGAGGTTCTTATAAATGGATGATTTTAAAAAGCTTATCTTTTCTTTTTCTTTCTCTCTCACATAGGAGCATGGTGCTAATGGCCCCAACACTGAATTCATTTATTCATGACAGATATTAAATGCTGGCTATTATCTGACCCCTCAGTAAATTTTTGCAGCAATTTATAGTCATAGAGGGTACGGGCTTTCTCTTAGAGCAATTTACCAGTGCATGTTCCAAGATGGAAGTAACTATGCATGTGTCTTCTTTAACATGCACAAACAAACCAAAACCAATTTTTTTATCAAAGCTAATAAGAAATGAGAGTTAGTTAACTATTTTCCTGTTACCTGTATTTCATGGGACTACTTATTGCCATCTATCTGATATTCTATTTGGGGATTTTCAATGGTCCAGTAGTCATGTGACACTTGGTCAGTTTGATTTGACTCTGATAACTTACAGAATAGAAATATTGAATTAAAATCTGGCAATACAGCTAATAACCACTTATACAAGAGTGTATACCATGTTTGTCTTTCTGCATCTGGGTTACCATCTGAATTACCTTACTTAGGATGATGTTTTCTAGTTCCAACCATTTTCCTGCAAATTTCATAATGTCATTTAAAAAAAATAGCGAAGTAATACTCCTTTGTGTAAATGCACCACATTTTTTTTCAGATATTCTTCTGTTGAGGGACACTGCCTGGAGGACCAGGACCCAGAGGCTGGATAACCTAGAGACCTAGGATAGAACTAAACACAATGGGCAAAAAAAAAATCAATGAAATGATTCCTAATGATATTCTGCTATACTTGTAGGGCAGAGCCTAGCATCTTCATCATCAGAGATGCTTCATCCAGCAGCTTCTGTAAGCAGATGCAGAGACCCACGTCCAAACATTAGGCTGCAGAAGAGGTGAATGGATTGTAGGATCCAGAGAGGTCAAGGACACCACAAGAAAACCCATAGAATCAACTAACTCGGGCTCACAGGGCCTCACAGAGGCTGAACTGACAACCAGGAAGCCTGACCTAGGCCCTCTGCATCTATGTTATGGTTGTGTATCTTAGTCTTCTTGTGGGACTCCTGAGAGTGGGAGCAGGAGCTGTCTCTAACTCTTTTGCCTGCTCTTAGGACCCTTTCCTCCTACTGGGTTGCCTTGTCCAGTCTTGATATGAGGGGAGGGGCCTAGTCTTTCTGTAGCTTCATATGCAATGTTTGGTTGCTGTCTCTGGGAGACCTGCATTTTCTGAAGGGAAATTGAGGAGGAGTGGATATGGGGGATGGGAGGGGGAGGACTGGGCGGGGAGGAAGGAGGGGAAACTGGTCAGGATGTAATATATGAGAGAAAAACAAATTTTTAAAAAGACAAAAACTAGGGTAATTTATCAAATATGTGTATTTCTCTTTTCACACCTCTTTCCCTTCCCTTCTCCCTCCCTCCCTCCTTTCCTTTCTTCCTTCATCTTCCTTCCTTCCTTCCTTCCTTCCTTCCTTCCTTCCTTCCTTCCTTCCTTCCTTCTTTCCTTCCTAGAAAAATGTGGAGAAGTCACCTGCTTGCCGCTAGAAAATTCTAGTTACGTTTGACTTAAAGTTCTAATTATTTTGATGTAGCCTTTCTGTGATAAGTCAACTTATTAAACTTCTTGAAGAATGGGGATTTTTTTATATTAACCATATATTTAAAAGTAAGATGTGGCATGACATGGCAAAGGTGCCATACTCATATTTATATTTATTCTGTTTTATGTGGTGCTAATAAGCATAGTAATGTTTAGACATAGTGTAAATTCTCTCTATGTATCAGTGCATACCCTTTTATAAAAGAATAACTCATAGATGAACATTGTAATGCTGAACAAGTTCTAGTATGACATTCTCATGCAAGAGTCACCAGTCATCTTGATGTCAAAGAGTCAAGAACTATAGAAGTGGCCAAGCTCCACGCTGGCTCTGCCTTTTCAGATGGACATCTGTCAACCTGCAGCAACTGGTCAAAATTCATTTCTGTTAAAATGCAAACATTATTTAAGAATTTTACATGCATTTTTAAATAGCAAAGCACAAGTGCTAGTTGGATTGTGTCTTAAGTACAGACTCTTCCAAAGGCCTTACAGGAGGAAGTTTTCGAAGTTCCATCCCTAAAACTTGCAAACCCTGGTGAACTGCACCTTCAAACAGAAGCACTTTGTCTCCCACTGGTACTAGGCCAGCTTGATGCTAATGAACTTCTTTTCTAGGGCTTTCATCAGCTGCATTTCCTATGACTCAGCCAAGCCTCCCACTCTCTCTTGAAGCGAGTCATGGACCAGTTGGGAATAGTTCAGAATGTGCACCCTTTATGCTGATGACATCAAAGTAGGGCTTTTTAGTCACCAAAATACAAACATTTGCCTCTGGAACCAGCCACATCACTGTTGTTTTTCCAAGCAGGTAACTTTTGGTGACTATTTATGGTGTCCAGGATGTTTTCCAGAAGTTTTTCATCTATGAACTCACTTCCTCATCTTTCATGGCTGAATATTAATTGTTGTCCTCATTTTTTCAGGTAAGTAAACAAAGACTCACAATATTGAATAGCCAGTTCAAGCTCACACAGAGAAACTGGAGAACTGGAGACCTAGGACTGATGCCCTAGGACTAAGTCTCTTTGATCTTTTACCCTACCCACTGTCTCCCTGTTTTCTGCGTCCTGCCCCATAGACTTTGCATCTCTATACTCACATTCCCGTTACTCCAGCTGCCAGTTGGATTACATCCTGTGCATGGCTGCTGTTCCTTCTGCTTGCTGTACAACCTTCTGTACAGATTAGCTGCTCTAAAATTCAGGTGCATAACACAGCTCTGGAGATAACGTGTAGGTAGAGAGGTTTTGGAGAGAGTTCAGAAGAGAAAGCCACTGTTTTGACGTTAGTATCAGTTTGCTCTGTGTGCAATGGTGATCAAAAGGAAGGATACAGAGATGCCTTGCTCTACTAACCATTAGTGGTCTGGTAGTGGGGAGATAAGGTACTATGGGCCAGGATATGTATGTATTAGATCACTAGTGATGTTTAACAGCTGAGCTTGTCATCAATGAGCATGACATTATTTATATCACCAAAAGGACTGCATCAACATGTCCTGACTAAAAAGTCTTGGTAGCATCTGGGATTCACGGTCTGGTTGGCATTCTAATGCCCCCAACTCAGTTCTTATTCTTTTAATTTTCATCCTTCTTAAAAATGGAATATGCTTTTGTTTAGTAGTAAACCATTCCTATGCCTAGTGGGATAGGTTGTATTCCTCCCTGTCTAATACATAGAGAATATATTGAACTAATTATCTCATCAGAAGTCAGGATACCTGAGTGTTAAGTTTATAACATATTTCCAATACTCTATTCCCTTATATTTATTTTAAACTTGTTCACAATTATAGATTTTTTGTTTTGTTTTACTTACAGTGCGAGAAATACACTGTTTTACTCTTCTGTTTATGACACATCTATTGTCATTTCTCAGGAATGGACCATGAAATAAAGGCATTCAAAATTTAGAACATGGATAACTCAGGTGTCTATTGGGACCAACTACTAAAAGAGTGGGTCCCAGCTTTGTGTAGCTTGTTTCTAGATCCCTTACACTCCTACCTACTTAGTTGCTTCCTGCCTTCACACAGCCATGTGACTCCTTCCTCTAGTGGTATGGAGTTACACTTCTGTATCTCTGATTTCCTAAGTCATAACCACACCCAAAGGCCCCGCATCCTCCATCTTCTAAACCCTACAGGAAAATGGATGCTATGCCTCTGAGCTCTTTGTCTTCTATTATGCCTTAACTCTCCCCAGGTTGGCTTGTTTTCTCCTGTTCTCTTGTCTGTTGTCTACTTCAGTATGCAATGCTATCATCTGGTGTCACTCATCCTTTCAGCTGAATGTGATAGATCCTCTGGGAGTCTCTGATCTCTGGGCTTACATGACGACATGATATGCATTCTCTCCCCACCCCAACCCTCTGGCATCCTCTTCATCATCCCCTTTGCTTGGCACCTCTCATCTATTTGACTTTTAATGTCTTTGAACAGGCAGATTTCTGTCTCTTTTATATTTACAATTTTTCTTAAACTTCCCCCTTGCCTCAAATTTAAATTAGTTATAACCACGTGTAGTATCTTTCTAAGTAAAATCCAGGGGAGCACCAGCAATCTCTTGATTCTGGTGTTTGATGTTCACAACCACAATCTCTTCTCTGAGCTCCACATCCAGCTGTTAAACTGGCATCTTTAGTTACCTCATGGGCATCTCAGACATAAAACATGCTTAAAGTTGAATTCTATATCAATCTTGCTCATTCCAAATTTTCTCTGATCTTAAAGGCCATCACTTAAGAATCATCCTCAGATAGTAAGTACATTTTCTTAGTTTCCAAATACCATCAACCAACTGGTCCTTCCCCTTTGTGGTGGTTTGATTGAGAATGGCTCCCATAGGCCCCAATGCTTGAATGTTTGGTCCCCAATGAGTGGAACTATTTGAGAAGGATTAGTAGGTGTGGCTTTGTTTGAGGAGGTGTGTCACTGGGGGTGGCTTTGAAGTTTCAAAAGTCTATACCAAGCCTGCTCTCTCTCTCTCTCTCTCTCTCTCTCTCTCTCTCTCTCTCTCTCTCTCTCCTGATGCCTGTGGATTAGGATGTTAGCTCTTAGTTAGCACCTAATTCCAGTGCCATGCCTGCTGGCTGCCACATTCCCATTGTGATGTTCATGGAATAAGCGCCTGAAACTGTAGGCAAGCCCTCCCCCCCAATTAAATGCTTCCTTTTATACATTGCCTTGGTTATGGAGTCTCATCACAGTAATAGAAAAGTAATCAGAACACCCTTCATCTGCCAATCTTTGCTTTCCAGGTTCATCACAAGACACTGCAGTCCAAGTGCACCTACACCTTGAATGAACATTATTACATATCTGAGTTTTCCCGCATCTACTCCTGTTTCCTCTAATCATAGCAACCATCCTAAGCAAACAAACAGGCAACACAATAATAGCAGCAATCAAAATACCACTTTAAAGGCTTCCCAGTGACTGAGGACACAGCTCAGTCAGTAAAGTCCATGCCACACAGGAGCTAGGGCTGATCCCCAGAGACCACATAAAAACTCAGAGGCAGCGGTGCAGGTTT
The DNA here is from genome assembly GCF_049852395.1 of Peromyscus maniculatus bairdii. Taxonomy (NCBI): domain Eukaryota; kingdom Metazoa; phylum Chordata; class Mammalia; order Rodentia; family Cricetidae; genus Peromyscus; species Peromyscus maniculatus. The sequence goes on from NC_134871.1 coordinate 21,393,268, forward strand.
AGGGGTGGAAAACAGAGGATTCTGGGACTCGCTGGCCAGCCAGTCTAGCACAATTGAGCTCCGGGTCAATGAGAGAGGCTAGGAGGTAGACGTTGTTCTTCAGGATTGACCCCCAGCATTGCCCTTTGACCTCTAGATGCACACACACACACATATGACAAACACAAGCACACATGGACACAAACATAAGAACATCCATACACCTATAGACACATTAAAGAAAAGGACTTTGCAGTTATTTAGACTACTCAGTATCCTTTCTGTGGTTCCTATAGGGGGTCTGCAAACCATCTCCTGCCTGTTGGTCACACAGGTTCTCTGCTTGCTTCCGTAGATGGTTTTACGTAGACACAGCTATGCTCATTCATGTACACGTAGTTCAAGGCTGCTTCGGAGCTACCATAGATGACCATTTGGGTATTTACTCTCTGAACTTAATCAGTGCTCTGTCTGACCTTGTGCACTTGAGGTCATTCTGACCTCATTCTTAGTGGTCTTACTTAACTCCTTTGCACATCTTCCCAAAAGACCTTCTCCCTATTACTGGAGCAGGCCTAGTAACTCACTGACAGAAAAGTCTTCTTTTCTTTTTTGAAGCTTTTCTGCCTTCTATAGTGAATGCTCTTTTCATAGATTCTTGCTTGGTTCGTACTTTCTTATCTAGTTCTCACCTCCTTGGAGAGAGATATTCCATGATACCTTATGTAAAGTCGTCCCCAATTATCCTCTATCTCATTGACTTACTTTTAATTTCCTTCCAAGCACTTATTCCCCGCCAGTAATTATCTAGGCTTTTGCTAACCTTTTATCTTTCTTCCACACTAGAAACTTCATAATCCTCGAATGTTGTCTACTTTCTTCTTTGTTCTGCCTGACTAACATATTTATATATTACATATGCTCAATAAATGTTACAAATAAATAAAGATGGTCATAGTTTTTAGTCCCAGGATGGGTTTCCTACCAAACACTGCCTGCTAGGCACTTGAAGTTCCTATTGTGTCTGTGACTACAGATATGTTTTGCTGTCCTTTGGGGGCATCCCCTGCCAAGACCACAGAGTCAGTGGGTTGGTAAAGGGCTCAGAGATTAACCACTCTAGAGATGGTTTCGGGGAACAGCATCTGCTTTACTGTGTAGACAGATTGCTAAATGATCTTATTAAAAAAAAAAAAAAACAAAAAAACCAAGAGACAGGTATTGGGGTAAATTCTGAAAGATCAGGGGAATAGGACAAGCCAAAGCCAACCTCACCTTACCATCCCTCAGCTTCCAAAGAGGCCTACTTTCTGTATACCCACACCTATATTTCTTTCTGTTCTGCTAACTCATTTTCTCTCTCCCAGGTATATCACTTCCTCTTCCTGCCCAGCTCTGTCACTTCCTGTCTGTCTGTACAGACATCCAGACCTTTATGGTTAGTGCTGGGATTTAATGCATGTGCCACCATGCCTTGCTCTGTTCCCAGTGTGGCCTTAGGCGTGGGTAGACAGGAAGTAGGTCTCTTTGGAAGCTGAGGGTCGGTAAGGTGAGGTTGGCTTTGGCTTGTCCTATTCCTCTGATCTTTCATTATGCTCATGAGCAACCACTTATACAGTGGAAGCCTATCGACTGTGATTGGTTAGCACACTACCTCAGACTGGTCTCTATGCAGAAGAAGCTCATAAAAGGAGATTTGGAGAGTGTAGCAGGAATCTTAACAGGTCTTATTAACAAAAACAAACCCAGAGCCAGGTATTGGGGTGAATGCTGAATGATCAGAGAGACAGAACCAGCCACAGCTACCTCACTTTGCCATTTCCTCAGCTGATCCTGTTTCCTCTGACTGGAAACCTCTGAATCCTCATCCAGAATGAATCTCAGCTGAACCGTGCTGCTCAAAAGCCTAAAAGCTTAATCAGCCTAGTTCCTGGTTTTCATGCCTTATATACCTTTCTGCTTTCTGCCCTCACTTCCTGGGATTAAAGGCTCAACTCTTGGGATTAAAAGCGTGAGTCACCATGCCTGGCTGTTTCCAGTGTGGCTTTAAAATCACAAAAATCCTGATGGATCTCTGCCTCCCAAGTGATAGGATTAAAGGCGTGTGCGCTACCATTTTCTGGCCTCTATATCTAGTGGCAGTTCTGTTCTCTGACCCCAGATAAGTTTATTAGGGTACATGATATTTTGGGGAACACAATACCACCACAGGAGAGTGTGGACTCTTCTGCAGGCCAGCTACCAGCTACTCATGCTACTTCAGAGTTCAGTGTTCTGACTTGAAGAGCATGGTGTGTCTTCCTTCTTATCTAGAAGTGCAGTGTGACAGGAGGCTGGCCGCCAGGTCCTGCCTGCATTTTCTCCTACAGTCTTAATTTTGGACAGCAATGCGGCATTTGTTCACTGGTCACCTCTGGAGAGCAAAATCAAGCTGTTCCAAGTAAAACTGAGGACACTGTCAGTCATTCTCCTCATTTTATTATTCCATTTTTTTCTCTCTAGCTCTTGAAGGGTGTTATAATGCCACTGTGATTTATGGCATTTTTTTTCCCATAAAGCAGACTTTCGATTTTTTTATTCATAGCCACTAGCCCAACAAAGCTTAGGAAAAAATCAGCATCAGGAATAAAGGGTAAATAGAGGAATAATTCATACTGTATGGGAATCAGATTCTGTCACTGTCCCCGGGTTGTCTCTAAAGCCCCTATTTCTTGGGCTGTGTTCTCATCAGTGATCCTTCAACACTCCTGGGTCTACCTCTGTGGAATAAGACATTCTCTCCCTTTAGCAACAGTTAACCAAGTCCTGCTGCATCAGGCTTTTTAGTTTGGTGCTAACACTTTTTTTTTGGCAAATCTGCTACATGTGGAATTTGCAATCTATTGGGTATAAATCTTAACTCCAGCATGTCTTAACATCCGTGAGCCTCGGTTTCCCTAAGTTTAAGTCAAGGCTCTTCATCCACACTGAGATCAAATGATACTATGCATTCAAAATATCTCCTATAGCATTTTACCCAAGGCAATTATTCATACAAACGGGTATTAATCAATTACCTACTGTATGATTTACAAGGGGAAAACATATATTGGCAATGAAGTAATATCATCTGGATACTCAGTTTTCATTGACTTTTCTCACTCAGTTCCCACCTAAATATAATGTGTCTAAGAACAGAAAACTTTCAACATTCAGTTGGTGTTAGCCTTCAGATAATAAAACTTGTTAAAAAGCCTCAGCAAGATTAAAAATAAAAATTATAATTTTGAATGCTTCCAAAGAATTTGTGTTACAAACCCGTTATATGATTGATGTAAACATACTCTTTTTTATCTAGTTGTGGCTTTCATTAGTATGCACACTTAGCCCCCATTCCAGTGGATAGAAAAAAGCAATTAAGAAAGGCTTATCTTTCACTATTTCCATCCTAACTCCCATACCCCTTGCCCTTCCTATGTGCTATCTTGACACACACACACAAAAAGACTTCTATGTATTTTATAATTAAATCTTTCAAAAGAATAATAATACACTGTGTAAAATAATAACTAAATTCATAGTATGGGTACAATGGTATTGGCTCCTCAACAGTTCAGGTGTGCCTGGGTGATGGTTATCAAACCCGGGGCCTTTAAGAGATGGTATGCTATGAGGCTCCCTCACCCTGTGAATGAGCTTAAGACCCTTGAGGAGAAATTGCTTTCTTAAGCTTCTACCTTCTTACCATGACCTCATCAGATGCCAGATGTAGGTGTCTTGATCTGGACTGGGCAGAGAAATGAACTTTTTTTTTTTTTTTTTGTAATTGTTGTTGTTGTTGTTATTTTTAAATGGCCCAGCCTGTGGAACTTTGATATAGTAGCATAAGTAGACTAATACAATAGGCACTTCCCACCTCTGAGAATTCAAATTACTGACTGAGATATTTTACAAAATGTGCTTTGATTTCAAATTCTTAGCTTCACTCTGCCATTATGCCTGAATTCTCCTATGATAATGCTATTTTCTGAATAGCACTCATGAACTCTTAGGTTAAGTGATACAATGATCTTTTGCTTTAATTAATCATTATCATCCTTTCAGAAGATTTTCTTATTTTTAAATTAGGGGGTCTTCATCCATGCTGAGAGCTTATTGTAAAGATCAAGTAATATTTGTTATGTCTACAAAATGTCCCCTATAACATCTTACCCAAGGCAGGTATTCAGAAAACAGGTATTAATCGATTATCCACTGTGTGATTTACAAAGGAAAACTAAATATTAGTAATGAAGTGATATCATCTATATACTCAGTTTTTATTGATTTTTATGTTATTCTCACTTAGTTCATACCTAAGTATGAAGCACTCCTACCCTGTGAAGGAGATTAAGACCCTTAAACAGATTCATTATTTATTCTTTAATAATTGGCGTTGTGAAATTAACAAAGAAGGGAAGACTGGAGAATTGAACTCCATATAAGATAACGATGTTTCTTTTTGTTCCATGAAGACATTAAAAGAAATTTCACTATAAGTGAATGTTGAGTACTTACTCTATGTGATAATAAATATCATCAACCGGACAGTATCTAGACTACCCGAGAAATAAGCATGCTTGTGAGGGGTCAACTAGATTAGGGTAACTGAAGTGGGAAGAGTCACCTCAAGTGTGGGTGACACCCTTCCATCATGGACTGCAGTCTTCATCTGAGAACAAAGAAGAAAGCAAGCTAAGTGTGAGCATCTATAACTCCATTTCCTAAGACTCTGGACGCCACGTGTCCATCAGCTTCACTCTTCTGCCACCATGTCTTTCCCACGATGATGAACTTCCCCTCAACAGTAAACACAAACGAACCTTCCCTAAGCTGCTTCAGTCAGGTATATGATCACAGCCCTGAGGAACATAACTTATGTCATTAGACTGTTTAGATACAGTGGATAGACATATGTGAAACTTCAGATTCATTGCTAAAATAAACTTAATAAATAAAATAGGGATGTCCACTCGTTATGGTTAATCAATTCTGGATTTTAAGGAGGTTCCTTAATAATCACCGTGTTCTAAATTTTAATTTAATATGCAATGTTAAATAGACTTCTTTTCTTTCAATAAAACAAACACATTTTCAACAAACACTCTGGAGGGCTTTCAAGGGCATTGATCCATATTCCAAACAAATGCAGTAAGCAGTGAGCTTGAGTTAAAAATAAAGGCATAGATGTGAAACAAATGTCATTTGCTTGGTGCTTTCTTTTAATGAAATAACATATGTAAATGTACATATTGAGAATTGTGATCTAATTCACAACTACATTGGACAGCACAGTTCTGCATTTCTACCTAGTGAATTTTGTATTTTCATATGAAAACACATGGAATTAACCAAATTTCTATTCTTTTAGGAAGAAATACAAAAAGAGGGAAAAAAAGAATCTCTGTCCATTCAGGCCCTGTCAACACCAAAACGGTGTAGAGAGTGAAGGGGCCAGAATTGGGGCTGGTACCCTGAACTCCTTGAAATACCGAGGAACAGGGCCCTCGTCCTACAGGGTTGGCCAGTGGTTGAGCTCCTGGGTAGCTTTGTCCCTGAGGGCTGCACACTGGCAGAAGTTGTCCATTCTCTGCAGCTGTTATTCAGTAGTTGGGCTGACCACAGTTAAAGGGGTTCATCCTTCCCCAGTATTTAGTAGGCCCAAGCTTTATGAGAGGAACATTTCCCTTTTATTACACTTATTTGTTTCTGTGTTTGGTTCCCTGCCAATGTGCCTTTACAGCATCAAATGCCTGCCATTATTAAAGAAGTATTCTATGCTGATCTGTTTACTTCCCCATTACAGATTGTTTGAAGGGAGATATTACCAACGTTGTTTACAAGTCAGGAAATTAAGTGTTGAAATAGTAAATAATTTATGGTGAATGATACAAAAAAATCAGTCATGTGGTAAATGCATTCAGATATGTGCTGTCTTGAATTTTCCCCCTAAATGATACTGCATGCCTGGTGAATGAGTCAGCAATTTAGCGTTTCTTTTGCTTGTAATTAATATAAACTGTTTTCTTCCTCATTATGTATACCTAGATAGGGACTGGCAGTGATCAGTGCTACCATTAAAGATCTGAAAGGCTGCAGGGAGAGATGTCTGTCTCTTCTCTCTCTTTACCTATGCTAAGCTGGTTCCTGTAGAAAGAGACGGATTGTGGAGAATGACTGTAGCTTGGGTTACTCTATGCTCAAATAAGCTGTAGCTTCCTCCCAGCTTCTGGGTCGAGTGTAGTCTTCTTGAGAGAACAGATGCATAATGCCTCCCTGGTTTTCAAGCTATGTGGCCATTGATATGGTGGATGCATTCTTTGACATTCTGGTCAGGTAAGAGGATGTGACATTCGAACGAGTTTGCATTCCTGAAACTGGTACAAGCATATTTCTTCATGCCTTCTCTGCAGACTATGCTAACCTTCCATGTAGCTAGAGTTTTCCTGCCTTGCCCACAGTCAGGACAAATCTTTGTCACCCGACAGTCCCACAGCCGCTCAGACCCAACCAAGTAAACACAGAGACTTATATTGCTTACAAACTATATGGCCGTGGCAGGCTTCTTGCTAACTGTGCTTATAGCTTAAATTAATCCATTTCCATAAATCTATACCTTGCCACGTGGCTGGTGGCTTACCGGCATCTTCACATGCTGCTGGTCATGGCAGCGGCTGCAGTGTCTCTCCGCCTCAGCCTTTCGCTTCCCTGAATTCTCCTCTCTCCTTGTCCCACCTACTTCCTGCCTGGCCACTGGCCAACCAGTGTTTTATTTATTGACCAATCAGAGCAATTTGACATACAGACTGTCCCACAGCACTTCCATCCTACCATCTTAATATAGTCCTAGAAATTAGGATTGCCCAGGTTCCCTGGGTCATTATATCATTCCATTACATCAATGACTTCGTTGTGATTGACAATGGGGAGCAAGAAGTGGCAGTCATGCTGGAAGGCCTAGCAAGATGTATGCACACCCAAAGATAAAAGATGAATCTCAGAGGATTCAGGGAACTGACATTTCAGAAAGAAAAAAACCATGATCCTGACTTTGAGTGTGTGCTAATATGTTCCCTCTGAAACTACATTTTTGATGCCTGTTGTATCTTCTACAAAAAAAAAAAAAAAAAGAAGAAGCACTTCCGGTTTTGAGGAAACACATTCTCTGTCTAGGAGTACTGGTCTAGCCCAGCCAAGGCTGTTGGGTTTGAATGGAGCAAGCAAGGACTATGAAAGAACTTGGGCAAACCCATCAGTGTAGTGATCATCCATTCAACTGGGCAGACTCGATGGTGACAGAAGAGTCGGTGGTGGAAAAGCCACTGGATGAAAGTTTAGCAATCCTATCAGGAGAGCAATAGCATGGGCCAGAGTTCTCTAGGAACCACCTTTGAAGCTGTCTGCAATGGGTTAAGTTCCGACCTATGTGATGAACGGAAATGAAACACCCCGCTCCTGTCTGTCTCAAAAAGGGACCTGTTCTTTCTCCTTCTCCAGGGTGACTTAAAAGACTGGCTTGATTGAAATTCCAGACAACCGTCTTTCTGACTCTAAGCCCTTGATTTTCTTTTCCTGGGAGTACCAGGGAAAGTTTGACGCTGTCAAATCCTACTTGAGTAGCACTTCAGACACTCTTCTCTTGTCCTTAGCTAAGTGGCCTCACAAACAAATGAACCAACTGAAAACCTAACTGAAATCACTTTGGAACAGGAAGCTGAGCCCCAGTAAGTCATAGCAGCTGAGTGGCCTATGTCCCGTTTCTGAATCCCATTATTTCTGATTTCTACACACCATTTTTGTGCCTCTGGCCATAAATACTGCCCAACCACGTGACAGCTCTGGAGTCGTTCTATACCTATTTTAGTGCCAGGGTTGTGCAATTAAGTGGTCCCTGCTCAAATAAATTCTGTTAAGTATATTTTGTCTGCAGATGGACTATTAATAAAGCAGAGAAATGGTAGATTTGTATTTTTCAAGGATTGTCTTTCTCATAATACCTGGATTATGGAGGGCATACTCTGGTTCTTCCACTGAGGTCATATGCTGCTGAGGGTAAGAATTTTGCAGGGTAATGATGTCCCCATTTGAGAATTTATTAAGTCTCTGGGTGATGGGGTTCATTTGCATATTTTGTTTGATTGGTCTAAAAAGCTTATTTATATTCAGTTTGGATGTTCGGCTTAATGACCTGTGGATCAATTTAAGCAAAACCTCCTACCCAGCTACACAGAGTTTTCCCAGTCTTCTGCTTTGGGGTAGGGCTGACATATTGCTGGTAAGGAGCAGGAGCCACTGGGCAATTGGGACTGTTGCCCCCAGGGAGGTGAAGGTAAGTATGAGAAATCGTCTGATGACATGGCTCTTTCTCCTGCATGTCAACCCATCAGCACGCATCCAGCAGCGGCTCCTGTCGCCATTCACTATGTCTGCACCGCACTTCCATCAGCTCCATTCAAGAACGTTTCTAAATTTTTGTTCTCTGAACTTCTCAATGCTCCGTATGAGAATCACCTTGAAGTTAAATGAGTTGAAATTAAATCATTCATCAGCTAATTTACAGGCAGCAGAAAACTCAAACTAACTCTTACAATAATCAGCAAATTATTATTCAGAAAATGAGCATATTTGAATAATAAATACAAGTAAATTAGCATACTTTAACACTATTATTGTTGTAATTCTGAGAAAAGGGACTTTTTTTTAACTGAAAAACATATCAAGTAAGAATACTTGATTAAATTATTCAATAACAATGTGATCTTTTTTTGTAAGAAGACACATGCAATTGCAATATTTCACAAATTAGGCGTCTCTTTCATGTCATCCAGACTTGTGTATATGCGCACAAATATATGTATAAATACAGCCTGCTGGGTCTGCTTTTGTTGTTTGTGTATGTATATGGCTTCAGGCTGACCACTGTGCATTGGACAACCAATAAGAGGACTGACTCATCCTTGGGAGAAGCTACTTTTCCTTCTCCCAGCAATCAGTAGGCATTGGTAGCTATTTGTTTACGGGGTCTAACCCTATGGGAATTTCCCTCTCCCATGTTAACATATCCTCCAATATGGCTATTGCTCCAGTTTCGTTTATGTGGTCATTTCTAGGAAGCAGACTTCTTGGTGTTCCGGCTCTTGCAATCCCTTTTCTTCGATGTTCTCTGAGCAGGAGCAGTGATGTAGAAGATGTATCCACTGGGACTGGACTTCCATGATTCATGGATCTCTGTCTTACCCTCCACAGTGCGGTAGATCCTATAGCACAGTGGGAGACAGTACTGCTGTGATGTCAGCTTCCCAAGGTTTGATTCCAGCTCCTTCAGCGCATTAGCTTAGGTTCCCTGGGAAGTATTTATATTTTCTCCATTTATGAAATAATCATAGTAATAGTACTGGGAACACAGGTCACAGTCATTTGGTAAACAATTCCCTGCATAGTATAATTAGAAGCAACCCTTATTGTTTTCCAATTGGTAATCAAATCAAGGTGAGCTTCTACCCATTCATTTGAACACCCTCTTCTCTATTTTTTTTTAAAATTTTGAGTCAGAAGCTGACAAGGTGGCTCAGTATATAGAGGGGCTTGCTGTAAAACCTGATGATCTTGAGTCCAATATCTGGGTCCTACAGGACTGACGGAGAGAACCAGCGCCTACAAGTTGGCCTTTGGCCCACCCATTTGTGCCGTGGCATTTACATATTCCCCATAAATGAACGAATGAATGAATAAATAAATAACCAATTGCTGATCAAAATACTTCTCAAAAAGCAACTTGGTTTTGGCTCTCATATATCTTTCTAGAACTTACCATTCTTTGGGTTTGTTTTTTGTTTGTTTTTGCTTTTTATTCATTTTGTTTTGTTTGTTAAGTTTTCATTTTAAAAGACCCATTGCCACCAGCTTTTGATCACCAACCTTTCTTAACTACGATACAAGTAATTCAAATTTTAAACGTTGCTGATGGTGAGGCTGAAAGTCGTAGCATGAAGTAGAAAGGCATGGAGGGTGTCCCTGTCGAGGGTAACTAAACCACAGCTTTTGGCTTTCCTGTATCTAGGGAAAGCTTCATATCAAAAACTCATTTTACAAGAAATTTCTCAGGCAATGAAGGGCATGAGCATGAACAAAGGCGTGGACTCACAAGTTCAGTTAGTTCTCCATGTTTATACTCTACCTGGTGGGCCTTCCTCGGTGGAAAATGGAGGATTTTCTAACCCATCTGTCCAAGGCCTCTGGATTCATAGAAACAAGTAAGGTTCTTACCAGGATGCATTAAGAAGACACAGGAAAGAGGCTGCTGACCTCACTCTGGGTCTGTTTAAGCAAGAAGCTCTGAGTCCCCTCCAACTTAAGCAACTTGAACCCCTGAATAACACACACTAGCCTGGACTGAGCTGGTGGATAATGAGAGAAAAGTGTACTGAGTAGGTACGAGTGCATGCCATGCCATCTTAGATCCATGCCAACTTAAGCTTTTAAGGGCTTAAGTAAACTTCTTTAATAAAAAAATAAATCCCAACTTTTCCCTTAGCACTAAGTTTAAAATGTTTACAGGCATTCCTAAGAATTTTATTTTTCTCTCTAGTAGTTCCCTATTATTTCTTAAAATATGCTATTAATAAAAACTCATTTTATAAAAAATTATCTACTCTGGAAAGAGTTTTCTTATATTTGTAGTCTTATTTGATTCTTGATTCTAGACCATGTCATAGAAACAATTAATTTATAATCAATAAATTACCTTATCTGACTATTTTGTTCTTTCTTAAAATTTTTAATTAAATAGTTCAGTAGTGCTTATAATTAAAAGCTAGAGCCCTCTGATCCACTGCCCAATCCACATCTGCCGTAATGAGACTTCTTCCAGCTTTGTGATGATCTCACAGGATGCTGCTTCCCTTTAAAGAACACTTTCATTTGTAATATATCAACTTTAGTTTTGTTTCTTTATTCTTGATATACAAGCTGCTACTTTATTGCTATAGTTTGAATGTGACTATCCCCCACAGACTCATGGAATGCTTAATCCCAGAGTGGCCCTGAATTGGGATGTGGTTGAAGGCTACATCTACTTCAGCTTTGAGTCCATGACTCTTCCTAAATGCACTTAATATTGACTTTTGCAATTATTCACCTATAAAAATAAGTAAACTTTGTTATTTCTTAAACTGTAAGATGAAGGGTTGCATTCTAACCCCCTTTCATTTTCTTTTTTTTTCTCTTTTTCTTTTTTCTTTTTGGTTTTTCGAGACAGGGTTTCTCTATGTAGTTTTGTTGCCTTTCCTGGAATTCACTTGGTAGCCGAGGCTGGCCTCAAACTCACAAAGATCTGCCTGGCTCTGCCTCCCAAATGCTGGGATTAAAGGTGTGTGCCACCACTGCCTGCCCCTCCCCCCGTTTCATTTTCATGTTAAAGGCCTAAACCCTAGACTCTCAAACAAGAACTCCATTAGTTAGTTACCAACTGCTGTAGCAGAATATTACATTTGACAAAAGCAACTGAAGAGACCATTTATTTGGACTCAAAGTTTGAGAGGACAGTTTAGGACAGTGGGGCAGAAATAGTGCTTGGGGCTCCAGGCCGAATGGGGAATCTCAAGAGGCACTACCTTAGACAAAGATCTGCAGGTTACTCAGAGAGGGAAAATGGGTCTTTTCAGGGATGGGTCCCCTAACTGGTTACACAATGCCAAGCGGCCGGCCTTGAAGTCGTACACACACAAGCAATACTAAATTTACTCAGCAAGTTATATTTATATTTGAGTGTGTATGTATGTGTGGTATGTAACAATAATAAAGAAAAAGAGGCCATTAATTTGAGAGGGAATAGGGGGCATGGGAAGGGTTTATGGGAAGCAATGTTGGGCGGGGTGGGGTGGGGAGTTAAAGGGAAGATCATGAAGGAGAAAATGATGTTTTCAAATGACGTTACTAAAATGACATTTTAATAACATTCAAAGTTTTAAAAAGAGTAACCACAACAGCGACCTTGTTTGACGACTGTTTTCAAGGAGGTGGTACAGCTGAAGAGATGCTATTAGGGTAGGGTCTGATCTAAAGGACTTTGTCCCCATAAGGGAGAAATTTGAACAGTAATTCATAAAGGAAAATTGCTTGAGGATATAGAGAGATGTCCGCTACAGAGCCGGGATAAGACTTGGAGCTAACCATTTCCTCACAGCACTCCAAAGAACCTTCCCAACCCAGAGTTAGAGTCTCCCAGAACTGGCGCTTCTGTGGCTCAAGTCCCTCCCTTGTTACAGCATCCTTGCCAAGCAAGCAGAAGTGACATCTGCAGATCGGCTCTTCTAAAATGGACTCAGCACCCAGGCCCTTTCCATCTCTCCTCTGCCTTGCCTGCTTCCCACGTATAAGCGACTCGCAGGGGATAAATGTTCTCGGTGTCTAAGAGTCTCTCTCCTCTCTTCTTGTCTCTCTCACTGAAGAACTGACTTCCCCGTCCTAGTTCATCTTTGTTCCCATGTCTTCCTTTCACCTGTGTACCTCAGGAGCCACGGCAGTTCAGGTGAGCGAGGAAACGTTAGGAAGTTTTAGGACTTTATCTCGCAGGTGTTAGTGTCGAGTAAGTGGACCCAGACAGGTACAGCAAATGCTGACATGACTGACCATTACGGCAAGGCAGTTATGAAGCTGTCAACGCTGTTAGTGTCTCAGTCACAAGCCAGAATAAACATTGTTGCTGCTGGATTGTTGAGGGTGGATTGAAGTGACCAAAGCGTGTAAATTAGTTAGCACACTATCTAGCACAGTTGTGCATCCAAGAAGTATCAACTATTATTTTAATAATGAGTGTTATCACCGCCCTTGGAGACAACAGTTGGAAAGCATACAGTTTCTTTGTCCCTAGTTAAAAAAAAAATACTCTGAATGGGTTCAATTATATGCCAGTTCCAAGTACTGAAAATAATGAGCATAAGGCTGAATTGCTAGCAAGGTTATCCCTTAATCAGGAACACTCCTGTTCTGATTGCAGAATCCATTCTTATGCTGATTTGCAATAGTCGTCTTTCATTCTTGCAATATCTGGCTTAAAAAATAATGATTAAAACATTTTAAAATGTGCCTACTTATGCTATGATAAAATAGCATTTTCTTCTCTAAACAATTTTTAAAGTGATTTCAAACAGTATGTTCAAAATAGGATTGCCATCGGGGAAATGTCGGTGCAGATGGATGTTTTTAAAGCTCAAAGCAATTAGGAGCGCTTGGCAAGGAGAAAGAAACTTTGAAGAAATAGAATCCAATCTTTTACCCAGGATAATTTAATGTACCTTTACTAATACTTGCTATTTTCTACTTTACCAAAATTTTGGAGAAATGCATATAAATGAAGGCCTTGTATTCCTTGTACACACATTAAAAACACTGTTTGATGAAGCATTCCAGTTTATAATGTTCTACTTTAATGCAACAGAGCTTAAAAGATCAGTCATGTTTATAATGATGTTGCCAAGTAGCACAACTGACCAGTATTTAGCAAGGAAAATAGTATATCTAATAATGAAATGGTTTATTGTCTCAGAAAATGACTTTAGGATTCCCTACATATTAGGATTAGTTATTAGGTTTCTGATCACTGACCAGCTAGTGTGAAGGCCTCTGGATAAATCATAGCCACTATGAGCAGAGAGGAACATTTACGTAACTGAGGAATACATGGCATTTAATTAAAAGAAATCATAATACACCAAAAACATCTCACCTGTAATCCCACTATCAGCTAAAATTTGTGCTCTGTCAACTTGAAGTTTATGTCCAGGAGATGTAACAGAATATTCAACTTTGATTGTTTTATTCATTTGCCATTTTTTTTGAAACATCATTTACTCCAAAGCTTAGACATGTTTCTATGTATCCAAACTGTAAAAAGATTCAAGAAAGCATGGGAAATGCTTTCAAGGAGTTGAAACAATAATGAGAAATAAAAACAACAAATGTTTTAAGCAAAAACATCATAAATTGTTATCTTTAACATAACATAAAGATGTATTGGATAATAAGAGAGGTAGGACCTTACTAGACTGTAACATACTGAGAGAGTGTGACGTGTATGCTGAGGCCTGGCTAGTGCTCAGAAGCCCGTCCTAAAAGAGAGAAAGGGAGGAATAGAGTGGCAGAGGAAATTGTAGTTGCAACGAAAGGTGCTCAAATACATAAGGACTTGAGAGAGAGAAGGAAGTTCAGAGTGGCCGAGGGTTAGTGACTGAAGGCAAGCATGCAGGAAAACAGCTTTGAGAAGACAGGAGTCATGCTGTGTGCATCGTTTCTATAAGCAATTACCTAACAACATATGCATCAAGAACCACAACTTTCTGAAAAGGAGAAATCTTACCATTAATATAGAAAACGTCCATTAAGAGTCTGGGAGACGGCTCGGTGGCTAACGTACTTGCCACTCAAGTATGAGGACCAGAGTTCAGATTCCCAGACCCCACATGAAGCCAATACGGTAGTGCGCATCAGCAATCCCAGCTCTGCAGCCACAAAGTGGGGGGGGGGGGGGGAGATTCCCCTCACAGGGCAGCTGTCCCGGCATACCGACTGGAGAACAACAATAAATCTTGCCTCAGAAATGGTGGGGAGAGAGAGGACAGACCACTGAGGTGGAGATGTGAACAAGGAACTTAAAAGTTAGCCACAGAGCTGGTGATTAAGTTCGTGTCTTGGGAGGCAGTAAGAGGAATACCTAGAGAGGAAAACTTACGTCCTGTACTGTGTGTGATTTACTTTTCCAAATAATTCATTGGTTAATTCACATATTTCAATGCAATTAAATAAAACAAGTAAGAAAACTTAGAAGCTGGTCTTATTTACTCGATAGTAACAGTGTGCTAAAGAGAATTGAAATTTTCCCATGTTTAACCTGAAATGGATCTTTCTCCAAAGGGCATGCGTCAAATATGAATGACACATTCCACTGTCAACATGTTACACAAACTTCTATCACCACAGAACCAAACAAAGTGAGAGATTCATTCATTCACCAAA
The DNA here is from genome assembly GCF_049852395.1 of Peromyscus maniculatus bairdii. Lineage (NCBI taxonomy): Eukaryota > Metazoa > Chordata > Mammalia > Rodentia > Cricetidae > Peromyscus > Peromyscus maniculatus. The sequence goes on from NC_134871.1 coordinate 21,408,277, forward strand.
AGCATTGTTGGGAGGACTAGGTAGGTAGATTACAGGACAGGGGAGAATTTTTGTGATAGGTTTAGATGTTACCTGAAGACATTTTTTCTTTGGGAATTGGTGGAAACCAGTGATCAGCAAAATGGCACATTCCAAAGATTTCACCTGGTAGTCAAAAGGATATCAGGTCAGGCATAAATATTAGTGGTAAATGGATATTAAAAGTATCAAATGCAGACCTTGATAACTTTGTGCTTTGATCCGCAACATTACAACTTTCCAGGGTCCTGAGGAATTTCCAGGATCTGTAGAATTTTAAAGTTTTTTTTTTCCCCAAAGAAATTTAGTTCCACACTGGCATCAGAGAATACTCTAGAGGCATCTTTCTTTATCTTTTGTAGAGGCATACTCTTTTTGGAGGTTCACTGGATTAAGTGATTAACCATGAAATAGGAGATCTGGTGGCAGCCAAGTAGTCCTGGCTACCCTGCCTGGAGATTAGCTCAGGCTAGAGAGACTTTATCACAAAATCCTTGCCAAGCAGGGCTTGGCTATGAGTCAGTCTTTACAAAGCCTGCTCAGGGGGTGGAATTTTTGCCTTGACCTAAGTTCACTCATTCAGAGTAGCAAACACAGGCAAAGGGCCTTTGTTTTCCCCATAAGCAGGGATTCTTACCTTTCCCAAGTATTCCTCCCGACTTGGTTTTCAGATGTTTTCATATACCTCTTGAGACATCTGGTATGCCGTTTCCATGGCTACTCTTTGTCCAGAGTTTTTAGCAACTGTACAGGCTGCATGAATCATAGCTTTAGAATATTCTACCGAACAGGCCTTCTTCAAGCTGAAATTCTGGCTGAAGGTGAACTGGCTGCATCCTGTTCTCAGTCTTCTACTTATGCTAATATGCTAACGTTACATTTTCATTTTCAAAGCCTTTGCCAGGCTTTGTCTCTGGATTACAGAAAATTTCTCCATGATTGTCAAAACATATCCCTGATATTAATGGCAAAGTCATGATCCCGAGTTCCTGTGTCTAGCTGATAGAACACAATTAGAATTCCCAGCTCCTGGCTCCTACTAAAGATACAACTTTCGTTCACAATGTGGACGCCATAGGGGAGTGGGCCTCTCTGGTCTTTGCTCAACCAACAATGGGCCTCTCTGGTCTTTGCTCTACCAACAATGATTTAAGATTCAATATGAAAGCTGGAAAAAAACAACAACAACTCCCCATTGACTATGCCCCATTGACTATGCTCAACCAACAATGGGCCTCTCTGGTCTTTGCTCTACCAACAATGATTTAAGATTCAATATGAAAGCTGGAAAAAAACAACAACTCCCCATTGACTAGTTTTATTTGAGTACATAGATTGACCTAGGTAAGGAATTTCATCATAGTATTGCCACACACACACATAATATATCTTGACCATGTTTTCCTGTCTATTGCTTTCTTTCTCCCTTTCCCTTTCCTCCTCTCCCTTCTCCTTTCACATCACTAGCAATCCCTTTTTCCTGAAAATAATATAATTTTCCTCTTATTTATGCTTTAGTAAAGCTCAAACATATGTATGTGACATATATGTATTGTTTTACTCCTATGTATTGTATATATTAGAATACTACGTGTACATACATACATACAATTTTATACAATTTTCATCATGCCTCCATTGTTTATCACCTAAACTAATTCCATAATTTGGCTTCTTATGAAATATTCAATTTCTTGAGCCCTTAGGGAAATGTAAATCAAAACTACAATGAAATTTCATCTTGCTCTTGTCCAAATGGTCATCAAGAAACCAGACATCTACAAATATATAAGGATGAGGTAGTGGAAAGGTTGCTTATTCACTGCCAATAGTAATAATGTAAATTAGCCCAGCCATGGAAATTTATATGCAATTTCCCCATAAAATTATAACTAGAACTTTTATATGATCTAGCCACACTATTTTTGGATATATGCCCAAAAGAATAAAAAATTAGCTTTGTGTAGAGAAACAGATATCTACCAACCCATGTATACTGGGGCATTATTCATAATATCCAAATAGCTCAATACCACAGAAACTGCATTCAATTCCTCAACAGAGATTTTTAATTTCTCTGAAAGTCTTTGCCAGTATTGTCAGCCTTTACTTTTTTCTTTTCATTTTCTCTCCTAAGTACTCTCTCCTTTATTGTCCTTCAGTTCTGCTTTGTCCTATAACTAGCATCCTTAACTCACATCCAAGTTTGTTGGACCACAAGGATTAAAACTGTGTAGCAACCTTCCCTTATCAAGCATGCTCTTAATACTCTCTTTCATCCTCACATATCCATTTCAGTGATAAGTAACTAACATAACAGCATTGCAGGTTTGACATAGAATTTGTACCTGTAGATGGAGACACTATACTCTTTAGGTTAGTCAGGTAGCTCAGCAAAATGGTCAGAATCAGAAGTTTGACTCTCAACCGGTTTTACCCCATCTATGACTGTGAGCTTTACCATAATAAACATTGTCATCCTGAAATTCACCATCTTAATTCTGCTAGAAATGTAAATTTAAGTTTGCTTCAAATGAACTGGGTTTCACAATAATTGTAAATCCAACTTAATTTAGACACACAAGTAAGACTTTTTTCTTTTTAGTAGAACTGATTGAGAGAGCATAGAGACCAAGGAGTATTTTTAGATAGGTTTAACACTCTGGAATACAAGCTTGCATGGAGTGCTTTGACAGACATCCAAGTGATGCTGGAACACCCATAAAGGAAGACCCTGAGTTTGTAAATTCGCCTTTTCCTTCTCAAGTTAGTAGGATGGGTGTTCTTACAGGGTATGTAATACAATATGAAACACTGAAGTGACTCTTCTGAATTGGATGGGGCTATTGTCCCTTTTTGTTTAAAAGGGTCATTGTAACAGGTTACCTTGGTTCCATGAGCATTGATGGATAATCTCACATGAGAGGGTATTGTAAGTCTAAATGGTTAGCTTTAAAGGTAGTGTGTAATGAAACAGACTTTGCAATGGAGACTTCAGAATCTGAATGTATCATATATCAAAAGCCAGATAGGACGTAGCTGAGGAAATGGAGGCTAGGAAAGTCAGTTACACAAGAGGAAGGTGTGTGATTATGCTACAGCACCATCTTGTAGACACTGCAGGCCAACAGGGCCTTCAGTTAGCCAATGTTCTAATGGCTAATAGAAGTTGTATCAAGGGGATTAATAATCCATTTCCTATGAATCAGATATACTGTGGTTATTCTACATTATCAAATGGTAATATACTTCTCATAATATACTTTAAATTAGATTGTTTCCTCACTTCACAGAGGAGAAAGTGAGAAATGACATTTCCAAGAACACAAAGCTAGATGGCAGAAACAGGACAGGTACTCTCTGTCAAATTTCACAGCCAGAGAAACAGGGCCACATACAACACGATTCTCTCTCTACTGCTGGATCCCATGTAGCTCCAAACTTTTCTTTGTAATCCATCTATGCATAGAGAGTAAAGCTGCATCTTTGGAAACTACTATTAATATACCAGCATGGTCAATGTCTCCAGGCAGATTAGTAGACATTATCAATAGAGTATACATGCAGATACCAGACTCAAAGTCATAGGAAGAGTAATCATCTGAATTCATTACACCCTTTGAAACCTTGGACAAATGAACACAGTAAAGCAGAAGATATTCTTGGGTTTTCCACATTCCCACTTCTTGAAAATACATACACAGTTAGGATGAATCCATTCAGCTAAAAAGATGGAGGGAACAGATTGAATAGTATGCTAGCGAGAAACTTATCCACCAGGCCAGCACTGCCAGTAAGAAATTTACAAAAGCTTTTAGGAAATTATCATTTCCTGTGTGTGTGTGTGTGTGTGTGTGTGTGTGTGTGTGTGTGTGTGTGTGTGTGTGAACACTCTACACATTTACATGTACCTGTGCAGAATCCATGGTCAAATGTGTTTGAAATACTTGACTATGTTGCTTGTCCTTTAAAAATACATATAAAAATTCCAATAAAGTTAAATAAAGCAATGTGTACTTAACTTGTTTACATTTATGGTTTCCCAAACTTACTTGAGAGTATAGAACTCTTTGCACTCCCATGGGTACTCTATAGCATGCCTTTGGCCCCAAAAGAGAATGTTCTGAGTCTGAAGTCCCATAGCTGTACAGTGAGATAGACATATGATATTCACTGACACAATTTTCTTTGAAAGCCTAATATTTTGTTTTTTAAAAAAATCACCATTTTTGGCACTTATAGGGCAGTTGTCCCTGAAGCAACGCTTACTATTCACACATCCTCTCGAAAGCATGTAGGGTACTAAGAGCGACAGGCAAAGGGAGAGGGTGTAGCTTTACAGAGCAGGAGGCAAAGAGACAAGGTCTCACGTAATGGAAGTGCAATATTGGGAAGACTGTTTGCATTATAACATCGAGGAGGTGAGACCCAGTGCTGTGGGATGTTCTGAATGGCAAATGTGTTGCTCTGATTGGTCAATAATTAAAACACTGATTGGCCAGTGGCTAGGTAGGAAGTATAGGTGGGACTAACAGAGAGGAGAAAAGAAAGAACAGGAAGGCAGAAGGAGTCACTGTCAGCTGCCGCCAGGACAAGCAGCATGTGAAGATGCCGGTAAGCCACGAGCCACATGGCAAGGTATAGATTTATGGAAATGGATTAATTTAAGTTATAAGAACAGTTAGCAAGAAGCCTGCCACGGCCATACAGTTTGTAAGCAATATAAGTCTCTGTGTTTACTTGGTTGGGTCTGAGTGGCTGTGGGACTGGCAAGTGACAAAGATTTGTCCTAACTGTGGGCAAGGCAGGAAAACTCTAGCTACAACCCAGGTTTCCTCTTCTTTGAACTTTCTATAACCCTATTTACAGTCCTGGATGCCCCAGGTCAATGACATGAAATATCCAGTAGTTTCATAGCTTAGTAATGATGGTCTCGGATGCTTCGGGGTATGTATAGATTATATCAATAGGAAGATTAGAGGATATTAAAAGGGTAACTCTCAGAGTTAGCCTCACAAATCACTAAGGAAGCACTTGCAATTTCCTGAAGAGATAAAAAGATTGCAAGAAGAAAGGATGCTTCTAGCTAGTTGCCTAGATAAATACAACAAATGAGAATTTAGTGACAGACAATACCTCTGCTATAAAAATGATTGCTGCCTTAACAGTAAACCTTTAAAGTTATTGGATCAAATTATATATCTCTTTATATAAAACTTCAGTGCAGGAATTTCTATTTGGATGGTGATTCAAGGCCAAGACTATTTCTTGTATATGGAGGTCTTTGCATTAAATCCTAGAAAGGGGAAGTATCTTTAATTTAATTATTTTGACCCAGAAAAAAAAACCAAGCTGGTTGCATGGCTTTACCAAGATGCAAGAATCTAGAAAATAAAATTCCTGGCTACAATAATTTCCATAGTATTTCTAAATATTGTAGAAGGAAGCATATGAAGTTAATGGCTTAGGACAATGTGTATCTATTTTTTATAGCTCTAGAAGTAGAGGCCTGTCCTAGTCTGTTTATCATTTGTTGTGATAAAGCACCTATTAAACCAACTTACGGGTGGTCAGAGTTTTGTTTACCTATAGGTTGAAGTCCATCATGGAGCGAAGTCAGGCAGGAGCTCAGGGCAGGAACCTGGAAGCAGAGCTGTGGAGGGATGTTTCTCCATAGCTTGCTCAACTTGCTTTCATATATGACCCAAGGCTGCCTGGCCCAGGGGGCGCACTACCCATAGTGGACTAGGTCCTCCCTCATTAATCTTCAATTAATAAAATGCTCCACAGTCCCACACCTAGGCCAGTCTGATGGAGACACTGATGTTCCCTTTGCCCAAGCGACTGTAGTTTATATCCAGCTGACAAACACCAACCAGCACAGAGTCCAAACCCATTCTCATACGGGCAACATGAAGTTGTAGAAGAGCTGGGCTTTGTTTGGTAGCTTTGGTGGGGGTTTGTTTGGTGTGTGGGTGGCTACAACCTTTATCACCATGGTGATGACAGTATAGTGATAAAGTAGTTGAATTAAAGATATTTCCCCTTTCTTTGGCTTCCTTTTAACTTTTATGAGGAAATTTGTGATTACTTTTGACTCATCTGAATGATACAGAAGAAATCCCCCCTACACACACTTGCAATCAACCCTAATTTCATCTCTCACCTTGATGTTCCTTTGTGTGTAGCCAACACATTCTTTTTAAGAACAGGACATAGGCATTGGTGGGGGGTGGGGTTATTCTATCAAGATTCTGCAGATCCTTAGCCTACTGGAGAATAGAATGATTGAACAGACCAAGGCTACTTACGGAGTAGAGCACTGGCCAGTTTGGAAACACCAGGACTGCAGAGCATGGAGAAAGCTGGGGACCAGGAATGGAGAAGGATACATGCTCTGCCTTTGCTGACACCCGTACACTGAGAATGGGAGATAGAACTTGCAGAACTGGAAGGAAGTCTGAGCATAGCTAACTTACCGCTTCTAGTTTATAGCTGGTAAAGCTGAGGGCCAAGGTAACTAGTCCAAGGTGACTTAGAGTTATGGCTAGAGGTGACATAGATGTTCCCCTGGGGATCCTGGTGTTCCACCTGCAGCTCTTGCCCCCCACCCCCGAAGACAGGGTTTCTCTGTGTAGCTTTGCACCTTTCCTGGAACTCACTCTGTAGCCCAGGCTGGCCTCAAACTCACAGAGATCCGCCTGGCTCTGCCTCCCGAGTGCTGGGATTAAAGGCGTGCGCCACCACCGCCGGGATTCTACCTGTGCCTCTTTTCTACATATTCGTGGAATAAATCCAACCAGTGACTATTTCTGAAACACTTTCAAATTGAAAGTTGTTTTTACATTTTTAACTAAACCAATAAACTAACTCATTTGCTTGAAGTCTCAGTCAAATATTAGAATCCAGAGTTTCTTTTTCTTTCCTTCCCTTGTTTTTTTTTTCCCTCCTCAAAACAGAAGTCATGATCTTTTCTCTGGGTAACACTAGCACACTGGCTGTGCCATGAACTCTAGAACAAGATTGACATTGCGTTTTCATTGCTTCCGGTCATAGCTCTAAAAGGACAGTTATATAAATAGGTAGAAGTTTGAGCCCAGTTGCTATTAGTGATGCAAATCCATCTATTGCTCGCACAGTGGGAAGAGATGGTCCATTCTGAATCAAATATGAATGACCACGGCCTGAGAATGAAATTCATGTTGCCCCAAATTGATATGTTCCACTGATGAAGAGGTTGTAGTCACAGAACAAAACAAAGTCATAAAATACATTGGTGGGGACCAGACAAGTTCCAAGACAAGAAATCTTTTCTACAGGCTTCTGTCATTGTAACATTCTTAGTTTTGGGGTCAGTAGAAACCAGTGGTCAGCTAAGTTAATATATTACAAAGGTTTTAGCTGATAGCAAAAATGATATTAGGTCCTCTACAGAGGCTGGTAATAAATGTCAATAGATGGTACAGAAGGTAACCCAAGTTGTTTTTGGTTCAAGATCTACAACATTCCAAAAATCCAGCACAATTATGGATTCTAGCCAGACCGCTCGTCTTCAGGAATCTTCAAAATGTGGCATGTGGCCTTTCCAGGGAATTTCAGTTCACTCAGTTTTACAGTTTAGGTTGAACTGTCTCATACAAAGGTCTTCTAAAGCCAAATGAGGACTCACTCATCACAGTGTGCAACAATATTAGATAGAGCAAGGGCTAGAGAAACGGGTCAGTACATAATGTTTCTGCAGAGGACCAAAGTTTGGTTCCTAACACTTACTATTAGTGGTGTACAGCCACCTGTGACTCCAGCTTCAAGGGATAGAACATGCTCTTATGGCTTTTGCTTGCACCTGAATTATGTGCACATAGACACACACACACACACACACACACACACACACACACACACACACACACACACTGAAAATCAAAAACAACACTCCCAAAGCAAAAGAAATCCCTGATGATCTACTTCCACCCCTCGGATGGAACCTACAGGGGCTGTTATGCACACCACGGTGGCTGAAGTGAAAATGGGTTCTTCAGGATTGAAAATTATACTTCAGTGCCTTGCCAATTGACTCCCAATCGATTACTTCAAGTGTTTGTGCTGTAGAAAATGTGGCTTCTCCCAGAGACTCTGAAGAGCTGTGCTTAATTATTCATCATGAAATTTAATTTCAGGGTTTATAATCATCTAACTGTTTAAGATAGAATTTGTCAGTGAAATATTTTGAGAGGAAATATAGAATTACTTAACATCTACTCGTCTCACTTCAAGTTTAGTTTAAAATTGGATGTGTTTCATAATTTCACCATGGCAATCACTTAAGGGTATATACACTAACCTCCTACGTGTTTTCTGCTAATTTGGTTGATTTGGGTCAATTTGTATCTTAAGTTGGAAAGGATAAGGGAGGCAGATAACAAGCTGCTTCCTTTCTCCCAAAGGTCCACCTCCATAGATACACAATTAACTTTCTCTGAGCCATTCCTCAAGAAGGAGAGAAAAGTATTAGGTGACAAATTAAGCCAAAGCAGTAGGTTTAGAAAGACAATGACTGCTTCTCTTTAATGTGCAGATAAATGTTTCTTTTTAATTTTAGTTTAAAAAGAGGCAAATAAATGTGCGGTGGTTCGAACTAGAAGGGCCCTCATAGATTTCTATATTTGAATGCTTGGTCCCTGTGCTTGATGGGACTGTTTGAGAAGAATTAGGTGGTATGGCCATGATGTAGACTGTGTGGCCTTGTTGGAGAAGGTGTGTCCCCAGTGGTGGGCTTTGAGGTTTAAAAAAACCATGCCATTCAATTAGCTTTCTCTTCCTCTTTCTGCCTGGTGCTTGTGGATGAGACGAGCTCTCGGCTACTGCTCCAGTACCATGCCTGCCTGTTGCCATGTTCCCCATCGGGACAATCATGGACTACCCCTCTGAACTGTAAGCAAGCCCCCAATCAAAATGCTTTCTTTTATAAGTTACCTTGGTCGTGGTGTCTCTTCATAGCAATAGAAAAGTGAATGTGACAAGATGTTTTTCAACGTTATACTGTCAAAGACTGCTGGGAAATAACTTAAGTACATAACTCCTTTCTTGTGCTGGAATCTGACCAGGCATAAATGTGTCATAATGATACCAGTGGCTGGTGATTGGTGTCTAGGCCAGGTATTTCTAGATTCTTGACAACGTTGCACATGTTATGAAGTACAAAGGAAACTTTGCTTAACAGCAAAATGGTAGTATGGATCAGCAATGACCTGGAAATGAGCAGTGAACCAGTAATTAAGAAAGTCCTCATGAAATCCAGTGGTTGTTTGGAATTTCCTTTTATGGAGTTGAAGAAACTGAGAGATTTGTTTGGGAAGGGGACATAGCCAGCCGGTTTTCTGTTTTGATTGATAGGCTTTGATCGTGTGAACTTTTCTCTACTGCACACGTCCTTTCCTATAATGCATCTGATTTTAGCTGTGTGTGTCTGATTATACATAGACATCAGATAGTAAAAGGCTTCTCACTTAAAAGTTCAATCAGAAGACAAAATTTGTCTTATTGTCTATACTCCCCAAATCAGTCCAGGCTGGACCGACCAGTTTTCAAGGATGTGTTTCAAGATGTGTGTGAATGGAAAGGGGCATCTCCATAGGACTGCCAAGGAGAAGGGATTCACGTTGTCGTTTGAAGTGGGTGTACATACAGCTTCACGGAGGTGTGGGCACCTAAGAGTGCCACGCGTATTGGTAGGAGAGGAGTGTGTGCACAGCCCAAGCCAGGCAGAATCCTAGGTTACCAAGCCATTCCCTATGCTTGTCCACCTCAGTAACACCCTAGACACAGAAGATCGAGAAGAAATCCATTCCATAGAATTCAAAAGGAAAGGAATTTACTGAAGTTGAACAGAGCTCTTTTATACCTATACAGGAACATACACAAATGACAGGTTCTGGAGGAGTCACCAAGTCCTCGATAAGCTTGACAGTTGTCTTTTGGCCAACTACAACGTTAAGACAGACCACCCAAACAGAAGGGATATGGTGATATTATTCCATTATCTGATGTATCACGGTTCCTGGTTTTTGTCATTTAACAGAGACCATGAGCGTTTTGCCCCCTTGGATAGTCTCTAATCCATTTTCTCCACAGCAGTAGGACTGAGCAAAAAGAACAAATCAATTTACATTTTAGTTTAAATCAAGTCGGCAGTTCTTCTTGTGTTGAGGATCTCTGCATGGTCTAGAAATTTGACAGCTCTGTAGCATGTCACATGCTGTTCTTTCTTGCTCTTACTGGCCTCCGGGCTATGCTGCAGGAATAACTTGTTATTCACCCCATCCTTAGCCTTTTCACACACTACTGAGAAAGCCTGAAAAGTCCCTTTGCTTCCTCATCACGTGGCTGGCTCCTCTCTTCTGCTCACCCCAGATAGCTTATCTAAATTATTTAACTAATCACCTATTGTTAAGCAATTAGAAATTTCATGACATTTCTTCACTATACATGAGACTACAGTGAATATCTTTGTGAAAAAAGGAAATGTGTATTTTATCTTTAAATTGAACTTTTAGGATTAGAATGACCCCATCCAAAAGATTTATATTTTTATTAAATTGCAGGTTTTTTCAAGTTACCTCTTTAATATCTACAAAACACATTTAAGTTTAATTTAACTTATCAATAGTCACTAATTTGTGACTATACCAAATGACACTGGATTTTTTTATCTGCTTCCTAATTTCCCTTTTTGAGGGGGAGGGTTCATTATATCTTTTATTTTTTGAGATTATAATATAATTATATAATGTCTCCTTTCCCTTCTCTTCCTCCAAACCTTCCTATATACCCTTTCTTGCTCTTTTTCAAGTCTGTGGCTTCCTGTTTCATTAACTGACATTACCTGAATATATTCAAATGACTATATACGTGACATTTACATATTATACATGTACACATACATATGTATTATTCCCAAATGTAACTTACTCAGACAGTACCATGTTGTGTGTGTTTTCGGAGCTGGCCATTTGGTATGGGATAACACATTGGTGTGCTCTTTCCTAGGGAAGACGATTTCTCCCCTTAACTGATTTCTCCTGGTTGTGATAGAACAATGACACACACAAGGAAGGAGACATTCAGTTTTGGTTCATGGTTTAAGGAGATTCAGTCCACCATGGCAGGCACAGCATCTCAGCTAGGACCAGCTTCATCAGGACCAGTGGGAGCCTCTGCTGCTTTCTCATAGCACAGTAAACCCCAAACATGACAAAGCTCGGGGTGGAGGCAGTCCTCACTATAAGTCATGTTTTCATCCCAAGACTCTACATCTGTCAGCTTGACCCCATGTTCGGATGTCTCCTGGGCCTCCCCAAAGAGTTCTGCCAGCTGAGAAAAAACGTCCAAACACAGAAGCCAGCAGAGAACATGTCACACTCGAAACATAGTACCACCTCAAAAGACGGATAAAATTCACTAAGTTCTTCTAGCCCTCTTCAGATAGAAAGCTTATTTGATGAGGTTGGTGGGCCTGAAGACACTTCTTTCCCAAAGAATCAGTGCAGTGCTAGTATCAGTCTGTAAGGTGGAGAAACTATCCGATGTGGAGATACTTCTTCCTTAGGACACCAGAGAGCAGATCTTACCTCTCCTCATGCATTAAAAGACTGAAAATGTGGAGGAGACATAAGGTCAGAAAATTGAGGCAGCATGACATTAGTGATAATTGGAGCAGGGCAGGGACAGGGCTCCTTGTAACCCTCATCACTTGACGTACTCCAGGGTGCTGCGCCCATTTGGAATGCCAGAGAACAAGCCAAAGATTCCACATGTTCCAACCTGGGCTTCCGCAGACACAATCATGCTAGTACCAATTAGGTAGACTCTGGACTCATTCTTTTAAACTCTACTTTTATATGGATTTTTGTATTCAGGGACAGAGAAATTCATCTTGGGATTGTAGAAAGCTTTTCAGATAGATTTGTTCCATAGAATCATTTCTATGACCTTTGATCAAAGAGTACCTGATCTTAAAGGACAAGGGTGAGGAAAGTCACATGACCTTCTATCAGGGGTCAGCTGTTGAGGCAAAGACCTGGAGTCTGTGTGGTCCTCTGAGATTATGTAAACACTAGGAAGCTAATTTTATTTTTAATAACATTATTAAGGTCATACATTATCAACTTTCCACAGCAGGCTTGTCTTTCTGTGGAAAAAATTTTCAACTAAATTTTCTCACACTATTTATGCTGGCAAGAAAAAGAAATGCAGCCTGGATCATTACAAAGATGTTATATTATTTGAATATGCAGTTAATTATATGTATGCAATGTGCAATAATTGATAGCTCGATGTTATTGTCTCTTCATTCTTACAACATATAATATTTATAGAAGAACTATTATGTGGAAAATAATATACTAGTTTTTGTGATAACCAAAGAAATCAGCTTCATTGCCTTTTTTTAAATCTTGAATTATTTAGTGGTGGCAAAGACTGCTCACTTCTTGTACATTAGATTTGAGAACAGATCCTAGAAAACTGTAAAGATGAAAGAAAACAGTAAAAACAAGGAAGAACAGAAAGGACATTAACAGATACCCACCTTTGATCTGGTTACTGTAGTGGATACTCTGAGGAGCCATGTAGAAATCATCTTAGGTGGTTAACCCCAGACATGAGAGTAAGAATCTTAGCTACCAGTTTCCATAGCCCACTGGTAAAAGATTAGTGCACTGATTTTCTTATACTGCATATGTGCCTTTGCTGAACAGGAACTGCTAGTTTTTAATGCTGAAACATCAAGAAAAGACAGTACAGGAGGTAAAGGATGTACATCCTTTGATGTGTTCAGTGGCTCACCTGTATGTAGCTGATACAAAGAGCAGTGACTGAGCAAATAGTGGTCCACAGGGATGCAGTAGAGTCTCTCTCCATGGCCCATTTCTTACATTAGTTGAATATACTCACTATAGAATCTTGATATGCACATAACTGAAATTTCTACAAAAGCACTCAATTCAGTTGGTGTGTTGTTTTTTTAGCATGGTTGTCACAAATCACTACAAACTGAATAGATTAAAATGATTTTTCCTGTGCATTTACAGAACATTGGAATATAAAAAATGAAGGTGTTCACAGGGCTACTGTCTCTATGATCCACCTCAAGACTGAGTTCCTTTTTTTCTTTTCCAGAATCCAATAATCTTGGATGTGCCTTAGCTTATAATGTAACTACAGCATCTGCCTCTGTCCTTCTGTGGCTGTTTCCATCTCTTTCTGTACTCACATTACATTTCAGCTCATGTGTCTACATGTCCATCTTCATACATAAATTCCAGGCTTATGGTATTAACATCCTATCTAATTCCATTATGACCCCATTTTATACAACTGCTTTTGAAAGTATCCTCTTTCCAAATAAGACATTTTAGAAGTGAGACTATATGTTTAGTGAGACAATCTATAAAAATGTAGAATAAAAATATACAGGTCCCTTGACTAGAAAAAAAAATCCCAATGTTGTCATCGACATTTGTTATGTTTTCTATATCACATTCTAGTTTCTCTCTTACTTAACCAACATGTCAGTGGACATAAGTTGTTTGCCTACAAGCGTGAACAAGTTTTCAATCCCAAAGGGAGGGAGAACTCTTTGTCTCTCTACAGTTGTTGTTGTAACCATTAGTCTACCATTCTAACTGGATATCACAGCACTAATGATGCACCAATAACTCAAAATCCAGATGGAACAACTCCTTGCTATCACAGTGTGGCAGCAACCTTGTCTGCGTTTCGTGGCAGGAGTCAACTACAATTATAAGGATGGTAGTGCTTGCCCTTACTCATGTCTCTGCTGATATAAGGAAAGATAATGGCAGCTCTAAGTCTAATGGGCTTTTGTTCTGGTGGAAGAACATTCCATCTCCTGACTCCTCCCAAAGTCTCCCATGAAGGAAGCAGTCTGTGTAATAGAGAGTAGTGGCACATGTTTTATGTTCTATATTTGTGTCACTAGGAGTCTTGATGCTAGACCCAACTCTCTATTAGTCCTTAGTTTTCAGCCAGTGAATTTTAGTTGCAGACAGTTGATATTTAGCTTTAGCACTTTGTATTGGTCACTGAGTTAATGTAGTTGTCACACCCTGAAAGGAGACCCCAAACACTTAAGGTACTTCAGCTTATACCTTAGACTTCATAGAATCTTTGGACATTCTATTTGGATGGGTGCTCCCAGATGGTCATGTAACTCACTCTCCTTCTTCCTTCACTGTAAGGGGGAATCTGGTCTGAGATAATGTTCTATAAGAATTCCAGGTGAGCAAATTATTTGTTTAATAGATCTTTATAGGTGTTCCCCCAAGTCATTGCTACCATAAACATCAGGGAATATAGGTCATCATCTGGAATACCTGGAATTTTCCTCAAGTAACAATCAAAGTTCCCTCCAGGATTAGAGTGCTGGGGTGCCTGTGTAATCCACCTCTCTCCAGAGGTGTCCTAAAGGAGATGGGTTGTGAGTAGGTCTTTGCTAGACATTCAGTAGAAACAGTAGCCTTAGAGAAAGGAAGTCTGAACTTTGAGCCCTTTCATAGCTTACATTCCAGGCAGTATACTTGTAAAGTCTGTGTGTGGGAACTGTGTGGCTGTTCAGGGGTTTTGACTGATATCCACGGGACAAGTCATTCTACACCATCGTTGAATGCTTCCTATTCAGAATACACTTTCATAATGACATTAATGAAAGTCATGACAACCCCTTTTGTGTTATTCCAATAGACCTGTGGGCTTGCCTCAACACCAAGATTCCCATTTTATCATCTTGCAGACACCAATACCACGGCTCTCCTCACTCAGACAATATCTCCACTGGTTCTTCCACATATCCTTAGCTTGGGTTATTTCTCTCTTTATCTAAGAGATGAGTAATGACATTTATTAGTATCTCTGTTCACAGAGTGGGGCTTCCTTTACCATGGGGTCTTGAGGAAATATACTAGTGGAACTGAAGAGTCATGAACTTCATTTTTATTCTTGTACTGCAATGTCCATTCTACTTATCCATGAGGCCATCTCCAGGTTTTTCCTCTTCTCATGATGGTAAGAAAGCTTCATGGAAGCTATAGGTTGTCTTCACAAATAATTCTTCCAAACCTCTGGGTTCAAATTCTGAAATCACCTCCTAAGAATTACTTGTGAATATTTCACTGTGCATTTGACAGTCCCACCTAAGCAGTTTTATTTCAGTGCGACTCCTTTGGAATGACTTGATTTCATCCTTTAAAAGCTAGATTTCATCCTACCTGATTCCAGCAAAGAAGAGTTGAAGCCAAATGTGCTTTGCTTTGTCATAGTCACATATGTACAACTTTTAATTAAGCATAATTAAAATCATCATCTGCCTCATTTTATATTCCCATCCCATATGTGAGGTGTCACTTGTTCTTAGTAAAAAGATATAATTTTAATAAAAATGGACTTTTGTTGCTTGCTTATACGGCTGTGATTTTATAGATCTTAAATCCATTATTATTAGCTTCAGGCACTGGTGATTATTAAGTTCTCTGTGGGTTGTCGTACCAAAGCTTAAGGTAAGATAAAGGAAATGACAATTCCTAACCTTGTCTGGCCTTGAGGAATGGGACAAAGAATGATATCAGCAGGACTTGAGCTGCAGAATGACTCTGCATTTGAGCAAAAACATTGAGTTCTTGTGCTGTGAATTCAAAATGACGGATGAATTCGGAATGAAGGGAGGGTCCGTGTGGCCCATGATTCCTTTAAGATATCCTAAATACAGGCTCATTTTAGAATGAAAAAATTCTGTACTACACCAGTCCTGAAGTCAGCTTGCCAAGAAGGAAAGGGGAAAGTCAAAAAAACATAGCTGCCATTTATACATACTCACATCTCCTCATTGTTTGTTGACTACACCTTATTACGATTTAACAGAGCATCTTAATCTTTGAGCCACAGAGAAGGACTTTGTTGATGTACCCTGATGGTTTTGCTTATCTTCAAATAGCAAACCTGAGGTTTATGTCTTCATTATTTCTTTGTTTTTTCATACATCTTTTTCCATTTATCAATAAGCCTCACAAATGGCTCACTTTTCTATAGCCATCATGGCTTTAGACACATAGGAATCTCTAACTTAAAGGATTATATAGTAATGAAGAAATGGCAGCTATACACAGACCTTCAATTAGACAAGACTAGTCTATTATCAAATGACATCATTTGCATACATATCTCATAAAATTTGCTGAAAGTGAAATTCTGATGGAAAAATCTAAGACTATTGATGTCCAGGCTATTCTCCAAATGGGCAGCACCACATATCTGAGGTAGGATCTAATTTAAAAAATATGGGGGTTTATTCCTATGGGATGTTGTTCTGTATGCTGTGAATGTGTGTTGCTCTGATTGGTTGATAAATAAAACACTGATTGGCCAGTAGCCAGGCAGGAAGTATAGATGGGGCAAGCAGAGATGAGAATTCTAGGAAGAGGAAGAGCTGAGTCAGGAGTCGCCAGACAGACACAGAGGAAGCAAGATGGCAAGACAGAACTGAGAAGAGGTACCAAGCAACATGGCTAAACATAGATAAGAATTACGGGTTAATTCAAGTGTAAGAGCTAGTCAGTAATAAGCTTGAGCTGAAGGCCAAGCAATTATAATTAATATAAGCCTCTTTGTGCTTACTTGGGGAATGTGAGAATGAGAGATTTGTCCCAATCGCTGCCAGCCAGGACACAAGAAAACTTCCAACTACAGTTTATTAATATTTCTTTCTTTCTTTCTTTCTTTCTTTCTTTCTTTCTTTCTTTCTTTCTTTCTTTCTTTCTCTCTTTCTTCCTTCCTTCCTTCCTTTCTTTTTTTATATCCAATAATAGGGAACCTATATTGAATTTTGTGATTCATTCCTGGTTTCAATTATTCTATTACAATAAATAAATTCATTTAAATGTGCAACTGAATACACACAGAATTTGTATCTAAATATGATTCAATTTTATGGCTTAATACTTTTTCACATAAAGAGATTCACAGAATAGCTCTGATTCAATCTGCAATGTGTCTCTCGATCAGCTAACATGGCATCTATGAAGCTTATACAGTCACTTTATTCTGCTTAATTCTTGGTTTTGGTGTATGCAACTTGAACAAAATGTTAGCTTAATTTTCTCTATTAATGAATATTTTGTCTTGATGGTCTATGAAGTACTGGATTTTTCATTAAGAGCACACAGTGGGCATCAGTTGGAGTCAGATAAACCACATGATTTTGCACAAGAATAGCTTAAGACTGGGAACCTATATGGCAAGAAACCTGAGTGAGGACAAAATGATCAAAATAGATAACCAGTGTTGTAGTTTCTTGTTGCTCTTTTTGGGGGGCCCGCCACTCAGCTCCCAAAATAAAAAAATCACACACAGAGGCTTATTCTTAATTATAAATGCCCAGCCTTAGCTTGGCTTATTTCTTGCCAGCTTTTCTTAAATTATCTGTCTACCTTATGCCTCTGGGCTTTTTCCTTTCTTACTTCTGTGTATCTTACTTTCACTCTTCATGGCTGGCTGTGTAGATGAGTGGCTGGCCCCTTGCATCCTCCTCTCCTTGTTCTCTTGCACTTTTTTCTCCTTTCCTCCCAGATTTCTCCTATTTATCCTCTCTGCCTGCCACTCTCATTTATCCTTTCTCCTAATTCACTATTGGCCATTCAGTTCTTTATTAGACCATCAGGTGTTTTAGACAGGTGCAGTAACACAGCTTCACAGAGTTAAACAAACGCAGCATAAAGAATACAACACAGGGTTGCATCACTAAACAAATGTTCCAGAGCATAAACAAATGTAACACACCTTAAAATAATATTCCACAACACAGGTTTGCTACTCCAGTAACCTTTGAACACCAAGATGTGGTCACAAGCCTTGTTTTATCTGTGATACCAGAGTACAGAGAAGCAAACTTGAAGAACAGAACCTGCAACTTTCCTATTTCTGTGTCACCCAATAGATACAGCCAAACAATCTGTAAGTGATGTTATGATGCTGGAAGAAAGCATTTGTTTCAACCAAATATTGTCTCTTCTATTATAAGAACTGGTTAAATGAATCCATAAACTTCTGGAAGTTATACAACAAATTATACAGTAAAATCCTTGCTGAAGTTTTTTGGGCTGGAGGCTCATTGCTCTTCATTAGAGTCTATCTCATTCCAAGGATTTAGGCATGCCTGTTTAGTTGGTCCAAAATGTACCACTGTGATTTTTTCAGACCAGATTATTAGCACAGATATTACTGCATCTAGGACACAGGGGAGATTAGTATTTAAATTAACATAATGGACAATTTATCCTACCAGAAGACAAAAGGAAAAATAATGAAACTTGCATCTTTGGCTACATTAGGTAGAGAAATGCTAAGGGTCAAGTGTATTATTATCTGTGATAGCAGAGAGTCGGTTCTCAGAGCCTCCTTTGTAGCCTTCTCCAAAAGGCACATAGAGCTGCCCATGTCACAAAGAAGAAAAACACCCAGGAGCCTGTGAAGGGAGAGTGGGAAACTGGAAGACAAAAACCCAAAACACCCCTAAGCCATCCATTTCAGCTCTTTCAGTCGCTGTTTTTATTCCTTCCTTTATGATCATTACAGCTGTGTTCTTTCAACAGCTGAGCAATTGTGTGGTGGTGTTAATTTTAATTCAACCTGTGAATCGTAGTGATTACAAGATCTATAACCCAGGCATGCTAATTAGGCCCCCTTTGTGTGTGTTCTAAGACTGAAGAAAGCCATGAGCATCTACCAGAGAGCCAAATTTTGTGAGCACTTGACATTGTCCTGCAATGATGACATTGCCTTGAAATTCACCATCTAGCATCACTTTAGCACAGTGTCCCCGTCCATAAAGCCTTTTCAGAAATATCAAATGAAAGGGACAAAAGTATAGCAAGTCATTACTTTATTGCTCTTCTGGAGAGTCGAGAGACTGCGTACAGCAAAGAAGACGATGCAACACACACGCTAGGGCTCATGTGTTTGAAGATTTAACATTCACCATTGTCAGAGTTCCTGTGGGGTGGAAATCATTATTTTCCATGTGCATTATGAGTTCTGTCAATTAGGGGAGAACATTAAATCTCACTGTGAGTTAACCTAAGAGTGGGAGATATTGTTTATTCGTTTCAACTTTTCTGAGAGTAATTTCATTAAAAGAGAGATATTTGGTATGTAGATGAAGCATCTACAAAGATGCTAAATTATGCCTTCTTAGAAGTATTTGATGCTTAGTAGGTTTTCTTTAACATTTTAGGTTCCATCTTCTCATTCAATGTACAACACAGTTACTTGGGCTAGTAGCTCGACTTGAATATTTTGTCTCACAATTTTGTTAATGAATTACATGTGTCTGGATTTTACTTGTTTTCTTGAAGAGGTCTGGTTTTTTTTAAAGTATTTTCTAGTAGTTTCAATTTTTATTTTTTGAAAATTTTATACATGAGTACTATGTTTATGTCTTTTCACCTCTCCTTTCTCCAACTGCTCCTGTTTCCCCACCCACCACCCTCTCTTGAGTTCAAGATCTATTTTTAACTATTAGAGAGAGAGAGAGAGAGAGAGAGAGAGAGAGAGAGAGAGAGAGAGAGAGATTCTCTCTGTCAGCAGCCATTGACTGTCTGTAGCTCTTCATCTGGGAGTGGACCCTTGTGGAATGTTTCTCATCTGCTGTGCCACATCAATTAGAGTGATCCTGATGCAGGTAAGATAGTCCAGATTCCATTGGTACAACATGCCTATCATATCTAGAAGACATAGTCTCTGCCCAGTCATCCTGGCCCTCAGGCTTTTTCTTTTACATGTCCAGGAACCTTTTCTTGTTTTCTTTCTCTTTTCTTTAGTGTCCTGTTTTTGTTTGTTTATATGTTGTAATTTTGAAACTCTAACAAAAACATGCGTTTTTGTCTATTGAGGTCATTCTGTAGCAAAGGCAGTCTTTGAACCTTTGTTCCTCTTGCCTGAGCTAATCAGGTGTGTAGGATTACAAGGCTGTACCACTACACCCAGCTTATTCTTTGTCCAATGTAGTGTTTGCTGCCAATCCAAACTATCTTGATGCACATTTCCATCTATAGTGGAGCAGATGAAGTTTTTGACAACCTGAATCTGCTGCACAGATTATCTCCTGCCAGCTTTACTCTAAGGATATCAGGCCAGATTGAACCATCATGTCAAGGATTTTTATGAATGCCATCAGCAAGTGGTTTGGATTCTGTCACATTAATACTTTCCTCATTCCCCTCAGATACATTTTCTAGATTATTTAGAGGCAATAACAATTAATTGAAAAGCACTCTATCAATAGTTTGCTGAGAACTGGAAGATCATCTATGCCCATTGTGGTTTGCTTTGTAAGAGAAATTACTGGAAACAGAGAAAGAGCAGAAACTATTACTAAGTATTCTTTTAAGTGTTCTTCTGGGGTTTGTGCTTTATTGGTTGTACTATTTTACAACTCCTTGGGGGTAGAGGTTAATTTTTTTTTTTTGTTCATTAGTGATGAAGGTAATTTTTATCCAGTAGAAGAAATTATGCTGAACATTATAGTTTAGTCTTAGATGGACATTCATCTGTTTTGTAACTAACCTAATTACTCTTACAACATCACAATTTTTCATTAAATTTCTTCTGTGTATATTTACTGATTGATTGATTGATTGATTGACTGATTGATTGATTGATTTGATGCATAGTGTTGTAGATCACATCTTGGGTCCTCACAAGTGCCACCACCACTAAGCCACACTCTCAACCTGAGTCATATACGTTTGTTACATGTTTATGTGTTTACCTTATGGTTACATGTTCTTACCTTTTCGAAATAATACTTTTGATAGATGTTAAAGAATACTCCAGTATGGAGTATCTGGAATAAGCTTCATAAAATATGGTCAGGTGAGTGAGTGTACTCCAGATGAATTCTGATAGCCATTAAGGAGGAGAAACAATTTTTTTCATAAAGTCTGAGTATTCAATGAAGGAATCAAAGGAATAACTAGGGAAAGTAGTAATGAATTCTGGGCTATTTGCTCTGAATCAGAATTGGAAGTGGCATTAGCTAGGTATCTATTGCTGTTATGGAGTATTTAAGGTTCAGCAATTGAGCAGCACAAGGAATAAATGATTTTTCACAACAGAGATGGGGTATCATTGTAAGAAAGTGGTAGCCACTAAAGCATAGAGACAAAACATTTTATAACTTCTATATGGTCTTGGGGGAAACATTTTTGGTCTCTTTTTTCTTTAAAGTCTGAAACTAAAAGGTGTTTTCCTTCAGCTCAATGTGAGTCTCAGTCTTTCAGTCCTGGCTGGATGTCACCTCATCTACAGTGTAAGAAGGTGAGAGATGGAAGGAGGGTTTGCAGGCAACTTCGTCCATAGCTTCCCTTGGCTTCTCTTCTCAGTCCTTCTTGTCTCACTGATCATTTATGATCCATTCCATTCCTAGATTTAAATAAGACCTTGGCAAAGAGTTCTGCAGAGTCAAAGAGCACACATTGTATTTTAGATTTTATACCTTGGCCACTGCCACATGAAAGCAACCCAAGAAAATGTTATGTGCTATTGGATTATTTATTATTTATTGTGTAAAAAAGACATTTAACTAAATTTGGCCAATGGGTTGTCATTTACCAACCTTGATAGAGAGTCTGAGCCTCTGCACAGGTTATGATGTCCACTTCCAACATGTTTTTAAATCTATGACTTTTCTCCCTTGTATATTTCCCAATACTCCTTGCTAATGTTTATCTTCCAAGTAGCTTTTAATCTAACATTAAGTGGTTCTTGCTTATTTCATTTCATTGTTAAATTCTTCAGTTTTCTTCCCTATCTTTTTAGAGGGGTGTTATGTAAAGTGAATGATTATTTCTGGTGCACAATCTATTGTCTTAAACTGGAAGATCTAAAATCATCTTAACTATGTGACTCAGAACATGCCTAGAATGACTGCTCTATCATCCTCACCAATTAACACTACTTTATGGTGAAATTTTGCAAACTTCTGGATTATTGAGTTTCTCAGGACAGTTAAAGAGTTTCACAGACATTTAAAAAAAACTAGGAATAAACAGGACAGAGATTAATAAATAAATCAAGTCATAAATTAAATGAGTGCTAATTTATTAATCAAGACTGCTAAATAAATGATAAAGGGAGACAATAGCCTGCAGAGTGATTCTGATAAATTAACTAGCTTGTGGTAGCTGTAGAGGAAGTCTAATGAAAGTAGACCACAAATACTTTTTTTAGTATTTAATATGGAGAGTTGTAGCTTCCCCAGATTCCCAGTCACTATCAGTGTAAGGTATAGTAAAGGATGCTAGGTATCCAGGGTCTATGTCCAGAAACTGTATTTCCCATCCAGAAGATCAGACACAGATGAAGCCAGGGTCTGTCTTAGTGAAAGCTCTGACAGAGCAACAGGAATGAAACAGCTCTTACTTCAGGAACTATCTTAGTTAAGATGTTATTGCTGTGAAAAGACATCACGACTACAACAACTATTATGAAGGAAAACATTCATTGATGCAGCAGCTTACTATTTCAGAGGTTTAGTCCATTATCATCACGATGGTGAGCATGGTGATGTGCAGGCAGATGTGGTGCTGGAGAAGGAGTTGCTACATGTTGATATGTAAGCAACAGGAAGTAGACTGTGACAATGGGAGCAGTTTGAGCATAAGAGACCTCAAAGCCCACCTCCATGGTGACACACTTCCTCCAACAAGGCCACACGTCCTAATAGTGCCCCTCCTTTTGGAGGCTATTTTCTTTCAAACCACCACAGGGACACAGCAGTGTTTCTTACCACAAAAACATCCCTACAGATAGGGTCAAACCCTCAGGCTGTTCAATATTGGGATAAATGAAAACTGAAAAGACAAATAAGGAATTCCTTTAGCATTCTAACTATCAGGGAGGACAAAAAACAAAATAAAACTAGAGACCTCTTCTTGGTAAAAAAAAACAATGAGGCTAAGAATAAAGGTCTTAACACATTCTAGAAATGTCATTAGAGAAACCCAGATAGTGCTATTATGTAGACCCAATCCATGGTCTAATGAATGTTTGAGTCCATAGCACAGATGTGGTCATGTCAAATTCTGTTTCTCTTTTGCTTTAAAACTAATAGAATATCTCACAAAAGAAGGGAAGTTGGGGTTTGTATTTAACTAAAACACCTGAGGGTTGCGTGTCAGAAGCCCATCAGTGCTGGGCATGTCTGAAGCACACAGATTTAAAAGCACATTCATCCTAAAAACAAGTGAACGGCAGCCTCAGATTTCACAGGCAGAACTTTCAAGAGGCAACAGCACCTCGCCAGTTAGCAATCAGGTTCGGCCTCCAGCCTGCAGCTGAGGCAGATGAGGTAGCTGAGGCTGCCATCTCATCTGGTGAAGGGCACTTATGAATCCCAGCATGAGTCACAGGAGGTGAGAATAAGATGAATCACCCGGGCTCCTTGTCCTTATTTTGAAGAAGATAAAAAGGGACTAAGAAAGAAAAGAAAGGAGAACAAAACCTGCTAGAAGCAAAACTGAAAATGAAGCACCCAGTGTTCTATGAAAAAGTATTTTAAGAGGCTCAACTGTGGGGTGTGGGTGAGACGCAATCTGAAGCTATTCAAACTTCATCAAGGGCCAATCAACCACTTACCTACATTTTCTCTCATTGATTCAGCTCTGTGTCATACACGGTGACCCTATTATAGATACAATACATAGACACACCAAGATTCTTTTTGTGAGCCTAAGAGCAAACAGAGGTAAAGTAATTGAGCTTCTTCTTTTTTCTAAACTGTAATTAATGATGGAGAGCAATGGTTCGCAACCTGTGTGCTGTGACCCCTTTGGAGGGGCCGCATATCAGATATCTCGTTTATGAGATATTTACATTATGATTCATAACAATAGCAATAGTTATGAAGCAGCAATAAAAATAATGTTGTGGTTGGGAGTTGCCACAACACGCGGAGGAATTGTATTAAAGGGTGGAGGCATTAGGAAAGTTGAGGACCACTCATGTCGAGTAAAACCAAATATGCCATTCTTTTATTCACACTTTTCAAAATGTGGCATCTTTCTTGTCTGTGGCACATAGACACCAAGTCACTGCTCTCCCGATCATCACTGCACTTCAGTTAGAGGCTCAAGAAGCGATAACAGAGCATTAAATTTCTTTAAAATTCTGAGCTGGGCGCAGAGCTGAGTCATTAGAGTGAGTGCTTAGCATTCACTAGGTCTGGATTTGGTCCTTAGCACTGCTGAAACACTTACGATGGCCCATGCCAACAATCCTAGCACTAGAGATAGAGGCAAGGGGATAGTTCAAGATCATCCTCAGCTCTATAGGGAGGTCAAGGGCAGAAGAGCCTATAGAGGACCCAGTTTTAAAATTTCAGAAAAGAGTATTAAATTGTAATATTTATTCATTCATTCATTCATTCATTCATTCATTCATCTATTTTTAGGGATGGGAGATGGTACATCAGGTGAGAGCATTTGCTGCGTGAATATAGAGACCTGAGTTTGGATCCTCAGTAATCAATTATTTAAAAAAAATAATGCTGGGTGTAACTATGCACACTAAATCTAGTGATGGTGTAGGGTGGGCTGGAAAAGACAGGAGGATCACAGGGCCATACTAGCCAAGATGCCTCGAGCTCCAGGTTCAGTGAGAGACCCTGCTGGGGATGTCTTTCTGTATGCTGTGAATGTGTTGCTCTGATTGATAAATAAAATACTGATTGGCCAATAGCCAGGCAGGAAGTATAGTATAGGCGGAACAAAGCAGAGAGGGAAATTCTAGGAAGTGGAAGACTGAGCCAGCCACCACCACCTCCACCATGAAAAGCAAGATAAAGTACCAGCAAGCCACATATCAACTTAAAGATTAATAGAAATGGGTTAATTTAAGATATAAGAACTAGATAGCAAGAGGCCTGCCATGGACATAGAGTTTATAAGTAATATAAGTCTCTGTGAGTTTACTTGGGTCTGAGTGACTGCAGGAGTTGGGTGGACACAGGAAAACTTCAACTACAAGACCCTATCTCAACAGAATGAGGCAGAGAATGTTAGACTAGGACACATGATGTTCCCCTTAGCGGCTGTGCACACATAGATATTCACATATCTACACACACACACACACACACACACACACACACACACACACACACAAAGAGAGAATATTATTGTTAATAATAGAAGTTGTTTTTAAATAAATAGGATGGATTTTTTAAATAAGCAACATATACAAATACAAAATCAACATGATGTCTAGTATTTTATCTAACTCTTAATGAGTGGAGTCAGGAAAGATGCTAAAAACTGATTCAAAAGAGACCTGGACACATGAGCTAGTATACCTTATGGTTTTTCTCAGTGCAAACACTTTGCAGGACAAGACTCAATTCAGTTCAGCAGAACCGCAAACAGAATATTATGTAAGTGTATAATAAGATCGTTCACATTCCATCTTAGTTCTATTTTGTGTACACAGAATCCAAAGTGAATGCTTATAAATACTGGAGAATCTTCAGGAAGCATGGCCTCTATTGCTCAATGACTATTTTTTTAGTTCCTCTTATATTTAGGCATCATGCCCTGTTCCTGATGATTCTTACATGGTAAATTCTTTTACACCTAGCAGCTGCTCCTAAATTTCATGTGCTGTCACCTTAGTCCAGCTCATAGGACAACAAGTCACTGAGCATTAGGGTTAAGTACTTACAGCTCTGCCTTTCTGAAATTTCTTTTCTGTTGAAGTGCACAGCACTGCTAAATTAGAAAGACCATGTCATCTTAACTCTGCTTTCCAGAGGTTCTTGCTACTTCCCAGACTTGTAAGCTTCATACTTAGGATGAACTGGTTATTGGAAAAGCAACTGGAGGATGGGCAAGCCATCTCCACTCCCCTTTTACAAACCAGTGTGTAACTGAAGGAAGGGAGCAATTATACCTAGCTTATTAGGAGTTCAGTGCAGCCAGGTCAACAGCTGTGGGAACAGGAATCCTCTGCAGAACTCCTTAGGGAGTATTTGATTGTTATTCATTCCTTGGGAAAAAGTACTGACATTTAAAGAAATGGTTACTGTGATGAAAATGACCAAGTTCTTTCTTTACCTTTACTGTGACCCCATGGCACAGCTTGATTCAGAGGACCTTAGTGGACCTTTGGTTCATTATTTATGAGCTGTGCCGCTCTAGTCAAATTGCTTAACCACTCTTATGGGCATTTTCCTTTTTTGGCAGTGGAGATACAAATGAGAAAAACCTTATCTTCCTTTTAGGGTAATTGTAAGAATCAGCTGAGGGTGTATACAGCAAATGTTACAGCGCAGAGAATTGGCTACGATTTGCATGTTGTTATATTGATGGTAGAGGTTAGAATAAAAATAATAAAGATAATAGTGTTAGTTTTGCCATACTGGTTTCATATAATATGATCCTTATTGTGCCAATTTTGCAATTGCCAGTCATAGAAAAAGATATAGTGTATAGGCCAAGCTGAAATGCTACCTTCCATTTCTTTTTGCTAATACTTTTAAGATCCCCCTATCCTGTGTGTGTGTGTGCGCGCGCGCGCACGTGCTTGTGCGTGTGCATGTGCATGCGTGCATGTGTGTGTGGGGGGCTTTGTTTTGTTCCTTCCTGGACTGACCTAGAACACATGACCCTCCAGAGTACTAGTACTACAAGGGTGAACCCAAAAACCTGGATTTGAGATAGGATTCAATGGATAAATTTCTTCTCAGTAAAGCGCACCTAAGACAAAACTGGCCTGGCGATATGCTGGGTTCTTTTTCATTTTTATTTTCTTAGAATATTTCAAACTGTTGCAGACTTGTCCTCACAGTCACTGAAGCAAATCTCCCAGCATACAGCATGTTTCACAGATTTGAAATGGTGAGCAGCAGAAAGTGAGAAGCCCAGGGCAGGGGATTTGTTCTCCTTTTCTGTAGCTCTAAGTTCCTGTTTACACTGGACATCTCTATGCGTTAATAATAATAATCTCATTGATCATATCTAGTTCCCTTAAAATGTCTTTTTTAATATTTGACATTTTTAATGTAAAATAAAATTTATTCTATGTGTTTTTCACATCATGTATCTTGATCCCATTCATTTCCCATCCCTTCACATCTGCCTTCCACCCCTGCACACCCCACCTCCAAATAAAACAAATTTCAAGAGCAAAAAATGAAGGAAATAAGAGAAAAATATTTTTTAAAAAGGAGGGGGAGAATTAAAAATATCACAATGGAAGCTGCAATGCGACCCAAGAAGTCACACTGTATCCCCTTTGTCCATACGTCACTGCTTGCCAGTGTTCATTGCAAAGTCATTGGTCTGGTTCCAGGCCCCTGGTCTCCACTCTGCATTTGATGCTGGGCCCCCACCAGGACTCTTCCTGGACATCCTGCTGGTGCCCTGTGTCGTGGAGATCCCACAGCTTTGGGTCTGTGGGTCAGGACACTTCACGTGTTCCAGCAGATCATAGATGGGGCAGGCTGAACCATACACCTGAAAAATGTCTTTATGGGCTTCAGTGGGATTGTAAGGTGCATGATCTTAAGAAAAAGATCAAGAATGTATTTAACCCTTCTTCAGAGTCTTCATTCATTTTAGACTATAACACACATTACTGATGATTATGTTTTATGGGATGGCCAATTTTTTATTTACCCTGCATTATATTTGATAACAACTTGCTTTGGGCATTACTGAATCTCCTCATTGTTTTAAACCTCTTTGTCTTATCCTCATTTGCTTTTTGTGACAAAGTCATGATCATTGTCTCCTGGGAGTGACTAAATCAAGTTTATTTAACTGATAAAGTTTAATTACTGACAGTCTAAAACATTCTTCAGGTCAGGCCATCTTTTCATACTTGGTTCAACGCCACTGTTACAGGAAGTTTCGAATATCCATTTGATGTCTCATGAGGCAGTTTTTCACAAGATGGTTTCTCTTTCCAACTGACTTTCTTGATGGAATCCACCATACACTGGCATCTCTTCATGTGATCGTTTGATCATTGAAAAAGAAGAGGTTACCACAGCATGCTTAGAGTGTCATCTGGTAGCAGCTCTCTCCAGTCACAGCCAAAGAGCTGCCTACTTTATCAAGAGTTATGTTGTATTATTTTAATTTTCAATTGGATATTGAAGTTGAGACTCCTTAAATAAATTAGGTATAATATGACTTGTTAATGGCTTGTGACTGCTGTATCACTGAGAAAAGGAAATAATTTACTGCTTGTGAACAAAATTTTGATTTAAAAACTTGTTCTTGGTTGCCTAAGATCATTTTCATTCTTCTTAAGACCATTTTAGCCCATCTGGATTTCATGTTAGATCTTGTAAAGATAACACAGGTATATGTAATATTTGGAGTATTCTGATAGACGTAAACTCATTACAGCTTACTTTGATCAAAGGTAGTTTAGCTGGTAAGTAATAGAAAACATGTTCTTTCCAATGTAGTGCAAGAATTCTCTCTTTAAAAGTTCAGAATGTAACACAAAGGATAGTGTGATCTTTCTTCTGTGGATGGCTCGAGAGGAACTTTATAGAGAGTATGTTTGCATTTTAGAAGAAAAAGATGGATCAAGACTGCAGCTTGATTCATGGCAGCAGTAGATGGGCAAGAGAAAAAGGCAATGGTGTCTTTGGAAGTTCTTTGTCTCCTAATGTCATGATGGAAAAATTTTTTTTCTTCTTTTTAACCTTATTACTTTATTTTATTTATGCATTTTCTTCTCTGCTTTGACCTACAGGTTCTTTGCATATATATTATGGCCTCCAGCTTGCTGTTTTTATGGGATTCCTGAGTATACGAAAGAGTGGGTCTCTTTTTCTTGTGCCTTTTCTTGGGCTATTTTCCTTCTGTTTATTTGTGTTCTGGTGTGTTCATTTTTGTCTCATCTTATTATATTTTGTTTTATTTATCATCCCTTAGAAGCCTGCTTTGTTTTCTAATGAAAGACAGAAAGGGAGTAGATCTGGGTTGGAGAGGACGTGGAGAGGAACTGGGAGGAGTAGAGGGAGGAAAACCATAATCTGGATATATTAAGTGAGGGGGAAAATCTATTTTCAATAAGTGGGGGGAGAAGAACCTGCAGCTTGATTCTGCTTTTCCCTCTGTCATCTCCACCCGCAGATCAGCTGGTGTCCATTCTCTTACCTGTAAAGTAGAAGACACGGGGCTGAGAGGCACTATTTTCCTGTACACTGAAACAGTATCTGGCTTCTAGGATGGACGCCATTCACGAAGACCACTGTGGCATGAGGTCTCCAGACATTTTAGTTACTCCTTTTTAGCTCTACATTTTTCTATACTTCAGCTGTTGGCTAGTCATCAACAATTTCTACATGCCTGGTTGAAAATAACTTGTGTGGCTTATTTTTCATTGTCTCTATAAACCAAGGTTCGGTTTTTAAAAATATTTCATGATGCTTTTGGAAAACATTTCTTTTTTTTTTTTTTAAACAGAATCACACTGTCAAGTTACTTTGCAGCTTACAATTACTTTCCTTGAGTCCTGATATATTTTAAAATAAGTCATTTCCATTTAAAAGGTATTTTATTTACATTGCCGTGACTCTGAAATGCAAAGCTAATAACACCTTATCACAGAGTAGCCATTTTAGAAGCTCTGCAAAGTTCTGCAAGGTAATAAAATATCTTTACTTTTCCCCCCGCCATCTGGATTGTAAATGCTAGCCCCAAATGGCTACTAAAATTATCAGTTCATGATGGTATTGTACCTGCACATGGTTAAATTAGACCTACGCTTCATTCACAGTGATATCCACCTGTCTGATGTAACAAGTAGTCCCACCCATAGGAACGGCTGTGAGTGCCTCTCAGTGATTGCAGATCAACCTGTTGGTTTGCATATATTGAGGGAATGGGCAGTTTGGCTGAAGTTTTAGGCTTGTGCCGAAACCTAAATTATTTTCCCATTTCTTTCATTTTATGTTTGTGTAAGCCACTTTCAACTCTGGTGAAACATTAGAAATTTAAGAAAACAACACTGTAGAAACTTCTCTGAAGAACTGATCCTAGGTTCTTTGGGAGGTTCCTTGATCATTTGTTCCTGTCTCGGAGTGGTAACTTTATTCAGGTGACCACTTTGGAAATATGGCTGTGGAAAACCCAGAACAAATGGCTAACTGAGGTGATATTGAACGTATCAAACTCGGCTTGGCAACCAGGTTCTCCCAGCATCCCTCAGTCCTCACCTGTTACAAGGTCCTTCTGGCTTCCATACCAGCCCCCTGCCCTATACTTCTCTAGCCTGGGGGCTTGGCCGTCCCTTCCCCAGCTGCCCTTCCTGTATAATGCAACAGTTTGGGTTACCTGGCCTTTCTGTCTACCCTTTACCCTCCTGGCCTCGTGGCCAGTTTCTTGGTCTAGGAGGCCCTCTTGGTCTCCTGCTCCTCTCTGGATCTCCCGTCCCATCTCTCCTCGCATGTCCTGGCTCAGTCTGGCCACGTTCACACTGGACTCTGATGTCTCTGCCTCTGGCTGTGCTCTTCCTCTACAATAAACCTCCTCCACCATACCTGGGAGCAGTCATGTCCTCCTTGTTTCTTTCTTTCTTTTTTTTCATTTAAAAACAATACTTGTCCATCAGGAAAGACCAGAAAAGTGTCTTCACCTTGGATAAATTAATTATACACCTTGTTAGTTGGGTATATGCAGGCTTGTTCCCTCAAATGACTGTATAGATTGTCTCCATCATTCATCAAAAAGGAGACGTTACCCATGATACTGCCATGCAATTTGAAAGTCAGACTTTCTTTAGAAAGTAAAAGTTTTTAAACTAGACATTACTTAAATTTAAAAATCTCCCAGAACCTGTAATATCACTTAAGTCTGACCTGAGTAACAGGGAACGACAGTGTCACAGAATGGGTCTTAGAAGACTCTAAAACTTACAAGAATTAATAAGACACTCAACTTCAGGAGCAAAGGTTTATTCCTATGGGAGTTATTTGTGTCTAAAAGATTTTTCTTTCAGATCAAAAAGATCCCCTAAAGACTTGGAAAATCTGCACTGTTCTGCAGAGTTCAGAGTGCTGGCTACTTACTTCTGTCCAATGGGAAAGGCCTGA
Source organism: Peromyscus maniculatus bairdii (assembly GCF_049852395.1). NCBI lineage: Eukaryota > Metazoa > Chordata > Mammalia > Rodentia > Cricetidae > Peromyscus > Peromyscus maniculatus. Next base: position 21,439,469 of record NC_134871.1, read on the forward strand.
TTGGAGATTGCAACTTTTAGCTGTCCACATTTCTGCTGCTAAGATTCCAATACAGGTGAATTGATGCCTTTCTCGCTTTAGCAAAGATAGCACAGACGTGCATGGTGTGTGTGTGTGTGTGTGTGTGTGTGTGTGTGTGTGTGTGTGTGTACTTCTACATACATACATGTGTTAAATTTCTATGAAAGCACCAATATTTACACATTGTGCTGGCTGTTTTTATGTCAACTTGACACAAGCTGGAGTCATCAGAGAGGGGGGTCTCAATTGAGAAAACGCCCCCATAAGGTGGCTTTGGTTATGGCATTTCAACACAGCAGTAGTGGCCCTAACTAAGACAATTGACAACAGTTTGTGCTGAAATTTAAGTAATAATAATAATACACAAAAAGACCATTTTGGAAAAATATATGGACCCTTTGAATATGATATTAAACAGATCTACTTTCCTTCCACAAAACTACCTTGAGAAGCTCCAGGCAGGGAACTGACTCTACTGTGGTGGGAAGGAACATTGACCTTATAGAGACTTCATATAATTTAGTTCAGCTAGGAAGTATAATTTGCACACAATAGCACTATTTTCTTTCTTTTCTTTTTATATTTGTTTATTTTATTTTATATGTATGTATTATTTGTGTTCAAGTATGTATGTATGCAGTTGTGTATATGAGTATCACATGCATACCTGCTGTCCATAGAGGCCAAAAGGGAGATGTGGCATATTTTCTTCTGGACCACCAATTAGCTCCCGAGTCATTTGCTAACAAATGCTGCTGAGGATGTGAGGAGAGCAGAACTCTCATGCACTGTTGGTGGGAAGGAAAACTGGTGTGGCCGCTATGGAAATCAGCACGGTGGTCTCTCAGAAGACTAGAAATAGATCTACAGTATGACCCAGCTTCTGGGCATACACTCAGAGTACTTTATTTCCTACTTCTGAGACACATGATCGTACATGTGCATAGCAGCTCTTAGTCACAATAGCTAGGGCATGGAAACAGGCGAGGTATTCATCAACTGATGAAACTGATGAATGTGTAATGAAAAACTAGAATTTCCTCTGATAAGTGAAAGGGCAGATAAAGTGTCTCATACTGGAATAAATAGGTAGCCCTTGTGCATAAGAAACAATTAATAAACTTTAAAATAAAATCAATTTGGCATTAAAAAAGCCCACTGGGGTAAAACTGTCTGAAGCACATCAGTCAATGTTGCTAACATAACAGGCCTATGTCAGTGAACTGGCTGGCATGGTGTCTTAAGAGGTCTTTGAGCCCTGACACCATAGAATTTGCCCCTATTCCAGCCAACCAGAAAGGAAAAGAAACATGGGAGAACCTTACATAGGCTGAATATAGGAATCCATTAGTTCCATTGAAATGGTACTGGTTTCACTGAAACTGCAAAGGATTCTGGGAGTTGCTTTCCCAGTGGGCATGTTAGCGATAACCATGTCATTGAATGGAAGGGCTGATCAAGTAATAAGCAGAGCTTGATCTCTCCCTCTTTGTCAACATGGCGGTGAGTACTTTTTGAGCATTGTTACCGACTCATAGGGGAATCCTGCTAAAGTTTCACAAAATGTGTAATGGTGTTTGCCATCACCTTGTGTGTTTCGCCATTTTGCAATCCTTATACATATTTTGAGATAGTATACAGTATTTACAGATTAATTAACACTTAAATGTTTGTGTGTTTCCTAAAAGCTTTCATTATTCTGCTTTCTCTTTGAAAATAAGTTTATCTGGCAAGACTGGGTTTGTATCTCCACTGGGCAATGCTTGTTTGGAGCCCAGCAGCAGCTTCCACACCCACCCCAAGTTGCTAGGGGAAGATGGCAGTCATTGTTTAGCTTTCCTGAATTCACAGCCACTGAATGTGTCCTCTAGACAGAGAACTAATTCAAAACCTTGATTTCCAAAAAACACAAGAAAATATACATTTGAAGCATACACAGAAAAAGAGTTTGCCTCTGTGTGCTGCTTCAAATATGAAATTCAGAAGATCTGGAGAGAAGCCACAAGAGGCAGGGAACATCCAGTTCAAAACCAATATAAAGATAAATATACTTAACTTTAGAAAGAGTGGAGGAGGAATCAAAAGGGAGGAGCCAGGGGCTTCTCAGGGGTAAGCAGAAACTTGAAAATACTAGAAAAGGAGAAATCTACTTTTTAAAAACTAGATAAAGAGATGAATGAACATCAGTCAACATGTTGGAGACCATAGTTAGTAGAACTCATTATTGTCTGATGTATTTAGGAATGTTGATTTAGGAAGAGAGAAATTTATAATGTTCATAGTCTGACTGATAATATTAATATATAAGGATAACTAAGATCTTTAGAAATCTCTCCGTGTCAGTTTTGCACTGAGGACTTCATGTGGATTCTTTCATTTGAGAATCATGAGATTAACCTTAGAGAGTCATGGCTTAACACCACAGACCTGGGATTGTTGGTTCCTGACATCATTCTGTCGCCACTGAAGTGCAGAGAGACCCGGCAAGTGGATGAATGTCCCACTTTGGACAGTGAGCTTAAGTCAGCACCCTCAGTAGCAGAAGCGCCAAGGTCACAGAGCTTGCTTCATCATTTATACCCATTAACTGATATGGAACATGTTCTGGTGGATTAAACATTCACTAGTTAAAAGAGATGTTACTCTTTCTCTTCTGGTCCCCAGGCACCTTGGGAGCCGCGGCTTACAGTGCAGACATGGCCAAGTCCAAGAACTGTGCACACCACACACAACCAATCCTGAAAACGGCTCAGAAACGGCGTCAGGAAAGCCAGGCCACAAAGATATGAATCTCTTAAGGCGAACGGCAGCAAGTTCCCAAGGAACATGCGCTTTGCCGGGAAGCAAGGGAAAGGCCTGAAGAAGACGCAGGGAAATGATGACACAGAGGCAGTGAGCGCGCGTGCAGAGACCATCAAGGCCTCGTGAAGCCCAGGGTAGGTAAGGCCATGATGCCAATGACACCCAACTCCAAACTCAGCCTTGCTGCTTTCATGGATCGCTTCAAGCCTAGGAAGTGGACTTGAAGCTGTACGGCCAAGTTCTACGCTCTGCCAGCCAAAAGCCAAGATTCAAACCAAAACCAAGTCCGTAGCTCCAGCTGAGGCCCAGGCGTTAGTTCCATCTCTGGCCCCTGTGAAGGCCCCGTATAAAAAACTTCTATTTGCGAATATGGAGACAGATGGACTGCTGTGACACACCTACACAGTATTTGCAAAGGGCTAGAGCCCTATGTTGTTTTTACAAATAAACTGTAGGCAAGATCTGTTAAAAAGGAAAGAGAGAGAAAGAGAGGGGATGGTGGGTGGTTAGAGAAATGGCAAGATTCTAATGTAGAAAATCAACCGCTTGTCACTATGATTGAGAATTGTCTTCAAAGATAGTTTCTGTCAATCAAACCAGAAATGTGATATCTCAATCTTTCCTTATCTTTTCTTCAGCAAGTGGTTGACCTGCACATTTTACTTCTACAAACCAGTAACAATCCAGACTAGTGGTTCTCAACCACATGGGGTTGTCAAATGACCCTTTCACAGGGGTCACCTAAGACCATCAGAAAACAAAGACATTTACATTACAATTCAGAACAGTAGCAAAATGACAGTTATGAAATAGCAACGAAAATAATTTTATGGTGAAAGACCCCCGGCTGAGATCTTTCTCCGGGAGAGACCCCAAACCCAAGGAACACACCGAAACCACAGATCAGATGCAAAAGCAAGAGGGTTTATTTAGACCAGGTACCTGGGGCGAAGTCTCTTGGAGGACTTGCGCGCTTTCCTAGGGCAAGGGGGACTTTTTATGGGATCCCAGGGGCAGAGGCGCGGTTACAGAAGCGAGAAGCATAGTTACAGGGTCCCTATTGGTTGTTTCAAAGAAGGCCAGGGTGAACTTGGGGTCATATGTGTGTGGCTGATTTGGCCTTGTCCAGGCCAGCTGCTTATTCCTCAAGGCCAGGGGCCCGCCATAAAATATCAACTGTCTTACTCCCAAGGCTGCTGACCACAGTTATCTCTCTCAAGGCTGGCCATAGCTATCTCTGTCAAGGCCGGGTAGCTGGCTATGGCTGTGAACTCCTGTTTTTCTGATTCCTGCAGAATGGCGTTTCTAAGGCCAAGTTATAGGGGGGGGGGGCGCATTTCATTGGCCCAAAGCCCCATGTCCTCATAATGGAGCGGGGGTCTTTCATTCCCCCATTTTCTTTTGTACCAAATGAAATCTTTCATTTTAGGATGGAGAATAAGGGGTTAGCTCTATCTCTGACTGTCTGAGCCTCTGATATTGTTTGGTTAGGATCAAAGCCTGGGCAACAGAAACCTTATCCTTGATGAATTGCACCAATCTGTTGAGGATGTATGACCCAAACAATAAAATGAGCAGGAGGACGATTAGGGGGCCCATAATGGTGGAGACAAGGGTCATAAACCACGGTGACCTTTGGAACTATCTTTTAAATCATTTTTGTTGAGCATGGCTACTTGGAGCTGTCTGAATTGGCCGGTCTCCATAAGGGCTGCAGTCCCTGTATCTACCCCAGCAGCTATTTTGTTTATGGTAATTTTTTCCAGTAACAGGGCCAGCGTCAGGGAAACAGGCTCTCTGGTGATGTCCCTCCTTATGTCAGGAGGACTATTAGGGGGATCAAGGGGACCCCCGGGTGAGTCTTATCTTTAGTGGGTTTGGAGAGCGTTGAACTAGATGTCTCGGTGCCCTCAGCTTCGTCGGGTTCCTTGGCAGTCTTTACATGTGACGTGTGGACCCAAGCCGCTGTCCCGTCAACCTCGGCTCTAGGTTCCTGGATTGATGGCGTCGGACCTAGACAGAGTCCCCAATCTTGAATGGGTGAGGCATCACCGGGCGGTTCAGTTGCTCCCGGCAGGCAGGGGTTTTTGCACCGTCTTTTGCATCAATTGGAGGGCTAGTGGCAAAAGAGGAGATATCAGAGTAAAGGAAATTTACAATTGGTGGGGGAGCCCCATACATGATCTCGAACGGGGTTAGGCCATGAGGCCCAGGAGTGTTCCGGGCTCGGTAAAGGGCTAGGGGGAGTAGGAGCACCCAATCTCTAGTGCCAGTTGCAAGCGTTAATTTGGTTAAAGTCTCCTTAATGGTTTTATTTGCACGTTCTACCTGTCCTGAGCTCTGGGGGCTGTATGCACAATGAAGTTTCCAATCGATCCCCCGTAGCCTGGCCACCTCCTGACTTACCTGGGAGACGAAGGCGGGCCCATTGTCTGACCCCAATATCTGGGGTATTCCATACCTGGGAAAGATGTCATCTAGGAGTTTTTTGGTTACCACGTTAGTGGTCTTTTTTTCTTGGTAGGCAAGGCCTCTGTCCATCTATGATGTAAGCGTGTCGCTCGGGGCTTTATTTCGCCCCCATTTTCTTTGTTAGTTCCTGGTCCTCCGGGCTTCCGCCATCCGGAGGGCCTGGGTCAGCGCGATCAGCTCTGCCTTTTGGGCCGATGTTCCAGGTGGCAGTGGTGAGGTCCAAACTATCTCCGATTCGGTGGTGACGGCTGCTCCAGTCCTCCGTTCTCTTTCTTGGAGGAAGCTGTTCCCATCCATGAACCAGGCAGCAGGGTTGCGGGGTTGAGGGAGACAACTGGTCTGCACACCATTCGATCTGAGGGCTGCTGGACCAGAGCTTTTACCGCATGGGAGGATAACACAGTTAATGGCTGTCCCAAAGTCAGTTTCCCTGCATCCTTGAGCAAAACAGCAATGGCTACCACATGTAGACAGGGGGGCGGGCCATCCTGCAGCTACCGGGCTTTCATGGCCCCAGTCTCTGTATCAACATTTCTTTTGCAAAGCCTGAGTTCTCGTCCACGAACAGTTTAAAGGGCTAGGACTTGTAGGGGGGTCCCTTTGGGTCCTGTCCAGATGTCAGCTGAACCTTTTTCTCGGTGGTCCTTCGATATCTCCTGTTACCTGTGGCCCCCTGGACCAAAGCTGTGCGGTCACTAAGAGGGCCTCCGGTATGGGTCAGGACTGAATGTTGAGCCCCGGTGTCCACTAGGAAGGTCACTGGCTGCCCCCTAATCTTGAGAGTTATCCTAGGTCGGGGGGAGGGGGTCTCCTGGCCTTGACCTCCCCAATCCTCCAGATTGAGGACCCTTGGCTTAGGTCTCCGAGACCCTTGAGGCTTTTTTTTTTTGATCAGTCACGAGCCCAATGTCCTCTCTGTTTACAGTAAGCACTTTATCTTTGTCAAGCAGTGTTCTTTTTTGATCTCCCGTCCTAACTTTCTAACTCCCTCTCTGACCTGTCCCTGAGACCTTACAGTGGCCAGGACTTTTTTTTGTTTGTTTGTTTTTTTTTTTTTTTTTTTTTCTTTTTCTGTGTTTCTCTAAGTCCTTTTTTTAAAAACGCGCTGCCGGCGTCTCTTTCTGGTAACCTGAGCCCAATCGGTAGGGGGTTAGAGCCCCTGGAGACCCGCTAAGAGCAACTGGCCAGAGATGTAGGTGTTCCCTACCTTCGCTGCTTTGTCCCGCCTTCTTCGTAGGCGACCGGCAATTGGGGAGGAAGCAGGAACTCATCCTCCGCTGTTTGGGGGCCGCTGCAGGAGCCGCCGGTCCCTCCGGCGCTGTCGGGGGGGTTGTAACACTCGGGGCGGGGTGACTCGGCGTCCATGGGTGACGCCGCCCCCTAGTCACCTTCCCCATATTGGGCCGGAGCCGGTCGTGGCACATCGCTGTGGGTCGCCGGCCAGGGGGCGGTCCCTCGCCGACCCCATCCCCGGCCCCGCCTGCGTGTCCCTGCCACATCCCGTGTCCGCCTGCGCCGCCGCTGCCGACTGTGCCGCTCGGCCGCCCATCGCGCTATCCACCGCCCCTCCGAGCGAGCGGCTGTGGGGCGTTGCCGGGACCGAGGCCACCTGCGCCGCCGCTGGCTCCCCGCCGCCCGGGTCCGGCTGGTCGCCGGCCCCGCCCCTGGCCCCGCCTGTGCCGCCGCGGGCCTCTGCCGCCCGGGTCCCGGCCAGCCGCGCCGGGGGCCGCCGCGCGCGCGCGCGCGCCGCCGGAGGGCAGGTCCGAGCCCGAGTAGGCGCGGGTGCGGCCGTTGGCGGCGGGGCCACTCTGCTTGGTGCCCATGTCCGCGCCGCCCCGGGCCTCCGCGATCAGATTCCCCTGGTCTGCACCAGCTCCAAGTCCGCTGTTAGGCGCCACGCGGAAAACCACGGCCCGGCGGGGCGGACTCCTCCGCCCGCACGGGAGACATGGACAGCCGGGGAGAGCGGGGAGTGAGGGGAGCCCCCCCCAGCGCCGTCCCGGACCCCCGCGACCGCGCCGCGGCCGCGCGGACGGGAGGAGGCGCGGGGAGCTCCGGCACCCGCCGCCGCCACCGCCATCACCGCTGACGGCCTGCGGGGACTGGGCAGGGGGCGTCCCGGCGCCCTAGCTTCCCGGCAGCCCCGCCTGCGCGTTTCCTTTTCCCGCACCCGCCTGCAAGCCTGCCCGCGCGCCCGCCTGCGCCGGAGCAGCGGCCCGCGGGGAGAGGAAAAGACTTGCTGGTGTGGGGTTAGGGAGGAACAGGGAGTGGGAGGGATCCGCCGATCTGGCTTCCTCGGCTCCGGGATTCGGCGAGCGCTGCTGCCGCCGGGGGGCTGAGGGGAAGAGAAACGGCTTAACCCATGGGGGAGGTTCTGTTGTCAGGAGTCTCCACATGGCAATGTATGGGACCTGGTCCGGGTGGCCATGGGGACTGGAAGCAAAAACTTTTTTTTTTTTTTCCACCTGTGAAATAAGACTGAGGTTAAAGGTTTCCTGACGAGGCCATCCTACATCCATTTTAACCCAATCGGCCTCGCAAAGAGTGATCTATTTTTTTTTTCTTGATTACGACTCCTTTGTTGTTGGCTCGTGTCTTTCTTTACGTCTGACCAGTGTTTAAGCATGAGGCTCAAGGGGGTGATGACAGTCTGTCCTATGGCTGTTTTTAGGAGGAGAACGGTTAAACAGAAAACAAAAAAACGACAGACCAATACAAATAACACTGACACGCGCTGCGCGGCTTCGGTTCCAAACCGAAAGCAAAACCAGAAAAACCGTGCCCCCGGAGGGGTCTTTAAACCGTGCCCCCGGAGGGGTCTTCAGACCGTGCCACAGAGGGCACTACAGATCGTGCCTCAGAGGGCACTTCAGACCGTGCCTCAGAAGGCACTACAGATTCCCCCTTCCAGGGTTTCAGATTTCCCTAGGACGTCTCCTAGGGTTCAGCGGCGAAGTCCAGACCCGTCGGTCCCCCCTTTCAGATCCACTGACACAGACAGATTATCAGACGCAGGCGCGGAGACAAATAAACAACATTTAACATTCAGACAAACAGACAACCCTCAGACTGGACAGGGATGACATAAATCAAGGCCGGCCGGCTTACCTCCTGATGGTGGGTCGGTGGTTCCAGGGAGGGGTCTCAATCCCCGTACGGGCCACCAAATGAAAGACCCCCGGCTGAGATCTTTCTCCGGGAGAGACCCCAAACCCAAGGAACACACCGAAACCACAGATCAGATGCAAAAGCAAGAGGGTTTATTTAGACCAGGTACCTGGGGCGAAGTCCCTTGGAGGACTTGCGCGCTTTCCTAGGGCAAGGGGGACTTTTTATGGGATCCCAGGGGCAGAGGCGCGGTTACAGAAGCGAGAAGCATAGTTACAGGGTCCCTATTGGTTGTTTCAAAGAAGGCCAGGGTGAACTTGGGGTCATATGTGTGTGGCTGATTTGGCCTTGTCCAGGCCAGCTGCTTATTCCTCAAGGCCAGGGGCCCGCCATAAAATATCAACTGTCTTACTCCCAAGGCTGCTGACCACAGTTATCTCTCTCAAGGCTGGCCATAGCTATCTCTGTCAAGGCCGGGTAGCTGGCTATGGCTGTGAACTCCTGTTTTTCTGATTCCTGCAGAATGGCGTTTCTAAGGCCAAGTTATAGGGGGGGGGGGCGCATTTCATTGGCCCAAAGCCCCATGTCCTCATAATGGAGCGGGGGTCTTTCAATGGTTGGGGTTCACCATAGCATGAGGAACTGTATTAAAGGGTCACAGCATTAGAAAGATTGAGAAACCACTGGTCTAGACATAGGAATGGACATATTTGCATTCTTAATATAAAGGATGTTACTCTATTGCTGGGAAACAGAAAAGAGCTCAAAATTTAAAAAGAAATACATCTTTTGTTCTTTATGAAAAGAATATAGAACTGGCATTTCTTTCCACCATCAGATGATATTTAAATTATAAGCCTTTCTAGTAACTTCTTAAACAAACAAACAAACAAACAAACAAAACAAAGACAAAAAAAGAGAAAACTGTGATTAGCCTGACATTTCTCTTTTTGGCAAACACTAAGTCTGATTTCTAACTTCTAGGTATTTGCTTTATTGAGTAGTTTATCTGTCAAAAAGAAAAAAAAAAAGGAAAGGAATTATTAAAAATATTTTCATCAGCAATAATTTCCTGCCATTCAAGTCTTAGGAAGCATTCTCAACCAGAAAGACTGGATTAATCATTTATCAGATAATTCCAAATATTTACAAAACTGTTTTTTACTTGGCCCAAGTGAGACAGAGAGTCTTAAGTTTGGATACAGACTTTTGTCTTCTTGCATAGAGAAAGTTTCAAATGATTTCATTATTCAATGTAAGGTCTTCCAAATAGTCTTTATTCTTTTCTGAGAACTTTAATTAATTTAGCACATTGGGAATTGAATTGTCATCTGCATAAAATAATGATATGTTAGATATTAGAGTATCCTTTAATAGGTGAAAGCTGTGATGAGCTTATCCTGGCAACTGAAAAATAATAAAGTTGAACTGAGGCATCACGTAAAATAGAAACCCTAAGCTATCCTTTTTGTTGTTCAGGTATTTACCACTTTTATAATAGTTCTATAACAGACATCCTAAAGTATATCTCATCCTCATTATTTTACCTCAAATAAATAATAATTGAAAGATATCTTACAAGAATGCTCTGAATTCTTTTATGTCTTCAAAACAAGGGTTTTGCCCATTTGTCTATTTTTTTTCCTAATTCAAATTATAGCCATTTTTGTTTGATCATTTCTCCATCAAGGATATGCACTCATCACGGGTAAGCTCCATACATTTAGAAAATGTTGCTGGATCTGTGCTGGATGAGTGTCTTTCTGTATGCTGTGAATATATGTTGTTACCAGTGGTTGGTAAATAAAATGCTTTGGCCTAAGGCAAGGCAGCTTAAAGGCAGGCGGGAAATCCAAGGAGAGAGAGAGACAGGAAAGAGAAAGGCAGAGTCTAAAGGGATGCCAGCCTGCTGCCCAAGGAATAACATGCCAGCAGACTGGTAAGCCACGGAACACATGGCAAAACACAGATTAATAGAAATAAGTTAATTTAAGATATAAAAGCTAGCTAGCAAGAAGCCTGCCATAGACCATACAGTTTGTAAATAATATTAAGCTTCTGAATGATTATTTTATAAGCAGCTGCAGGGCTGGGCGGGACCAGAGAAACCTTCCTACTACAGATCTGCCATGTCATTTTTCAACAAAACATCTGGTTAGCAGTTGGAGTGAGGGAATATGAAGATCTTACTTGGAATTGCTGCTCCTACAGGCCCATCAGTGGACCATCAAGACTGGCTATATTGTAGCTGAGAAGCGGTGATGGCAATAAGAACAAAACAAGGAGGCAGCCACATCGCTTAGGAGCCCTCAGACCCTCCCTCTGAACCAACGGACATATTAGGATGTAAAACAGAGTTAGCATCCTGATTGTGGCTGAGCACGATTCTTCAACCTTCCTTCTCACCTTAGCATCTTTACAGTAAATGAAACAAACATGGACATAAAACCAAGAGAATTCACGTGGATACCAGGAAGGGAGGCAGCTATGTGTGTCTCTGTTTGGTGTGCAGAATGAATAGAATATAAATGAAAAGAAGCATAATGTAGTAGACTCGGAGTGTTTGATTAAAAAAAAAAATCATCCCATGATCCCATTCCCCAGATAATAGGAGATAGGTTAAATAAATCCATCTTCTTAAAGGAAAGTTTTACTAGTAGTAACTCTGTAAAATAGCCAATAAGATGACAAGTGAACAGGTTGAAACAAAAGGGAAATAGGCAGTTATGATCTTAAAATTATGCTGAAAGTGTGGGGGAAGCAATGATGGTAAAGTTTCTGATTGGGGAACAGATTTGAGACTACACCATTCAAAGAATGTGATTGAAAAGACGATAATCCAAATTATAGAAAATAATGGAAACCTGTCACTGAGATAATAGCCATGCAATATGAAAAAGGAACAGATGTGACTGACACAAATTCCAAGATAAAATGGAATGCAATGTTCCTGAACAGAATGAGAATCTGAAACTATAGATTAATGGGTCTTATCATACTGATAAAGTATATTAAAGAGCCAAGTAATATTCAGTAATATCTTAGCAAATTTATTGAATTTTATGCATAAGTAATGAATATTTCAAGTATCTGGACAGTGGGGGGATCACCTACAAGTAAAAACAGTCTTGCTTTAGATTGTCAACAAAAATAACTGCTAGGTGAAATGGGAAGAAGGCATACTGCACATGCATGTACCAGTGATTTATACAGTGCTATTAACGCAAATTAAATGAAAACTGTTAGTGGCATGAAGATTCAAGGATATACAATTCATCCATGTTTCCTGTTAAATCTATCTGGTTTCTTATGTGTTGGGTACCAGTTTTTTGCTGAGATAGAAACATTGTATCCTACAGGGAAGTTCATTATGTCAGGAAGTAAACCACTCAAAAGAGCTTCAGGAAGTCCCTGAAACTGACCAGACTCACTGGGTTCCTCCCTCCTCAAAATAAAACAATAAAGGTTGTTGAGAGTTAATCTCAGACAAGCCCAGCGTCCTGGAAGAAGCAGACACACCAAACAGCCTGAAAGACGCATAAACCAACTGAGTTACCCAGAAAAGGCTTAGACTGAGCCACCAGAAAAAGATAGACTCCACCCTGTGTAGCTCCCTGCAAGTTGTTCAGTGAACTCCAGGTTTGCAGCTTTCATGAGCTAGGGAGGGCTCTGATGATGAGGATGTCTCTGAGTCATTTCTGTAAGTAACCCCTCAACCACATTTCTATAAGTAACCTCAATAAAGCTCAATGGTTCACCGAATTGAACTTCAGTATTGTCTGTACTTTGGTCTCTCATGGACTCTCCATTCAGGATCAGTAGATGTGTGTATGTTTAGTCTTCCCAGGAAAAGTCTATTACATAACAATAATTTAGTACAATCAAAAATGAAATGTGAATTTCCTATGAATGGTTATAAATTATATACATAATAGAATATAGTACTTTTTAAGCTGAAATGCTAAGTGTGTTATTAATTGTATGGAGACCCAAGCCCTAGGCTGTAAGATGAAATCCCACAGAAAGAAATAGATTGAATTTAAGAAGTTAAATACTCAATTTTTCTCATACCCTTTCAGGGAAATGATTCATTAGATACAACACAGTACAGAAGAATGTACATTTATAAGTATATCATTAAAGATGGCAAAGTTATGATTTTCAACTTAAAAATTATAAAATATAAAATAAATAGGATGAATATGGAAGGGACTCTAGCTAGCCCGAGCCTGGCAAACATGGCTCTGGCAGGCCTTGTCCTTCTCCCCCATTCCCTCTGCCTTGCTGAAAACTGCTAGATTACATTCCTAAAGCTAGCCCCCAAGGTCTCTTCCCTTATTTAGCCACTTCCTCCTCCTGAGGCTGACTACCAAGGTCCACCTGTCAAACAAAGTACTGAAGTCCAGCAATGAAAAACTGCCGTTGGCTCTCCTAGTTAATACGTCCAATGAAAATGAAACACCTCATCCCAACACAGGATTTCCCCTTAACACGTTTATAAACTGCCGTTTTCCTATGGGCCACATCTGTCTCCTTTCTTGTACAGAGGCAGTCCTTTGTTCCCCTCAGGGACAAATATCTCTTCCCTCTCCCCCTTATTCCTACCCCTTTCCCTTGTCCTCTGTCTCCTGTCTTTGTCTTTTATTCCCTGCCCTTTGTCTCTTTGGGGCAAATAAACTTCCTTTGTGCTGAGAACTTGGTCCAGGGGGTCCTGAGCCTGTGCCAATCCTTTCATGTAAGATGGAAATGTAGTTAGGAATATTGGTTGGTGGCAGAGTGTAAGCTTACCATGGACCAGGACCTGGATTCAATATCTAGTACTAAAATAAATTAAAGAATTATATTTATTCAAATAAAAAAAACCAGAAATAATGATGAAAGTATGAAATCATAATACCAAGCATGTTACATCTAGGGAAGAGTCTATAGAGTCTGCTGACAACGGGCCTTCTATAATAGGGCCCAGTCAAGCAGAGTCATAATAGATCCTTTGACATATTCTGTTTCTTAGATGTAAGACACAGGCCCCACGGCCAGTCATGAGAAGAAACCTGCAGGACTAGCAATGCCAACCAAAGCTCATGAAGGTCACTTTACAGTCTATATGGACCTGAAGTTCCTTTAGATGATAGTGTGTTTACCTCTGAAGAAAATATGTAGGGCCTGCATTATGTTCCCACTTTTTTCATTGAAAACATATTCTTCACAACACATACCTAGGAATGCTAGCCCAGGAGAAAGTTGGGCATGTATACAACAAATACATCGGAATTTCTATTCTAGTCATCTGCCCCTTCCCTATGCCCCACTATTTCTAAGTATACACAGTGATGTTATTAATATGACTTGATTAAAGGTCAAATCACAGTAAGTCAAATATCAATGCAAAATTTCATTTGCTGCTCAAAGGATCATAGCTGTTTGTTGAGTTTACTCTAGCTTTTTAAATGTTATTATGATAATGAGAGTAACAACTCTAGCTTTATAGGCTGGTGGACATGTTTTTATACCTTTCATGAAGATAATGTCACTGTGATTTTGGGTTTTGTCTTTTAGAGGCTGTGTGTGTGTGTGTGTGTGTGTTTGCTAAACAAAAAAAAAAAATAGATGTCTTCCTCAGTCACTCTCCACCTCATTTTCTTAGATAGAATCTCACTCCCTGAACCTGAAGCTTGCAAGCTTATCTGCATCAGAACCCCTACACCCCAACACACAAACCATGTAGGACAGTGGTTCTCAATCTTTCTAATTCTGTAACCCTTAATACAGTTCTACATGTTGTAGTAACCCCAACCATGAAATTATTTTCTTTGTTGCTACTTCATAATTGTAGTTTTTTATTGTTGTGGACCATAATGTAAATATCTGATGTGCAGGATATTTGATAGGCAACCTCTATGAAAGGGTCGTTCACCCTCAAAGGGGTAACAACCCACAAGTTAAGAACTGCAGGTATAGGGGATTACAGACAAACCTGCCTGCTGCGGCCCGCAAAGCTGGAGCACGAAATCTGGCGAGGGACGCCGAGGTTAAACAGCACTCTAGACACCCAGTTTCAATTCGTCAGGGAAGCAGCTCTCTTTATTCATACCAACATGGGCTTATATACCCTTCTAACAGCAGGGGCCAAGGAATGGCTACTCTGTATCCAGAGACAAGCTAGACACTGTTTTCCAAACAGGAAAAACCACAGGGGAACTGATCCCCAGTACCCTCCGGAACCCAACTGCGCATTTTTCACACAAACAACTTAACTGGGACAGGACAAAAAAGGGCATTTAAAATTAAGGCAGCAAACTTACTGCTGCCGACACCTGCCATGCCCAGTTTTTCTGAGGGTGGTCAGATCTCAGGTCCACATGCCTACACATGAGCACTTTATCCACTGGACCAACTCCAAAGTCCCCCAGAAGTGCCCTTTTCCTCTTGCAGTTCTGGCCACAGCTTCCTTTGTTGCAGACATCCTGGGCCAATGTGGGGCATAGGGACCATGCTGTTCTCTCCTTTCCAGAAGCAATGGCTCTAGTTTTATAACCATGAATGATCTTATGCTGAAGACCTGGTGTGTGAAGATAATCTAAAGTCTGAAGACAGACATTCTATACCTCCTTTGGGTGATCTGACCTACCCATTTTCACTTACAGAATTGATGTGTTTA
Source organism: Peromyscus maniculatus bairdii (assembly GCF_049852395.1). Classification (NCBI taxonomy): domain Eukaryota; kingdom Metazoa; phylum Chordata; class Mammalia; order Rodentia; family Cricetidae; genus Peromyscus; species Peromyscus maniculatus. The sequence goes on from NC_134871.1 coordinate 21,454,530, forward strand.
GTAGAAATGCAGGAGTAGAACTTGAGCTTGACCTCCAGTGAAAAGATGCAGAAGGATACAACATGATACTTATCAAAGATATAGACCTTCCCATTAGGCCTTGAATGAAGAGGTATCTTATGACCATTATTCTATAATAGTCTGTCTTAGTTAGGGTTTCTATAGCTATAATGAGACATCATGACCATGGCAACTCTTACAAAGGGAAACATCTAACTGAGGAGGCAGCTTATAGTTTCAGAGGTCCATCCATTATCATCATGGTGGGGAACATGGCGGCATCCAGGCAGACATGATGCTGGCTATATTTTGATTTTCAGGCAACAGAAATTATACTGTGACACTGGGAATAGCTTGAACATAGGAGACCTCACCCCCCCCCCCAAACAGTGACACACATCTTCCAACAAGGCCATACCTACTCCAATAAAGCCAACCTCCTAATAGTGCCACTCCTTATGAGATTATGGGTGCCAATTACATTCAAACTAGCCCCATGTCTTTTTCTTTTCAAACATGTGGCATCTTTAAGATGGGTAGCTTCCTCCCATTTTCCGTAGGCATAGTCTTGGAGGAGAAGAAAAACCCATCTCTTTACAAAAGAACAGTGTTCATTGTCCCATCTTCAGAGGTTCAACACTGTGCTCTTTTCAGCTCATATTCCATAGTTTCTTACCACCTCTGACAGCCATGTCCTTTTTGAATGAGAACATACCTTCTGTGGTGCTTTACAAATTATGCCACAGTGGAGACCTGTAGTGATACTGTGTCCCCCAATATAGTGTGTCTCCCAATAAAATTTGCCTGTAGATCAGAGGAAAAGGACAGCCACTATGTAGAAGTCAGATAATACTAGCACACACCTTTAATCCTATCACTTGGCAGGCAGGGATCTGTCTGGATCTCTGTGAGTTCAAGACTACACTGGGAACAGAGCCAAGCGTAGGGGCACATGCCTTAAATTCCAACACTAGTTAACCATGGAAGTCTGGAGGTCTGTGCAGACAGGCAGGAAGTGACAGAGCTGGGCAGGAAGAGGAAATTATGTAGCTGGACAGAGAGAGCAAATCAGATGGCAGAATAGCAAGGCATATAGGCATGGGTAGACAGGAAGTAGCTCACATTTGGAAGCTGCGGAAGTGGTGAGGTGAGGTTAGCTGTGGCTTGTTCTGCTTCTCTGATCTTTCAGAATTCACCCCAATATTTGGCTCCCATTTGTTTTTTATTAATAAGACCATTGAAGATTCATGTTACAAAGACCATCTAGGGAAAAGGCAGGAAGAACATGACATCCATAAGAAAATTGTTTCAGATCCATAATTGACAGTATACCGGACACGGTAGCCTTGCAGACCTGGTATCACACCAAATCAAGGATGGAGTATTGTAGGTGGACTCTGCTGAATTAATCTTTTCTCGTTTGAGGAAGTTAGAATTTGCTGTTTTCATCTTCTTGTGCTTTTTAAGGTCAGAAAACTTCCTTGAGGTTTTATCAAGTGCATTCCACTTCATTTTCGCAGCCAGCAGAACAAAGAGAATGTAAGATTTAAAATGGGGTCAGAGGGTATACAAGCAACAATCCCAGTGCATGGAGACAGGAAAAGATGACTTAATTCAGAGCACTGCAATAAAACAGAAATGGAACTCAATTTCAGTAACACCAAAGGCAGGAGGGCTCCCTCGAGCTGGAATGAGCAGGTGGAAAAATACTGGAGGGTAACCACTCCCCTCCCACAACCTATTAGCAGGGAGATTGATCAATTGGACGTGTTGAGCACATGGAGTTATTCCTGAATTTGCAAATGCTTCTCTCAGTGATTAGGCCATCTGTGTTTGCTAATTGGCATCCATGGAAATTAGGTTTCTACCCTCCCATGGAGACTAGGAGAGAGGGGTGTTCTGTTTTTTCATGCTGACATTTCAAAGAAAAGATTCCTAGGTCTTTGAGAAAGGCATTCCTGGGTTATGTAACTGGGAAGAGTCTTCTGAGAAGATTTTGCACCTCAAAGGGACAGAGAAAGAGTTTTTAATTACACATTCTCTGAAGTCAAAGCTCCCAGAAAAGGAAGGTCAGCTTTTCTGTAGCTTCCCTGAGTTAAAGAAAAAGTTAGAGCTGCCTGGGTCAAGGCTGTGCTGGCTGACATCTTCAGGAAGGAAGAGAGCTTGGTTTTAATCAGAACCACGGCTCTCCACCTGCTTCCACAGGAGCAGACATGGTGGAAGGAGACACAGCCTAATGCCGATCAAGATTCTTCTCGTAAATGTGATGTAGAATGCAGATAAAGTAGGCTGGATTGTGGGACATCATGGTTTTCTCAGCTCCAAAACCAATCTTTCCATCTTTGAGCAAGGAAGTGACATGGATCAGAAATGAAAGGGCCAGAAGCTGACTGAACTGCAGAGATCTGGCAGTGTATTCATAAGGCAGATAATAAGGAACGGTGAAAACCTGCCAAATGCCTGTGTTCACTAAGGACTGCCTAAGAGCAAACACGCGTCCATCTGGCTACTTCCGCTAGCAACTCTTCATACACAGGAGAGGCTTTGAAAGAGATGAAGGGTTAGCAAAGGAAAAAAAGAGGAAGAACTTGTTATATACAACAGCACATGCTTCTATTTCAAAAATTATTTCTGCAGCTAATAACAAAAACTAGAATTCCTGAGGCTAGAAGATCTCTGAGACCCTTTTCAGGTTAGACGTCTCTGTGTATCTATCTGTATCTTTCTCCTGTCGGTTATCTCCTTCACGGTGCTTAAATTCTGTTCTGTTTCTGTTCTGAAAGAATAGCTTACGCCCCCAACTTCATACCTTTACTGGTGTCCGGGATTTCTGCTCTGCCAGCAATGGTAGAGGCAGGGAGGTCCCTCCGGAAGGCCAGAGCATTCCTCGTTCTCCTTGTTGAAGTAGTGTACGGGAGATCACAGAAGGTCGCAGACAAAAGATACTTTTGCCAGAGGAAAAGAAAAGGGGGCAAGTAGCACAGGAGACCTCAGGGAGGTCTGTGCTAGACTTGGGGCGCTGTTCTGATGGGTTCTGAGAGGTTGGTCGGAGTGTTTAGACGAATCGATTTACCCTCTCCCAACCCCTCATAAGAATTGCGTTGAACATAAGAGTCAGAGGATCGGGAAAGAACTGGGAAGTGTTCTCTTCTGGACAAGAGGTAGCTTTTGTCCACGTGAGTGCACAGCAGCTTTAGTTACCTGCACAAAACCCTCACAGGATCAAGCCAATTAAAATTACAGCAAGAATCGGTGGCTCTCTCAAGGCCTGATGGTAAGCTGAGAAGTGGTTATTGGCAGTTGATGGCTGGGACAGGAGGAACTGTCACCATTCTTTGGGGGTGTGGATAATAGGTTGTTTAGGTTGTTCGTACAGGCACTGGATGACCCCACAGCCATGCATGTCTGGGTAGCCCTAATGGGGCTCAATGTTTATTAATTTAAAAAAAGGCAAAGGGGCGCTGGAGAGTTGGTTCAGCCACCAAGAGCAGTTGTTGCTCCTGCAGGGGACCCAGGTTTGTTCCCAGCACCTCCATGGCAGCTCACAACCATTCATAATTCCAGTTCAAGGGAATCCGAGGCCCTCTATAGGCACTGTATGCATGTGGTATACATACATACATACATGCATACATACATACATACATGCATACAGTCAAAACACTCACACATAAAATAAATAAATCTAAACAAAAATTAAGAAGAAAAGAGGACATGAAGTTGAGGGGAAGAATTGTTGGTGGGTCCTTGTGGGTATTTGGAAGGGGAGTGAGGGGTGAGTATGATCAAAATATACACTGTAAGTGTGTGAAATTTCCAAAGAATAAACAGAGAGTATTATTAAAATTAACCAAGGACTGTCATTTAATCACACCTTGGGTGGAGGGGTACTTGTGGAACCTGAGCACAGCCTTCCTTGGGTTCCTGATCTGAAGCGGAGGTGTGCACAGTGAGGTCAATGTTTCTGTTAAGCTTGCCGGCCAGGAAGGCGGAGTGTCATCACTGCAGGGTCACATAGCAGCCTCCCACTGGGCTTTGCTGTTGGCAATAGTTTAAAGCTCTAGGGATCGTCCAGAAGAGCTAATTCTTCCCTTTCCCATCAGGCGAGAGGGACAGGCAGATGGTTTCATTGTTTATGAACCCAGGAGGGAGAATATAATGAGCTAGTTGACAATATTCCACCATTGCTGACTTCTTGCCTAGTAACCCCTGCTCAGTAGAACTTCGTCAGATTTTTCATCTGCTTTCCGAGTTTGAAGAAGAGCAAACCTCCAGTTGACTGGGAAAGGGATGGAAGAAAGAGTAGAACAGGGAAAGTGTGCCCGTGTCCATAGCCTTAATTCTTTAGAACCTGTAAATTATTATTTCACAACAAATATAATTCCAAGTTATTATTATTACTGCTTGATGCAGACTCTGGTTTTTCAGCATCCAAGAAGCTTCCAGGCTTTCAACCTCAGACTTAGGTCTTATCCTTCATTCCTGTTGTTTTGGAGCTTCCAAATTATTGCTTTTTATGACTTATCAGCCTGGAACTGAGCACCATTGACCATGTAATCAGCCCAAACTAGAATACTGGAGCTTGTTCAGCCCAGTGCTCTAATGCCAATGTGAAGAGACAGGGACTGAATTTGTGAGTTGTGCTTTATTCAGAAGACTGGCATCTGTGAGTAGGACAAAGGCATTCAGTCATCACACACCTTAGTCTTGTCTTCTGGCCAGGTGGTCATCAGCTTTATCACTGAGGTTCATGGTACAGTACTTTATTCTTCTTCATAATCATCTCTCTGGACAACTCCATTCAACCACTTCCAGGGATACAGAGTATGCCTACTGTCTCCCACTATCAGCTACCTGGGCTGGGGAATTAACTCAGAACAAGCAAGCCATTAACCATATGTATATATAGTCTCATTTCTGGGGCTATTCCTGTGTGCTACAGTTTCTCACCTGCTTCCTTAGCTCTTGTGATTACAATTTGAGTGTGAATAGTCATTTAAATTGCCCTTTCTGCTGAGAGGAATCAATGTGAAAAATCATATTCTATCATGTGTTGTGTGTGTGTGTGTTTTAGGTCTGGCTTAAAATACCATGAATAATCATATAATATAAATTTAAAATTAAATTGTGGACTAGGACTGTTCCTATGTTTCAAGGCCATTATTGTTGGAAGAATCAAAGCATCCCAACTATTTTGCCTGGGATCAAATTCCTCTAATGTGGCCAAGGGCAAGCTGAATGTTTTTTCTTTATCTCTTTTTCTAATGTAAAATGGCATTGTAGTACTGCATAAGTGAATTAAGAGAGATTACCACTGAGCTAAGTAAAGTCTATGCTAATTATGCACTTATTTATTTATATTTAATTTTTTTTCTTTTCTTTTACACAACCCCTGTTCTGCCTCCCCCCCTTCTCCTCCCCCCCCACTACCTCCCCCCATTTCACCCCAATTCCTTCCACATGTAGGGTAAGGCCTCCCTTGGGTAGTCAACACAGGCTGGCATACCAAGTTGGGGTTGGACACAGCCCCTTCTCCTTATATCAAGAGTGAGGAAGACATCTCACCAATGGGAATGCACTATAAAACGCTAATTTGTTTACCCAGGGTAAGTCCAAGTCCCATTGCCAGGAGACCCACAAACACATCATGCCACGCAACTTTCACCCACATCCAGAGGGCCTAGTTCAGTCCCATGCAGGCTCCCCAGCTGTCACTCCAGAGTCCGTGAGCTCCCACTAGCTGGGATCAGCTATCTCTGTTTTTTTTTTTTTCCATCGTGATTCTGACCCTGCTTGCTCTTATAATCCTTCCTCCCTCTCTTCAACTGAACTCCAGGATCTTGGCCAGGTGCTTGGCTGTTGGTCTCTGCATTTGCTTCCATCAGTCACTGGATGTAGGTTCTGTGATGGCAATTAGGGTAGACACCAATCCGAGTGCAGGGGAATACTAGTTCAAGCATCCTTTCCACCATTGCTATGAGTCTTAGCTGGGGACAATCTTGTGAGTTCCTGGGGTTTTCCCTATCTGCAGATTTCTCCCTGTCCCCTTAATGGTACACTCTGTCAAGACATCTCTTTCATTGCTTTCCCACCCTGTCTCTCCCCAAACTCGGCCATCTCTAGCATTTATTTTTATTTACTGTCTACCTTTAGAAAGACTCCGAACATGCTAAAGCAGAGTGGTGAGTGTAGCTTAGCAGTGGCATCTGTTGTGCCCTGGGTGAGAGACCCCCCCACCAAAGAGACCACCAGAGACACGAACTCACCAAAATGCAAAAGCAAGGTTCATTGAAGCAGTTCAAGCCACAGCAGGGACCTTGTCAAGCCATCCAACACAGTAGAGGCTGGAGAAGGTGCCCGCCCCTCTGCAAGCTCAGGTTTTAAAGGCAAAAACCACAAGGTTACATCATTTAGGGGTGCTAGTATGGGCACAATTTTGATTGGCTCAAGTTTTAGGGGCTTTCCAGAATTTCTGTATTATCTTACTTTGTAGTTTTAACCGGTTGTTTATCAAACTTTATAGACTAGCTCTTCTGGCATTGGGGCATTCTATGGTTAATCAGTTGCTACCAGATGGCTCTTCAAACATCCTGACTTTGTCCAGGGACCTATGTCAGCAGTTCTGAGAATCTTGAAACTCAAGCCTCTTTCAAGCTGGGGCAAGGGGCTTGCTTGAAATGGGGGTGCTTTGGTTCTTCATTGGCATTGACTGGCGTGTACCAGACCATGAGTTCAGTCTCATCACTGGAAAAAGAAAAAGCTTCAGAAATTATCACCAAAACCTTTGGATTTCATTTTTCTTTTCTTTTTAAACATTTTCCCATGGACTTTAGGGACAGATTTTTTTTTATGTGCTTATTTTGTGTAGAGGGGGGTAGTTTGCTTGCATGTATATATCTGTGTACCAAATGCACACAGACCTGTGAAGGCCGGATATCGGATACCCTGGAAAAGGAGGTACAGTTATGGGCCACCATGTGGGTGCTGGGAACTGAAGTCCTGTCCCATGTAAGAGCAGCTGGTTCTCCTAATCATTGAGTCATCTTTCTACCTTCTCTAGCTCCTGATTTCATATTGTTTTCAATGCTTGGTTCTTATTCTTTCAAATTTGAAAAACAAATCTAATTTTTTTCCTGTATTTTTTGTTCTGCTTACATTAAATGACTTTTATTGTTAATTTGTCATTGTTAATGAACTCCACACCCATTATCTATCCATCAAATTCAGTGTCTTAGAATTGAATTGAATTACTTCAATTCAAATTGCATGTTGATAATAATTTTAATGTATATCAAAAATTTCACTGCTTTCAAGAACTGATTTATTTACATAGAACTAATTCTATGTCAACATTTAAGCTTGTACGTGGTTTATGACATTTTTGTGTCATTATGTCAACAATATTGATAAAACAAATTCACAGTTTTGTGTTCATATTGTAACTGTTTATGTCCTTGGCAAGAACATTTTCACAATCAAATGTGTCACTGTGTCTGGATTGATGAGATGTTTGAAAGCCAGTACCTACAAGTCTACAACTGTTCCTTATTTGAATCGTAATAGAGAGATGGGCTGGGCTTCTGGGCTGTTTTAGCCCTTAGGAATTTTTGTGAGGTTTTGCTATTGCTGTGGTTGTTTGTTTCCACAACGTAACTTCACTGCTTTAATGAAATTCCTAGAATACAATAAACAACCATATTTAACATAACTATAAAATTACATAAAGCCACAGGAGATAATACTATTTTGTCCCCATTTTACAGGATAGCCCAGCTTACCTTACTACTTTTCCCCCATGATGCTATGACTGCTCTCAGTGTTTTCTAAGTGTTTTGTCTCAATTTCTTAGGTAATTAATGTAACATTTACTTTACCCATAATTCCTCAGTTCTACCACTGAGGATTATGTAAACCTCTCTTATAACAATTCAAAACCTGATTCCAAATATAAATGTTCATATATAACCTCTTTCAAATTATTAATGAAAACAAAAAACTTATACAAGAATGAGTCTAAAATAAAATATGAAGTAAAGTGCCTATCTACAATTAGCACTCTATCCTAACAAGAGAACTACCTCATATTTGGTAATGGTAATGGCCTTGAAACGGGAACACATGTCCTAATGATAGGACTGTATGGCTCTTTTTGGTCAAAACTGATTGCATGCAGGTAGGTTCCTAACCCAAGTGAGACTGGTGAGATCCCTGCAAAATCTCCCCACTCGGGATGAAGAAGCTCATGCTGGAGCTACTGAGCTACTTATGACCAAGTCTAACAATGGCAGTCTAGAAAGATAAGCCTCCACTCCTGTCCTACAAAAACCTGCCCTTCAGGTAACACATGGCTGACTATATGACAGCTATCTCTCTTTCTCTTTTCTCTTCTTACGTGTGTGTGTGTGCACGCGCGCATGCTGGGGAATAAAGGTTAAACCTGACCTGGTGCTAGGCAAGCACTACTATGGAGCTGTAGCCCCAGCCCATCATTTCCTACAGTTTTGAGCATTAATGTGTCAGGGCGTATGACACGTTATGCCAGGATATCAGTGGGCATTACCTCATTTAATTCTTTCAATAACCATGTCAGTTGAGGGCATGGAGTCTATGCATTACACACACAAGGGAAAGAAGCCCATTTGCCAATATTAATTTAATAGCAGCATATTCTTCTGCCATTAACTTATAGAAAGTGATGAGTCCATATGTCCTCCTTTTACAAACACTTCATAAATGCCTTCTAAGTGTCAAATGGATTCAAGAGAATTGAAAACACTTCATGAAAATTCTACATTTTTCTCTTCATGGTATCCGTTCTAACAGGTTATTGTGTCGAAGTTGAGAAAAACATCATTTAGATTCATCTAAGCCTTTGATTTCTTTATAATTTGTCTGGGATCTAAAAATTAACAAAGAAGTATACTTTCTTTAACACATGCTCAGCAGTGGGAGGAAGCTATTTCTCAAGCTCTGCCACAAGGCAAGTTTCAGAGGAACACACAAAAAAATTCAAGAATCAAGTTTGTATGAATGGGAGGAAATTAGACATAGATTTATATAACTATAGCATTCATGGAAGAACAAGGCATTTTGCAAATTTCTACAGCTCATCTCCAACTAGAAAAAAAGCAAAATAACAAGCAAGTGCTGCTGTGTAAGGAGCTATAGTCCATATGCTGACTAGAGTGTGAAGAGCTGACACAAGTTATTTAAAAAAACATATGCAGTTAGCACCAAAGCTAATGTATCTGTTAAGGCCAATATAAGTTAAAATTAAAGCTCAGAGCTGTCCCCTTAGCATGCTAGGGTGTGAACATAAAGAATTAAAAGGACTCAACCAACTTTAGTTTTTGGTCAGTGACATTTGTTAGCTGTTAGAACCAAATTGCTTGTGATGGATGCTAGCGGATGTTAATGGCCTCTAGTTGTGGGGATAATTATGTCAGCCATTTTTACCATCCAGATTTAGCCATAGGCTCTAATTCTTGAAACATCTAAGCTAGTAAATTAGAAGCTTTCTAGTGAGTACTATAAAGTGATAGTGTAAGGAAAATTAATGAATATTCTTGAAGTATTTATTCCTCTGACAATAGCCTAGTGACTACAATGCTGACAAAACAAGGCATAGAGTTTGTGTGTTTTTATCTCTTCATTTTAGTGTTCATGTTAAGTTGTGGCTGACATAATGTCATGCATTGGATTTAAACACAGTCTATGATGAGAAGTTAAGTGTCAATCTGTCAGACTCACTTTTATTAGAGTAAGCATAGTATGTTCAAAATCTGCCTACTCAATGTAAAAAGCATAACTCTAGAATCAAGCCCTTAACCCAGTAAAGAAACCATGGCACAGGCAATATTATTCATTTGACTAATACAAAATAAGATAAGTGCTTGTTAATGGAAGCAAAGTTAGAATACACATCTTACCACAACATTACAATTTGCCATTCTATGTAAGCAAAAACCGACCCAAGTAGTAAATATTTCACATTGATCATTTCTTTTCATTTGATTTTATATTTTCTGTGGATGTCTTTTTGTATGCTGTGATTATATGTTGTTGTGATTGGTTGATAAATAAAGCCGTTTGGCCTATGGCAAGGCAGCTTAGAGGCAGGCAGGAAATCCAAACAAATAGATAGAAAGAGAAAGGAGAGAACAGAGGAGACACTGCTAGCCACCACCAGAAGCAAGATGTAAAAGTACTGGTAAGCCACAAGCCATGTAGTAAAGCATAGATTTATAGGAATTGGTTAGTTTAAGATAAAAGAGCTAGTCAGTGAGTAGCCTGAGCAATTAGGCCATGCCATTTGTAAATATTAGCCTGTGTGTTTATTTGGGTTGGAGCAGCTGTGGGACCAGTGGATGTGAGAGATTTGTCCTAACCGTGGGCCAGGTGGGACACAGGAAAATTTCCAGCTACATATATTCATGTTTGCAACATGTACATTTTAGTGAAAGAAGAAATGATGAAAATAAGAAGGAAAGAAAATGAATAATAAAGATTAGAATGAAAATGCAAAAATAACAAAGGAAAGGTTATGGGGAAAGAAAAAATAATGAAGGAAAAGTTATGGGGAGGGAAAAGAAAAAACAAGAAGTAATGAACTCTGGTGAAAAAAAGTCATGATAATAAAGAAAAAAATCAGTTACCTTTACTTAGGAAAAAAGCAAATGATTGACAAATAATATGTTCATAATACCATTGTTTGTTGTTCTTTGAATTAAGTGAGTTTAATAACTGTCAACATCATTATATTTCCTGGCATATTACATTTGACATTAAATTTAATGATGTTTTATTAAAAATAAAGTTATATATGGGACATTCTGAATGACAATATAATGTCTCAGCATTGCACAGATTAAGGAAATTAACATGGTAGAAAGCATTTTGCTTAAAGGGAAAAACAAATAAACTGCTTCTTGATGCTGAGTCCCATCCCATCATGCACAAATAAGTTATGTCCTGAGGACCATGAGTCCCATCCCATTACCTACTTCTTGATACTGAGTCTCATCCCATCATGCACAAATAAGTTATGTCCTGAGGGCCATAAGTCCCCATCACATCATCTAAGGATACCGATAAGTCTTCTTTTCTTTGTACATTCTAGAATGAAGTTATTTCAGACTGTGGATGGGTTTCTAGACCAGCAGTTCTCATCAAGGCGGATTATGGACACTCAGGGTGAAATAGTAATATTTCTCTCCATTCTAGAATTATGCAAGAATAATTAGGACTGATTATCACAGTGACCAAGGCTTATAACCTGAACTTAGGCCCAAAGGCCAAAAAACTTGTCTATGTTCATTGAAGATTCTTGCATCATAAAGACCATCTCATCCCAAAGTCCATCACCACCCTCCAGTAAGAGACTTCAGAGGAGAACTGTACCCTATATCATTCAAACAGTCTGGTAAATGTTTTTAATCTAGAACAGTATTGTGGTCTGTCACTAAGGTTCACATTTGTTTTCTTCTCTTCACCCATGATGTAAGATAGCCCAATGTATACAGGAAGGTGGTACTCAATAGAATTTTGGTAACAACTTTATTAAATAATGATAATGAACTTCAGGTAATGAAGAGAAAGAAGTAAGCTCAATGTTGAAGATGAGCCTCAAGGTATTGTTGTTTTAAATGAGTGCACTGAGGAACAATATTTGCTCATATTTCAAACTGAGGAATTTGATCATATCAACCTCTTTAGAGAAGGTAAAAATTTACAGAGTCAATTTATATGAGTCAGACTTTCTTGAAAGTGAACATACGAGTATTTCCCCTTCTTCCTTTGGGCTAGCTCCAAATGCAAACAAAGTAAGGGTACCAAGGTTGTGTAGAGCACAACTCACAAGGCCTCCATGCACACAGACGATAATATAAGTGCTGCTCTTAGAACTGGGAAGCCACGCCCTGTGCACAAATTCAAAGACAGAGTTTGATGAATGAAGAAATGGTAATGTTTCTAAGAAAAAAAAAACACCAAGTTGTGAGATTTTAATAGACTCTCATTTTTGTATACAAATTTTATATAGTCAGTATAATCCTTATCCCATACTTAGACAGCAGTAGAAGCGAAACAACATTTTATCTTATAACTCAGTATGAATGATACATATTATACTATAGTTGCTGGGAAGCAGTCTGAGAATATCATGTTTTAAAATTATTTTTATTATTTCTGCAATCTGAAGTCACAAAAAAATTGGATCTATAGATCCATTTTACAAGAAAGGGGTAATTTGTTTATATTTGTGCCTGGCATATAATTAGCTTTACATAAGGAAATAATCACAACTGAGACCATTTTTAAAAACCTTATTCATAAAGTTTATTTATTTTTTAATTCATGGACAATTCTTTATTGTTTTTGGAGTTTTCAAGTATCCCTCAACAGACAACATTAAAACATGGTAAGTTATAGCAACTGAAGGAATGTTTGATTTTCATCTGTGGTCCTGGCAAATAACACCCAACAAGAAAGGGACCTTTTAGTTCAAAATGGTTGGAGGAGAAACTGTACTTCCTGTTCATTCTAAATACAAAGTGACAGTCGAATACTATAAGTAGAGCCTGTGACTTCTCTTCCTTGGGTTTGACAAGTGTCTAGACCTTAAGGGAGAACTGAATTTCATAGGATGATTATGATGCTCACTGAATGGTCTCCTACCATGCCAATGACTGTACCATTCACAACCACCTTGATAAGAGTGAATATAAGCAATACCAAACTGCATATTCATAAAGAAACATTGTTATAGAAAATAGCCAATAGATACTTTCCAATACATAATATATGAAATGATCAAGGAAATGTAAACAGTATAAAGGCATTTTCTGGAAAATTTTGTAGTTTTGCTAAAAGGCAAAGAAAAAAAAATAGTTCTATTGGCTGGACCAGAAGAGACTGTAAAATTCATTAAAGTTATTTGCCTGAGGGAATCTTCCTACATTCAAATCAAATTGGATGTCAAGTGGGACTCCTGGGGGATGCAATTAAAATGATAAGATGAGGGAGCCAGCTACATAAGTAAGGTCTCTGACTCTATTCCTTGGAGAACATAGTGGGGCCAGCCTTAACTTGGATACAAATTGCAATGATTATGAGGTCTGTCATCTTTGAAATAAATATGAAAATGTATACTAAGCTGTTAGAATTGCTGGACTGTGAGCCAACATGAAGAATGGGCAACTCAACAATCAAGCCAAGCAGCATTCCATTTGTCTATCTGCCATCGTTCTAGGGGACTAACTGATGCACAGTCTTCATGCTGATAAGTTTGATGATCAGGCATCAATTCAACATGTTGTAATTTAAGTCTGACTCTCTGTACTGTGCAAATCCGATAAAATCTGACCCAAGTGCATCCATCATTTCTGGATGCAGATGACTGCTCAGACCTGAGCTGCTTATAAAAGGTGGATTTTAGAGTCCTTTTGGAGAAATCAGCATTGAACAGCCAAAGATCGGTGGTAGAAAATCTCTTAGGAGGCTGGGTCTTTAATGTATAGAATCCATAAGCCAGAGAAAAAACAAGAGTTGGAGTGGGCTAAAACAATTGCCTACCTGAAAGGGACAGCATCGCTCCAAGTGAAGGGTATGTTTTCCAGAGTTTCTGTTCCCCACATATGGTGAGGTCAGAGGTCCTGCTCTCTTGGCGTCACTGAGGTTATGGTGAGGTCTTGTTATTCCGTCCCTCGTTGGGCCTATTTCACTCAGATACAACTGGAACCCATTAGCTCACTCATAGCCACGAGTTCTCCAGAATGTGTTTGTCTATGTGTCTACTGAACCGGCGCTGTTGTTTCTATGGTAAAGTCTCTTCCCTTTAAACCATCAGGAATTCTGTCTGAGGATGCTTCTTTGTACAAATCAAATTGAATGAGAAACTGTGCCCTGCAAAACCACAACTAAGCGCACACATCCGACTGCTATACTTAGGATTAGCCGAAGTGTGTGTATTTAATTTTTAATTATGAACTCTGGGTCATAGAGACCTACACAACCTAGTACAAAATATTTTCTTATGTTGCAGTTCTCTGTCTAACCCCAAATAGCTACTGATGCTAATCAATCAACTGATCCTGATGTCCTGAGAGAGTAGGAGAAACATTGCCTTACCGAGGGGCACTGTGTACCTCCCCGGGGACCACAACGCCCTTGAGAGTCGGGGTTAGGAGATGGCAGAGATGACTTTTAATCTACATTGCACACAAGCAGAAAAGTTCTGCAGAAAGGACACCTCACTAAAAATCAGAATCTATTTCTAATTTGGACATACCAGGAAATAGCTGTATCTCACTCTGACCAACTCACGGTCGTCACAACGTAACAGGATTCTCACAAATGTGCCGAGGAACTGGCTGATTACATCTGATTGAACAACCTGGAAATAAATGATTTGTTCTTGTGCGAAGGATAGCATCACCACAATCAGGGCGAGACCACTTAAAACTTGGAGCTGGCTAAGGAACATGATTATAAAATAGCTATGTCCAGCTGTAAGGAGAGAGAATGATTATTAAATTGAAGTAGTGTTTAAGGGCATCACGTTCAGTTCTCCCTCAAAAGCACCTCATCCCATTTCTTTCCATTCTTCCCTTCTCTGCCCCTTCATCTCATCCTCTCTCAATTCCTCCCTTCTCCTTGTCTTTCCCTCCCCTTCTTCTTTTCTTCCTCTGTCATCTCCTCCCATTTTCTTCCTCACTTTTGTCTCTCACTCTCCTTTCTAACTTTCTTTCTTTCCTTCTTTCTTTCCTCCCCTCTCTCCTCCCCTCCCTCCCTCCTTCCTCCCTTCCTTTCTTCCTTTCCTTCTCTTAATAAAAAATTTCCCTAAAACTTAATGTTGAAATTCCACATGGCAGTGGCTATGATTTAAAACAGAGATACTCAACCCTAGCTGTGGTATTGTATTCCCCCAAATATTGTGCATGCTAATAAACTTATCTGGGGTCAGAGACAGAGCAGCCACAATATTAAACATAAATGATAAGCAGTGATAGCACATGCCTTTAATCCTAGCATTCCAGAGGGAGAAATCCATGTGTTCAAGGATACAGACAGGCATGGTGACTCATCACGCCTTTAATCCCAGAAAGCAAGCCTTTAATCCCAGGGAGTGGTGGTAGAAAGCAGAAAGGTATACAAGGTGTGAGGACCAGAAACTAGAAACATTTGGCTGGTTAAGCATTTGGCTGGTTAAGCATTCAGGCTTTTGAGCAGCAATTCAGCTAAGACCCATTCTGGATGAGGACTCAGAGGCCTCCAGTTTGAGGAGACAAGACCAGCTGAGGATCCGGTGAGGTGAGGTAGCTGTGGCTTGTTCTGTCTCTCTGATCTACCAGCATTGACCCCAATAACTGGCCTTGGGTTTGATTTTATTAATAAGAACTTTTAAGATTCATGCTACACCTAGCCATGTGTTATGTATCCATCAGTCAATGTTTATTAAACACTTGATGTGTAAACAATTTGAACTCAGTGATATAATGCTTTGTTGTCCAATATTTTTGCTAACAACGTGGTGCTATTTAATTAATAAAAATTAAGTATAGCTAAATGCGGCTTCTCAGTTGCTCTAGCAACATGTCACATGCTCACCAATCGCATATGGCTAAAGGTTGTAGAATATGAATTAATCCCCTAAGATTAGCACCAGCTGTTGTCCAGCACTTCCCTAGAGAATATTAAAATATGATTGCTGAAAGACTGATTTGTTTAGCTATGATGGTAAGTGGTACAAACCTGAAGCAATGGGTCAACTGTGCAGATAAAGGGACAGTTGGACCCTAAAGCAGAGAGGAGCTGCACTAAAGTACTTGAAGGAGCAAAACTCAAGTTCATAGATTAGAGAAAACTAAAGGCAATTAGAAAAGGGAACTTAATAAGTGAGTATTTAAGCAAACAAAAAAACACTTGTCTGAAACATCCTGGGAGGGAGATGGTACTTCTGAAGAGTTTCTTAGATGACTATGAGCAAAACCACAGGATTTCAAGTCAGTCTGTATGAATTATGGAAGAAAATATCATGAAATATGTAACCCAGCATGGGGAAAATGCCTCTTATGCCTTGAAGACCTTGGGTAGTGAGGCTGGAAAGAGGGAAGCACTGAGCATAGACTTTTCTTCCTTCATTAAAGCAGAAACTCAACTGTGAAAACACCACTTCAAAAATTAAGGGAAACATGGGAAAACGCTGCTCTGCAGGAAAGAAGCCATGTTCGGCAATTATTATGTCTGAGATCAACATGTGCCCTCAAAGAGATTAATATATGCACTATGTCTGGGTCAAAATCATGCACGGGAAAGATGGAAAAATGTTTGTGACATTGATCCAAAATCTTGGAAAGAGAGTAATTTAAATAGCCCAATTTTGTGTAGGACTTGAAGAGAACAGCCCACCATCATTAACCGTGGTGGCGATACCAAGCTTTCACTGTGGATGAGATTACTTAGACAAGTGGAAGTTGTGGAATAATCTTTTTCTACACTGTGAAGATGTGTCACTGTTACTGGTCTAGTAAAAAGCTGAAAGACCAAGAGCTAGCCAGGATTTCCAGGCACAGAGAATGCTGGGAAGAGGAAGGGCAGAGTTGCCAGGAGTCGCCAATGAAAGCAGAGGACAAAGGACATGCAGGAGAGGTAAAGCTACGAGTCACGTGACAACACATAGAGAATGGAAATGGATTAACTTAAGTTATATGAGCTAATTAGAAATAAACTTAAGCTACCGGCCGAGCTTTCATAATTAATAATAAGTCTCCGAGTCATTATTTGTGAGCTGGCGGCCAAAAAGTCCTCCTATAGGAAGAAAATTGTTGAAGCAATGTATTCTTAAAATGTCTTAATGGATACAGGTCAAAGTAAGTGTAAGGACTCTAATACCCAGATCGCGGGGTCCCCCAAAGACCACCAAGGAGTCCAAATCTATACGCGAAAGCAAAGAGCCTATTTCAAGTTTGCTTGGGCTCTCCGTGTTTCTGATGCAGAGGTACAGTTGGAGAGTGCCGAGCCTGGGCAGGGTGGGTTTTTATCATAGTAGAGATTCAGGGTGAGGGGATTCCCAGGGTTCAGGACTCTGATTGGCTGACATTTGTCTAGGGGTAAAGGGAAATGGATGTGTGTTGGGCTAAAGGACACCTGCTGAAATTTTATAATCGTTAGAACTTTAGGTATTTCGTCTGGAATGCTGACTGGCCCGTTCCTGGGTGGTGCCAGATTATGGCTTTTCCTGGGTACTGGGTGGTACCTGCCAGTAAGCCTGTCATTGAAGCTATGTCTGGGCCCCTAAGCCTGTCATGGTGGCTGTGTGGTCAAGCTGTTTTGGGCCTCCCCACAGGACTAACTGGGGCTTGAGGTTTGTTTTTCTTTACATATTTTGTGTTATTAACCAGAGCAAATGGGGATTATACCCAAGAAATAAAATCAAGTGCAACTGTAAGCAATTTTACACATACATTTAGAACAAATACATATGAGGGATTCATGTCTTGAAGTTAATTGGATGTAGAATAGTTCCTGAGGCAGCTTTAGATTATGGTTCTTTGACCTTGGGACATTTTTAGCTTCTAACTTGCTGCTAAGTTACTTTCATATTCCAAAATTTGATCCAGTAGGATTGCTGACAGAATGTATAATACATTTATTTTTAAAATAGTTTCATTGCACATACATGTGCACACACATACACTCATGTATTTATTTAATAATATAGATGTTTTCTGCTGTTGAAGGAAAGACTCCATTCTGCTTTCTCTCTGTCTTCAAAATGAACTCTGTGTGTTTGTGTGTGTGTGTGTGTGTGTGTGTGTGTGTGTGTGTGTGAGAGAGAGAGAGAGAGAGAGAGAGATTTACCATTATATGATATTATGAACTGAGATGACATTAAATGACCTTTGATTTTCTTTTTAACACTACTTTTTTGTAGGGGTATGGGCTTATATATAGGTCCACAATCCTACTCGATTGATCTGTGTCAGTTTTTTGTTGATACTGTTATGCCCAGATCGTGGGGACCCCCCAAAAGACCACCATGGAGACAGAATCCAGTATATAAAATCAAAGATCCTTTATATTCAAACTCAGAGCATAAACTCACTGTCCAACGCAGAGCAGAGAGCCCAGAGCCCAGGCAGGGTGGGGTTTTTTATCATAGCAGAGGTTGGGTGAGGAGATTTCCAGGGTTTAGGACCCTGATTGGCTAACACTTGTCTAGGGGTATAGGGAATGTTTGCATATACCATGCTATATAGCTTGAAAGCCAGGATGGTGATATTGCTCAGAATTATCTTGGCTATCCTGAGTCTTTTATGTTTTCAAAATAGTTTTTAATTTCTGTAAAATATTTTATTGAGATTTTGATTGTATTGAATTTGTATTGCTTTTGGTAGTCTGGTCATTTTCACAGTATTAATCTTCACAATCCATTCACATGGCGGTCCTTATATCTTTGAATTTCTTTGTAATTTTTTAAGGCTGTTGTAAGTGGAATTGTTTCCCTGGTTTCTTTCTCAGTATCTTAGTATACAGAAAGGCTACTGATTTTTGTGTGTTAATTTCATATTCTACTCCTTTGCTGTACTCCTGAGCCTGTTCCTAAAGAACTCTGTCTCCCACCACAGGGACACGTGCTCATCCTGTTCACTGCTGCTCTATTTACAATAGCCAAGTAATGGAAACAACCTAGATGTCTATTGACTGATGATTAATGAAAGTGTGGTGTCTTACATGATATGATATCATCCAGCTGTTAAAAAATAAGGTTATGATATTCACAGGTAAATGGAGTGAGCTGGAAATATTTGCACTGAGTGGAGTGACTCAGACCCAGAAAGACGAACACTGCACACTCTATCATATGCGGGTGCTAGCTTTGAATCTTCAGAAAAGTGTATTTAAAGTGGAGTCCCCGTAGGAGTTGTGAAACCGATAGGGGCTGTGGAGGGGATCTCAAGGAAAGAGGCAACAGAACGCGGGTGGTCAGAATGGGCAAGGGATAATGGAACAGGAGGGGCTAAGCAGGGTGAGGGTTTGAGAGGGCAGCAGAGAAGGTTCATGGGAAGGGAAAACTAACACCAAGAACATTTGGAAAAAGCTTTATGGAAGCCTACCATTGTAGAGCCTTCTTAACATCTATACATTGTATACATATATATTACATACATATGCAAAAGGAGTTTAAAACATGCCCTATGTTGGCAGGGATGATGCTTCTTTCACACACTATATGATATCAAATAATCAGCCCAGTGCCAGGTATGGATAACTCCTTTGTGAGCGGTTGGTCAATGGAGTCGCATAGACTCTCCCCCAAACATTATAGACTATTGCTTTTAGTTTTCTTCACTTCCTCCTCTCAGAGCTTGATTGTGAGACCCTATGGCTTAAGATACCCCCCTGCTTGTGACACAGGAATAATTTAGTAGCAATCTGGAAGCATCATCACTATCGGTTGCCTTATTTTCATGCTGGAATCGCTAGGGATGCTAATGGGTGAGGAAAAGTCACTAACAGTTTTAACCAGCTCCTAACCTTGCAAAATATAATAATGACTGGCCTGATGGGATATACTCACTGGTGAAATAATGACACAAATGTTATGAGAGTAACTAACAACTTCATGATTGAATTTAATTTCTGCTCCACAGGCTGGAACTCATACTTAGTCACATTAACTGGGTCCCAAACCTGTAGCCATCAATGTCTCAGTCTTAGGGCAGACTGTAAGACTACTCTTCTTCTTCTAAGATAGACATATTAATAAATTACCTTCTAATTTCTTGTCTTTATACCCACTTATTAATGTGTGTCTCAACCTTCATCAGATGGCAATTAATGCAGGGATACACAATTATTCAATAAACAGAGAATAAGAGACTGTGGAATGTTCAGCTCTAATTAGGACATCTATATCATGCTCCCTCCCTACCACACCTCAAGAATCATTGCAGAAGTGAGGATGGAAGGATTGTGGGAGCCAGAGGAAGTGAATGTCTACAGTGAAAGGATGTTTTCTGGAAATGCCAGAGTCGTTGCCCACAGGAACTCACAGCAGTTTGACTGTGTGCACAAGGTCAAGCCAGCCCAAATCCCAGCATGGATTGGTAGATGGTACCTGAGGAATGACACCTGAGCTTTTCTCTGGCCTCCACATGCACCTTCACAAGCACACATGTGTACAAATGAGCACCTGAACACATGTGGACACACACACACACAAAAAAAAAACCCAACTACCTTTCTTTGACTATTTAGTATGTTTAAGTTACCATATAAATTGAAATGATTAAAGAATATGAGTAAGAACAAGGGGGATCAGAATCATGATGGGAAAAACCACAGAGATAGCTGACCCAAGCTAGTGGGCGCTTGTGAACTCTAGACTGACAGCTGGGGAACCTGCATGGGACATAACTAGGCCCTCTGAATGTGGATGAAATTTACGTGGCTTGATATGTTTTTGGGTCCCCTGTCAGTGGGACTAGGACTCATCCCGAATACATGAACTGGCTTTTTAGAGTCCATTCCCTATGGTGGGATGTCTTACTCAGCCTTGATGCAGGGGGGAGGGCCTAAGTACGTCCCCAACATGGTATGACAGTGTGTGTTGACTACCCAAGGGAGGCCTAACCCTCTATGAGGAGGTGATGAGGGTGGGATGGGATTAGGTGGGTGGGAGCAAGAGAAAAAGAGGGAGGGGGAACAGGGGTTGGTATGTAAAAAGAAAGAAAATAATTTTAATAAAAAAATATATAAAAGAATATGAGTAATCTAGTTGGAAATCACATAGTGTACAGAATGCAAGTAGCTCTGAGTCACCTGAAAATATGTGTATGTAGAGAACTATTTTGTTTTTAATACCATATTAACAACCAGTTCTTTCTATCAGGCTTTTTATGACTTCATGACAGAGCAGATTTATTTGAGTTTCCAAGCCTCTCTTCCATGTTCTGGCTTGATTCTAAGCACCTTTATATCACTGTAAAAACTCCATAGATATGTAATTTTATGAAATCGGTTCTCCTTACATTTTTTTGTCTGAGTCCTAACAATATTTGTATGTCTCATTGTCATTTAGCATAGTGCTTTGTACGTCATGGGAGCTCCATGAATATTTGTTGTAGCTGAAACTGGAGATACCCCGACAACTGAAGTACAAGCTTGACTTTCTAGTTTCCTCATCTTTATTTGTCATGGCTGTGTTCCTCTCTCAACATGATGAATGCAGCCATGGAGGTTTTACTTTATGCATTATGCAGGTAGGTATTTGTGTGCATGTTCTTCAGTGTTTGAGTGCACAGCATGCACAGATGCACATGGACATGTGTGCATACTTGTAATGACCAGAGGTCAATCTTAGACGGTGTTCCTCAGGGGCCACTCACTTTTTTTGACACAGAGTTTCTCATTGGTGTGGGACTCACTAAGATATCTGGTTAGCTGGTCAGTGAACCCCAGGGATCCAGCAGTCCCCCCCCCCCAGTGTGCACCTACACAGTGCTCAGATTATAGGCCCGTGACACTGATGGCAGCATTGTAGCACATGCTAAGTGTTAAACTTGGGATCTCATATTTGTAAGGCAAGCACTTTAATAACTGAGCTATTTCCTTAGCCCTAGAGATTGTACTTTTTACATTTAGTTATACATAATAATATAATCTATAACATAGAACATGATGACTTATGCAAGACTGTTTCTTACCTTATGTTAGCAGCTTGAATGCCAAAAATGAAGCACAGACCCAAATGATGTTGTTTCTCACACAGGAATATCATATGGTCAATGTATACTGAGAGCCATAATGAGCCAATACAGAGAGATGTTGGTGTACTTACTGATCGTACATGGTTTATTTGATATTCGCAGGGCCACTTTTATGATAATTTCCCCTTGCTTTATGTGGAAAGTGCTTGGAGAAAGGAACATATGAAGGTAAAGTAGCATGACTGTTGTTTTCTAGTGGGTGATGGATTTCTGCAGAGTCCTTTCAAATTAAAAGGATACATTGACTAACAGACACATCAACCACAGTCATTAAAGAGAGAAATGCCCTGGTTTACATAGTCCAAAAACCCATGATGTTGACTTTACTACCAAGAGCTCTGTGACCTCCTAAAACTCCCATACTCAAGCACTGGCCATGGAGAATACTGTCAGGAATAGACAAAGTTACTAGAGTATCTTTGAGAATGAACTGTGTTCCAGGGACTAAGACGGTCTAAGAAACTACCATACTATATCCTAAGACATTACTGTATCTATTGTTTCTCAAATCTCTGTTACCTAAGAAATTGGAAATTATTCATCTTATTTAGGGATGAAGTAGGTAAGACTTAGACACCTTTTTTTTTTTTTTGCTCCACACCAGATAATTAGTATGTCAGGCAACTATCTGGTACCAAAGCTTAATCATTACTCAGCATTTTAGACTAAGAAACATTTAAGGGCCATGAAGACAGTGCTTCAGCAACATAGAAGACCTGCCATTGTTATCACACATACATGTTTCTTATGTGCAATCTTTTGTTCCCTATTTTCTGGACTCTGTTCCTGTTAGGGTCTGTGAAAAGTCCCATAAAAGACCACCATTCACATATGCAATCAACAAGAGTATTTAATAAAAAATTTCAGTGTGCAGGGGTCAACCATCTGACACAGTGGCAAATGGCCACATCTCTCAGGGGAAGCTGGCAGGATCCTTTTTAAGCAGGATTAGGGGAATTCCAGCTGTGGTTAAATGTACTTTGAAGTGATTGGGCATAGACCCTTACTGGTGGTATAGGAGTCATTTTATGATTGGCTCATGACATCTGGTAACTATGATTGCAGTGTCAGGGGTCTGTTTGACTGAAAATAGCAAGAACAGTTCCTGCTTGTGTCTGGGTAGGACCCTGATTGGCTACCAGACTGAAGGTACTTCCTGAAGCCAGACATGAGTCAACATAGGATGGTGGGGTAATATGGGGCAGAGGTCTTAGCAAACTGGCCCCTGGAAAAAAACAAAATGAAACAACAACAACAACAACAAAAAAAAACAACCCACTGGCCCTGTTAGGGTCAGTACTATTATAAGAAGGGATGGCTATTTCAGCTCCCTTCCCTTATCCATACAAGCCAAGCCAGAATGACTGGACTAAGGGTTGATATGTTTTAAACTTCAGCCAGATTACCTCATTCTTGCAAACTCTACTCCAGTCTAGTTCTGTCTGCTTCCCAACATGTATTCTCTGTCTTTGTGTACATATCTGACATTAACACTGTGGACATTACAGCTTTGTTTTTCCATTTTAGTTCCTTCTATTAGAGCATGGACAGCTTATTCAACAACATATCTATCTATCTCTTACCCTGGGCTGAGGTGGGACATTTAACTCATATTCAGTAAGTATGAGGTGAAATGAAGCAAGAGTGGTACAATTAGTCAAATCTCTCTGTATTCTACATTTAAGGTAGATTACATTAAATAATTTCAAAAAGTTAATAGGAAACAAGAGTAGAAATTTGACCAACCAATATGAATTTTAAAAGGATACAATAGCAATAATACTGTATCTTAGTTTTGATAAAAAGAGGCTTCAAGAATAAATAACATTGAATTTGAAAGATGAATTAAAAATATACTATTGTAATATAATAACACACACATATATAATATATATAAAACTTGAGGAGTGCTCATTGTGTCTAAGAGATAAAGAGGTGAGTGCTGTGCCTTTGTGTAAATATATTGTACAATCCATGTATTTGTTTAAATGCACAAACTTAAACAATTCATGACATAAACAAGATGTATTTCAGTTTATTATTGGAGAGGGGTAAGATGCTATTTTATGAATACCCATGTGTGTAAAATCACACTCTAATACATATAGGAAAGAACTTTCCTCTTTTTATTATTGTTTTATCTCATTCACATCTTATCTTCCTTCATCAGCCCTAATTCAGTATTATCACTGCTATGGTTATGTTTTCTGAGAACTCTAATTCATAACACTTCCTCATCAGCCCTACAACTTAAAACAGTTAGATGCTTTTCACATAGCACCCTCTTCTCTTATACCATCTAGTACTTACTTCTACACAAGGCTAACACACTGGTTGTATTACACTTGCATTTCTTCTGTTATGAGGCTATTATATTACATATGATAACTGTTTCATGATGATTTGGGGGAATCAATAATAATTTCATGGTGTTAGACTTATAAGTTGACAAAAGAGAACTATGATCATCTGGATGCAATTTGTTTCTAGTAGGGTTCTAGTATTCCATCTAGAAAGCATGACATCTTTGCATAGTTGGTTCATATTTGGGTGAATAATGTACCTTTGAAGGCTCCAATAAGTAAAGCCTCTATAGAAGACTTTAAATGTATTTGCAAAGCAAGGCTTCAAAACACCTAAACAATACAATGCAAAACAGAGACAAGACAGCTGGTCATTCATCTCAGTAGAATGCCGAATGTCGTTTATTGAAGGAGGGAAGAGGCCTTAAATACAGGCTTACAGCATAGTGGGAGAACCCGGAGGGCAGAAGTTTGCTACAGATGTTTTACATTCTTGCATCCTAGCTATTTACACCAATATGCAGGATATACAAACAAGGAACCTCTGGTAAGCATTCAGGAAGAAGGAAACGGGCAGGGAATTAGTATAGGGAGGACACCTGATCAAGGTCAGCAAGCAAGACAACAGCTACTCAAGGAAGGGGGGGTGGGGTCAGGGCCCTACATGCATTATCATTTTAGAAATTTGTAATAAAATTGATACAATTTTGAAGATGCTTTTCTTCTAGCATATCTTTGTTTTGTGTTTATAGGTATTTTAAATGGATGTTCAAAATAATACGTTTTTATTATATAAATTTTCATGAGAGAACCCAGTACTTATTTGCTTGTTTTATTGTATTTGGTTTTTAATAAACAATTTTATTGGCTTACATTCACAAAATGTTTTCATTGTCTTCTTTCCCCTTCTCCATCTTTTCAGAACTTCCCCTACTTTCCTATACATTCAACTTCACGCTCTTTCTCTCTCAGAAAACAGAATAAAGAACAAACAAATGAAACAAAAAACACAGAAGCTTGAAATCGATTCACCGCCATTAGCAATCTTTCACATTCTGAACAAGTTATTAAGCCAGGAATTTTCCAACTTCCATCCTATATCCAAAACTCTGTTTACCATGAGCCTAACTATTTGGCAGAAGTATAGGCTTACAGTAGAACAGCATCTCTTAGTTACTATTTAAGACAGTAATACGTGTGGCCAGGGCAGACATTTCTCAGAAAATGTCATTTGAACTAAGAGTTGAATCACAACAAGGTTCCAGGCACTTGGAGATATTTCACAAGACTAACTCGGAGAGTACCCACAGTGATAATCAAAGTCCTGGGGTTGGTAAAGTTTTAATGTGGAGCTCCATGGAGTAAGAGCTGGAGCAGTGGTCCTCAACCTGTGGATTGCAACCACCAAAAACCATTACTTCCAATGGCCTCAGCCACTGGACACCGCTCCTTAGCAAAATTACTGTTATGAAGTAGTAACGAAAATAATTTTACGGATGGGGGTCACCACAACATGAGGAACTATATTAAAGGGTTTCAGCATTAGGAAAATTGAGAACCACTGGACTAGAGTGAAGTTGGAAAGTTGAATAAGGAAAAATACATTAGACTCCTCCTGGGGTCAAGGTCTTTAGTCCCATGAGTTTAGTCTGTGCAAGTCTTTTGGCAAACTCAGGCTCAAAAACAAATACTCTCTTTCCTATGCTCAAAGCTTGTAAATTTTAAAACTGTGTGGTACATTAACAGTGGAGCAGAATTACTCATTTCATTATTTTTAGAAAAGATATTCAATTATTTTTTTCCTCCCTGGAATCAATTTCTTGTGCCCCTCTACAAACTGACGTGAATTGATATGTCAAAATTCATGCAATAAATCATGTTTGCAACACTCTCCTCTAAATTACCTATTGCATAGATTTACAATCTTTTTTTAAAGACAGACTTTGATTGCCGTGAACCTTTCCTGTGTTGTAGGAATGACACACGCCAGGGAATGCTTCTGCAAGGTGCTCTTGGTTGAGCATATTTGCCCCTGTGTGTTTGGGTTGTGACATTCATCTCGGGATATACTTTTGGGAAGCAGCAACAAAGCGAGAGTCTGATTTAATATTTTTATTTTAAAGAAGAAAATCAATTTCTTCATCTCAGTTATGTGACAGGATGTCATTTTGATTAGTGTGCCTTTAGGTACACTCTGGTACTTTAATTTCAGTAAGAGATGGCAGGAATACATCGTCAGTGAGGAGACTTGACAGAACTTGTAATGCTGTCATGGCAAAAGCGTCATTATTTTAAGAGGATGCGGACACCCTCAGACACCTTTCCATTTCAGTGCCTTCAAAGACAGGCTGCTGAGAAACTCAATGGACATGCAGTGAAGCTGAAGGAACAGATGTAAACACTGAGTCGCAATGGAGATCCTGTGCCAGGCCTGTGGAAATAGGAACTGCTAATATTTTGTTTGTGCTCTAACAAATAAAGCTTTCCTGGAGATCAGATGGGGGAGCTAGCCACTAGTTAAGCATAGAGGCCAGGCAGTGGTGCACACACACCTTTAATCCCAGCACTTGGGATCTCATGCCTTTGGTCCCAGTACTTGGGAGGCTCACATCTTTAATCCCAACACTAGAGAGGAGGAAAAAGGAAATGATATGGCTGGGTGGAGAGAGAAATAGAAGGTAGACAGAGACAGGAGTTCTTTTTTCAGTCTGAGGATTCGGTAGAGGTGAGAAGTCTCTCGAGTGGCTGGCTCCTTTACTTTTCTGATCTTTCAGCATTTACTCTGATATCTGACTCTGTTTGTTTTTTTTTTAATTATTAAGACCAATTAGATTTCATGCTACAGAAACTCTAATGACTCTTGGCTTTCTGACCTCAGAAAATGGATTTAGCAATGAAAGTTCATCTGTATACACCCACACTTAGTTCCAGACTTTGTCCCATGAGCCACTTTTGCCATGTAAGTGTCTTGGAGGGAATATAAATGACACCCTTCTTCCATTTCTCACTCTGCCCCCAACCTGTTATCACCTCCACACCCACAGACCCAGCTCCAGACCAGAAGGTTGGGAGCCATCTTTTCCTGGTCCAATAAAACAGAGCATGCACCAGCTTTATCTGGTGTGGCTCTGGTCACACAGCACCACACATGGGGCTTTTGAGATCGGCTCTTTGCCTTTGATTTTCTTTACTCAGGATATGACCTGCACAGTCTGAATTTCCCTATCATCATGCATGGAATGTATTATCGTCTTTTAAACCTGGATAATGGAGCTGTGCTGAGATCCTGGGAAATCTGAGCTACTCTCCTTATTATTCACCCTGCAGTGTCCATTCTGCCTTTCCATACTTCCCTTCAGCGCTGCTCTCTGCCCTGTGTGGTGTCCTGAGGTTTACCATTTAGCCCAGATCCCCGCATCTGACTGATCTGTAAAGAACCTCAGCCATGGCGTTTCTAGCAAATGCAGTTGTCTTTGCATTTCCCAGTTCCTTGGGATGCTGATGTTTCATGTTCTTTTTATCACCTGTTAGAGTCTCTTCTTGATCTAAGAATGGCTTCATCCTGGATAGGTGGGTATGTGCTGTTGTGCCACTAGTGACTGCCTGTAAACTCCTAACCCATGATGGCTTGCACAGCAGGGACCCTACAGATGCTTTACATCACCTCCATACAGACTGAATACGCACACAGGTCATCTCGTTGCCTTTTTGTGTCTTCCTCTGTGTCCATTAGAGGCATTTGCGTTTTATACCAGTTTCTACTCCAAAGTCTCAAGGGTAAGATTTTATCTTTGTTCCCTTCTGGACAAAATTTGTTTAAGCAGCTTTTATTCTAACAGAATTAATTCCAAGGTCTGGACCTAAGGAAACAGCAGGTGCTAAAGAGCTTTAGCCACTCTATCTCTTAATAGACGAGCATTTTATTTTTTTTTTTAATGTCTCATAGATTTTTTTCTTTTATTGAAAATAGATTATTTTTTTCATGTATTTTTTCTTGCAATATATTCTGATTACAGTTCCTTTCCCCACCCCCCATCCCATCTACATCCATACCCTTTCTATCTCCCTTCGGAAAACAAATAGGCATCTAAGAAATAATAATAAACTATAATATAATAAAATAAATGAAAAACAAACAAATCAGAATATGACAAAACAATCAAACAAGAGAGGAGCCAAAGAAAAAGTACAAAACCTGCAAATAGACACAGAAAGTCTTATTTGCACACAAAGGAATCTCATAAAAACACAAAACTGGAAAACTGGAAGCATAATATATATGCAAAGGACCTGTAAGGCTGAAAAAAAAAAGCATTGACTTAGCATTATGAGACAAAGACTCTCCAAAGATGCCATTAATGTTTTTTTGGTGTTGGCCAGCTTAAAAGTGGTTTGTTTTCCCATCGAGACTCCCTAGGAGAAAACTAACTTTTCATTTGCAAGTGGCTATCAGTTGAAGATAGTTTTGGGTTAGGGATGGAGTATGTGTCCACTGTGTCCACTTCTTTCACCTCTAGGGTCGTATCTAGAGCAGACCCATGCATACTTTATGTATGCTGCCCCAGTCTCTATGTGTTCATATGTATGCCAGCCCTGTTGTGTCTAGAAGACCTTGATTCCTTGGAGTCCTCCATTCCCCATGGCTCCTATAGTTTTTCTACTTCTACTTCTGTAGAGTTCCCTGAGCTCTGAGGGGAGAATTTGATGGAGACAACCTGTTTTGGGGTGGATGTTCCAAGGCCCTTCTCACTTTCTGCATATTGTCTGGTTGTGGGTCTCTATATTTGTTCCTGTCTGTTTCAGTAGGAAGCTTCTCTGACGGTGGCTGAACAAGGCAAGGATCTAGAAGCATAACAGAATGTCTTTAGGAGTCATTTCATTGTTATTTCTCTTTAGCAGAACAGTAATATTTGATTTTCCTTTAGTTCCCCGGTGTTGTAGAATATTAGTTTAAGATGTGTTACATCCGTTTATGCTGTGGAATATTTGTTTGATGGGGCAAAGATGTGTTACATTTGTTTAACTAACTCTGTCAAGTTGTGTTACTTTGTCTGCCTAAACACCTGACTGGTGTAATAAAGACCTGAATGGTCAATAGCTAAGCGGGAAAGAGAAATAAGTGGGGCTGGCTGGTACAGAGAAAAAAATAGGAGGAGAAATCTAGGGAAACGAGTGAGTAGTAAGAAAAGGAGAAGGAGAGGAGGATGGCAGAGGCCAGCCACCCAGTCAGTCACAGAGTAAAAGGAAAGGTAAAAAGCCCAGAGGCAGAACATGTAGTAACAGAGAAATGAAATAATTTAAGTTAGAAAAGCTGGCTAGAAACAAGCCAAGCTAAGGCCAGGCACTCATAAGTAAGAATAAGTCTCTGTGTATTTATTTGGGAGCTGGATGGTGGGCCCCCAAAGAGTAAAACAAACAAACAAACAAACAAACATACAAAAAGCCCAACTAACCACACCCTAGCTTGTCTAGTCTCAGGTTCTTGGCCACCCCAGCACCATCTTGCATGGGTTACATGTCATAAAGTGGGCTTTAACTCAAATCACACACTTTGTGCCCCTATTTTACCAGGATATACTGCAGGCAGACCACTCTTGTAGATGGAAGGGTTTGTACCTGGGTTGGTGTTTACCTTTCTCCTTCCATAGGGTTGAGCACTTTCTAACTTTGGGAAATCACTTTTACTTTTCTGTCAACTCAATGATATCTTTGTACAGACATTTGAGCTTCTTATTCCAGAAAGACTGTTGAAGATATTCTATAAGCCCCTGAGATCATGTGTTTATCTAATTAGACCTATGTATCATATTTTTCTTTGCTTTTGCTGTGATAAACCACTGATTAAAAAAAACTGCAAAAGCAGCTAGGTGGTGGGAGGAAAGGGCTTATTGTAGCTTACAGGTTACAGCCCATCATCAAGGAAAGCCAGGGCAAGGGCTAGCCTCAGGAACATGGAGCCAAGAACTGAGACAGAGACAATAGATGAATGCTGCCTACGAGCTTGTTCCCCATGGTCTGCTCAGCTTGCCTTCCTATATAACCCAGGGCCAATGACCCAGTGGTAGTACTGCCACCATGGGCTGGGCCCTCTCCCGTCAGTACTTAATCAAGAAAATGTGCCACAAACATGCCCACAGTCCAGTTTGATGGAGACAATTCCTCAATTGATGTTACCTCTTCCCAAGTGACTTCAGTTTGAATGA
Source organism: Peromyscus maniculatus bairdii (assembly GCF_049852395.1). Classification (NCBI taxonomy): domain Eukaryota; kingdom Metazoa; phylum Chordata; class Mammalia; order Rodentia; family Cricetidae; genus Peromyscus; species Peromyscus maniculatus. Next base: position 21,484,806 of record NC_134871.1, read on the forward strand.
TGTTAACAGAAACTAAAGATCACTCAGTGAATTGGCTAACACTTTCCTATTTCTATCAATTAATTATGAAGCAGTCAATGCTTGTCAAATTCTTTAACAGAACAGGGACATATTAAACTGATAAAAAGGCTCATAAAATTTTCTGTGTAGGAAAATGACATGAAGGAAGACAGAAGCTCAATGTGAGGATGAAATGGCCTGAGATACATGATGTCATTTTGGACTGCCTAAGAAGGGCCTTCATTTAGTAACTGTGAGCCAGCCGGAAAGGTTTCTGAGAGGCTTTGCACACATCTACCTATTAGCTTCTGTCTGTTATTATCATGACAAAATGTGTCTTTTCACTTCTGAAGGATTCTACTTATGAGGTAGTCTGTGTGTGGCTTTTTTTCTCATCAGAATTATTAAGAAAATGCAGAAGACTGGAATACAGGAGTCATTATTTTCTTGCTATTTCGCAGCATTTAATTTCATGTTTTGATTTCCAGTAAGTTCGGCTCTGCAGATGTCCATTGACACGCTCATACTGCCCTCTGGAGGAAGAACTTTAAATGGCTTTTAAGAGTGTAAAACATCAGGGGACAAAAAAAAAAAAAAAAAAAAAAAAAAAAAAACCACATCAGATTTGCCTGAATTAAAACTCAGTCTGGAAGAAAAAAATATATGATTGTACTACATAAAGATTACTAAGCAAATCAGACACGAATTAAGAAGCAGGATATGTGCTCGCTTCGGCAGCACATAGACTAAAATTGGAATGATACAGAGAAGATTAGCATGGCCCCTACGCAAGGATGACATGCAAATTCGTGAAGCGTTCCATATTTTTCTAGAAAAAATCATCCTGAGTAAGGTAACCCAAACCCAGAAAGACAGTCATGGTATGTACTCACTCATAAGTGGATTCTAGATATAAAATAAAGAACAATCAGACCACAGCCCATAGAACCATGGAGGCTATATATATAGCATGGAGGTCCCTAGGACGACTGTGGCTTATAATAAATTTCGGTTCTACTCAATTATTGAAAAAAAAATACCCAAATGAATGGAAACACATGAACTATGAACCAAAGGCTGAGGGGCCCCCAGCTGGATCAGGCCCTCTGAATAGGTGAGACAGTTGATTGGCTTGATCAGTTTGGGAGGCAACTAGGCAGTGGGACCAAGTCCTGTGCTCATTGCATGAGTTGGCTGTTTGAAACCTGGAGCTTATGCAGGGACACTTGGCTCAGTCTGGGAGGAAGGGACTGAACCTCCCTGGACTGAGTCTACCAGGTTGATTGCAGTCCTGGGGGGCGGGGAGGATTTGCCCTGGAGGAGGTGGGAATGGGGGGTACCCTGGGGGTAAGGGGAGGGTGTGGGAGGGGGGAGAATAGGGAAACCCGTGGCTGATATGTAGAACTGAATGGTATTGTAAAATAAAAGAAAAGAAAAAAAAAGAAAAAGAAAAGAAGAAGAAGCAGGATATTAGAAAGAGTGACCACACTCACATTAGAGAAAATTTGCTAAAATTTCAATTTATTCATTTCTCAATTTTCATGAATCTTTAAGAAAGAATTAGATTTTGAATTATTGCAATTTTGAATAAAAAATGTTGATTTTTTTCTTCGAGGAAAATAATATCTCACCCTGTAGCCAGTTTAGTCTTGAACTCATGGTAATCCTCTGCCTCAGCATCCAAATTGATGGGAGTAGAGACACGACTCACAACTCTAGGTTTTAAAGAGATTTTTTTCACAACGCCAAGAGTAGAGATAAAAAAAAAACTTATACAGACATCTCATGTTTTATTTCTTATTTTTAAATTTACTTTGGTATGAAGTTTAGAGGAAGCAGAAAAAATTATTTTAATTTTATGTTTAATAATATGAACTTTATTACTTTGTTTTGAAGCCAAATTATAACAGTAGTCTCTAGAATTTTTTAAATTAAATTAAATGCTATTTTTGGAAAATCAAAAATCAAAGTTTGATTTCGAAGCAGTTTGATATTATAAGTAGATAGATAATACTTGTAAAAAGGCTAAGAGACTTGCAACCTCTCTCTCTTTCTTTCTCTCTCTCTCTTTCTCTCTCTCTCTCTTTGTGTGACACACACACACACAGAGTGTTTACATCCTTTTATGTTGTTGCTATGTGGCTTTGGAAAAGTCAGTTGTTCAGATGACACTTTAATCAGTTATGAAGAGGTCACTATAAAATCCACCCAGAAGATAATTGAGGTGACTAATGGGATAACTATGCAGAATGGCTGCTGCATGGCCCCTTCTCAGTAAGTGGCCAGTTTAATAGAATGTTGAAGTCTGAGACCAGTCACCAACATCTCTACACTCCTTAAGACCAGATTGTTGCTGTTTGAGAATGGAAACAAGTACTATGGGATAGGTTCAGTTTGGGTGTTCCGAATCTCTTTGGGGAGAGGATGTATTGAACAGAGTGACATTTCCACTCCTTTTTTCAAACATCTACCCCCACCTGCTGATGGAGAGTCTATTCATAGAATGGCCACTGACACAATCCACCTTCAGTTTGGGGATGTTTGCAAAAAGTATATTACAAAAGAACACAGCTCTAATCAAAGACGCATCTTTTTTTTTTTAAGATTTATTTATTTATTATGTATACAGGAGTGGGTGCCAGATCTCATTACAGATGGTTGTGAGCCACCATGTGGTTGGGAATTGAACTCAGGACCTCTGAAAGAGCAGTCGGTGCTCTTAACCTCTGAGCCATCTCTCCAGCCCAAAGACGCATCTTAAGAGATAAGAAAACTGATCAAGGAGAAGAGGTAATATGGTCCAAACAATGTGTTTCTAAGCACTTACAAGAAAACATGTTTGAGTATGTTCTGGAACCTTCCATAAGTTTAGCATGTCCCATTAGGCACAGAAAAAGAATGAGGAAGAAAAGAAAAAGTCCTCAAGCTAAACTTGGATTTGTATTGCTACATGTCATCTCGATGGAACCTTTTTGGAATGTGTTTAGTTTCAGGTATTATAATCATGCAGTACAGCAGTGCAAATATTTGAATCAGAACATATTTGAAAGGATTAGCATTCTCATACACTTGTATTAAAAAGTTATTTATCATCTGACTTTGATAACATCCTCTTTGAGAAAGCACATTTGCATAACTTATCACGGGGCCAAGGTTTCTTCCCTTCCTTGTATAGTTTTTATAAGCCGTAGATTTGCAATATGCTACATTTACATGTTCTCATTTGTTGCATCAGTTATGAAAAAGAAGGCGAGAGACAATGGGATTTGTGAGCTAATTTGTGCTCTTGCAGCCTCCTCTGAGTCGTCCCAAAACACACAAAGATACAGCGGAGCCTTGCACAAACTAGCTGCACTGACATCCTTGTTTTCTACGAGTAGAAAGGTTTGGAAAAGCAGGGATGGACTAGACCTCTCAAATCACTCACCTACTGCTTGATCGCTGGCTAAACCTGAATAGCAGAGTGCTATAAATATGAAAAGATAAATCAATCAGAAAGCTTTTAATGTATAAATTAATCATCTGTAGCTCTTTCCTGAAACTGTCATTTCTACACATCAGAAACCACTAAGTTTTAGTAAGCTCAGACAAGGTATTCATTTAAAGTTGATTATCAGAGCCGGGCGTTGGTGGCGCACGCCTTTAATCCCAGCACTCGGGAGGCAGAGCCAGGCGGATCTCTGTGAGTTCGAGGCCAGCCTGGGCTACCAAGTGAGCTCCAGGAAAGGCGCAAAGCTACACAGAGAAACCCTATCTCGAAAAACCAAAAAAAAAAAAAAAAAAAAAAAAAAGTTGATTATCAGTCAGGTGCTCACTTCAACAGCACATATACCGAAGTTGATTTCAGATAATTGGAGTACAACACGTACAGCCCTAAACACACGTTGTTCAGCATGAAGGCCTCCATTCTGAACCCGAGGATGTTTGATGCTGTAGTACGGTGACGCTCAGTGTCTGAGTTTGTAGTACATACATAGCCGCAGAACGCCAAGCGTTACAGTTTCCTGCTCACTTTCAGCCTCTTGTTTTGTTCTTCTCTCTCCAACTGGAAACACCTTTGCAACAAGATACTCATCTCTCTAGAAGTTTTCATTTCTCCCTTCCTTGGTAATTGCCTTTTATCATTTTACATCCATAAACCTAACCATTTAATACTTTAGTTTCACCCATAGTGAGAATGTTCCTATGAGGAAATCGATAAACATTGTAATAGACTTTGGTAGTTGTAGCACAAATCTTAAATGGTCTTAATAAAAACAAACCCAGAGCCAGGTATTGGGGTGAACATTGGAAGATCAGAGAAGCAGAACAAGCCACATCACCTCGCCAATTCCGCAGCTGATCCTGTTTCCTCAGACTGGAAACTCTGTGTCCTCATCCGAATAGATCTCAGCTGAACTGCTTCTCAAAAGCCTAAAAGCTTAATTTGAACTAGTTCCTGGTCCTCACGCCTTACATACCTTTCTGCTTTCTGCCGATTAAAGGCTCATTTCCTGGGATTAAAGGCATGAGTCACCATGCCTGGCTATTTCCAGTGTGGCCTTGAACTCACAGAGATCCATGACTCCAGAAGGTTAGGATTAAAGGTGTGAGTGCCACCATTTTCTAGCTTCTGTATCTAGTGGCTGTTCTGTTCTCTGACCCCAGATAAGTTTATTAGGGTGCACAATATTTTGGTGAACACAATACCACCACAGGTGGTGCCCAAATGCTTGTCTCTGTATTTTGAATGCAGCATTTACAAACGTGCTCATATGTAACTGCATGTGTTTGTCTTAAGCTTTCTGCTGTGACAACCTGAGACTGCATAATGTATTTTATTTGTAATTATATATATGTCTGCATGTTCATGTAGGAGTATGTACATACATGTGCCTACAGTGGCTAGAGGCATCAGATCCCTTTGAAGGTGGAGTTTCAGGTGGCTGTGAGACTCCCGACCTGGGTTCTGGAAACTGAACTTGAGCCCTACTCACTATTAACTACTGAGCCATCTCTAGACTGGGCAATTTCTAAAGAGCAAAGGCGTATTTGGCTCATGGGTGTGGAGTTGGAAAGTCTGGCAGCAAGGCTCTGGCTTCTGGTCAGGGTCCTTCATGCTGCATCATTGCTATTTGAATGGGAAGAGCTAGAGTGGGTAAGAGCAAGCAAGGGATGGCCCAATGCACTTCTAAATCTAACCAACCTCTACAACTATGACATCATACTGATGCCATCATATGTGTGGTGTTATACATAATGACATCATATGTGTGAGGGCAGAATAACTTTCATTAGCCCCACTCTCCAATACTGGTATACTGGAGGTTGTTTCCAATACATGGGTCTTAGGGGTCACATTAAGCCACAGCAGTCTTGAAATGTCTAACCAAATTAGGTGCTTTTTTTTAAAAATTATTCATAGTACACCTCCTTATGGGTTATTATGACTTTTTATACGTATTAAAGTACCTGAAATTGTATAAAGTATTATGCTTCATGGTATTTTAAGCTCTTATTGGTGTACAGTTTTGCCTAAATAGGTCCCCATGGACAATTTTAAGTTAAATGTAAAGAAGGAACAACCTGAGTGACCACCTGAGGAGGTATCTCACTTAAATGTGACACCACCACCCGCACAATGGAGAATCAGGGCAGAGCTCAACTGATGTTCCCTTAAAACTGAGGAACATGGGGCTCGAGTAGTGAACTTACAATATGTGAGAAATAATTAAACTTGTTCCAGGGGTTGAGGGGATGGCACAATCAAGTGCTTGCATGAAGACCTGGGTTCAATCCTTTTACCCATGTGAAAGCTGGCTGTTGTAGCATGTGCCTGGAATGGCAATGCTGAGAAAAAAGAGAGACAAGAAAATCTCCAGATTTTGCTGACTACCCAGCCTAGGGGGATTGGCAAGCTTCGGGTTCAGAGAAATACTGTGTCAAAAAACAAGTAGTGAGACATTGTGGAAGAAAATTTCTGGCCTCCACACACAAATGGGCATGGAACACACACACACACTCCAGCACACTCATGTATACACACATTTCAGCATACACACAAACATTTACATCCATATGAACAAAGAGGCTCTGGGAAAATGCTTTCTATGAGACTTGCATGTCAGGCAATGGTTTCAATAGAGTTTCAATAGACAAGAGGGAGAATTCATTATGTCCCTTTACCTGAAGTGGCTGAAACACAATTCTGTAAACAATTGTTGCATTGCTCGGCCTGACTTCAGGCAAGGGTCAATTAAGAATCAGGATGTTGTGAGATGATCAACACCTGCTGCTTTGTAGTAGAATTACACAAGCCAATAAACAGGGTTTGGGAAATGACTGCTCTCTTTACATGACTGAATTGGATTTTTATTGACAGAAAATGGCAGGTAGTAATGAGGCTGTTAGAGCTATGGTATGAGATGTGAAAGCTATGAAGTATATAAAATATGAGAACCAGTGACCTATGGAATAAATAATTGGAACAACAGCACACAGCAAAGATTCACAAGATTGTCTTGCACTGACAAAAAAGTAAATTTAAAAAAGCGATAGCCGGGCGGTGGTGGCACACGCCTTCAATCCCAGCACTCGGGAGGCAGAGCCAGGCGGATCTCTGTGAGTTCGAGGCCAGCCTGGGCTACCAAGTGAGTTCCAGGAAAGGCGCAAAGCTACACAGAGAAACCCTGTCTCAAAAAACCAAAAAAAAAAAAAAAAAAAAAAAAAAAAAAAGAAAAAGAAAAGAAAAGAAAAAAAAAAGCTGTGGACTAGAGGCCCAAAGGAGAAATAAAAACTGGATGACCATACATAAAATGAAGCTTTCATATGAAAAGAGCACAGATTCAGAAGTTACATGCAGTGGTGCTTAGGTTACCTTTCATCTCAGACTATAGTTTCAGGAACCCCATACTCACTAAATATTGCAAAGAGAACATACTGTGTCCTGGGATTTCCCCTGTACTGGAACAAGAGAAATCATTGCCCTAAATGTGTGTATTTGGTAGATAGTGATGGATGGGGGCGGGGGAGAATGAATGAATGTCAACTGTCAGTAGTGATGAGTGATGTGAAGATGAACAAGTGCATGGAGAATAATTAAGAATTATATAGATTTATAAGGCTAATCAGGAAAACACTCCCTTGGGAACATATGAGCAAGATGTGAAGGAAGTGCGAGGGTAGGGATGAGCCAGGCAGGTGTGGAAGAGAATGTTACAGGAAGAAGAAGCAAGTGCAAAAGTCCCCGACACCAGTAGGAGCTTGGCAGATTTGGGGATCATTGAAGATGTCTATGGTCTTCATTCACAAAATGTCCTGAATGATAGATAGAAAGAATGATGCAAGCAGGGACACACTGATAGAAGGTGAATGGGATATTTAGCTCAGGGTAATGCTGTGGAATAATCCTCTTATACACTGTAAAGATTTGTCACTCGAGTTGGTTTAATAAATGCTGATTGGCCAGTAGCCAGGCAGGAAATGTAGGTTGGGCAACCAAATTAAGAATGATGGGAAGGAGAAGGGCAGATTCTAGGGGTTGTGAGCCACAAACAGTGGAAGCAAGATAAGACTGTCATACTGAAAGAAGGTACAAAGCCATGTGGCTAAATTTAGATAAGAATTATTGTGGTGGTAATCTAATTGTACTGAATTATTATTTTGATTGTATGTTAATAAATAAAGTTGTCTGGGAGTCAGAGCTATTAGAGCCATAGCAAGAGTGTGGCGGTGGTGGCACACGCCTTTAATCCCATAGATATCTGTGTGTTCAGGGTCAGAGCTATTAGAGCCATAGCAAGAGTGTGGCGGTGGCGGCACACGCCTTTAATCCCATAAGATCTCTGTGTGTTCAGGGATACAGCCAGCATTGGAGACATATGCCTTTAAGACCTAGGGGGCTGTACATTCAGACAGTGACGAGGCAGTCATGTGTTTGGGTTTACAACCAATGAGAAGGCAGAACAACATACTTTAAAAATACGAACCGACAGGAAGTAGGTCTCTTTTCACGAAGCTGGGACAGCAGGAGGAAGGGTGAGATTTTAGCTCTGAGCTCTGACTTCTCGGCTTTCTCTTTTACATTGTTTCTGTGTTTCTTATTTAATAAGACGGTTGGTTACATCTAAATCTGGCGCCCAACGTGACAAGAATCCATTAAAAACTGCTTGGCTTGGCGGCAGGTCCGCTTTCCCGCAAGGGCGGCAGGCGGCCCGCGGCGGCGGTGGCGGCAGCGGCAGCGGTGGCACACGGCGGCCGGCGGCGATCGGCTTCTTAGTCCGAGCTGCTGGCGTCCTAGTCCGGGTAGCAACTTCTAGCCCGGGCCTAGGTCTGTGAGCAGCTTGCCTAAAGCCGGTGCTACAAACAACTCAGACCTGCCCTGCCGAACAGGGCCCTGCCTGTAAAGCCAACGCACGTGGTTGGAGCTTAAGGAAGCCAGACCCAAGCCTTGACTCGGCACAAGAGGGAACACGTGGCTGCATTTAAGCTTTAGCCGGCTGCGCTTTCTTGTGCGTTCTCTCTTCTCTCTTCTCTCTCTCTCTCTCTCTCTCTCTCTCTCTCTCTCTCTCTCTCTCTCTCTCTCTGGATTTACACCTGGGACACTAGGTGGCTGCTTTGAAAATCCCCTCGGATTTCTACTGTTCTACGCAGATTTGGTAAGTCATAATATAGCAGATATTTTAAAGGAAACTATCTAAAAGAGAATTTTTTTCCACATTAAAAAACAAATGGGTTTTATGTGTACATTGGAAGAAAATTGGTTTTTGTTCAAAATTTTAGGCAGTCTGGCAATGGAACAACTATATAATATTAGTATTGGTGGAATTATGCACCTCATCACTATAATAATCCACATTTTAATATTTAAAAAGATAGTCAATTTAAGTGCCAGGATAACAGCGTTAGAAGAACTTGTTAAACCTGTAAAAATTCAGACAGAAGAAATTAACAGTGAAGTTGTTTCAAGTCGGGATCATAAGGTTGCAGAAAGAAAGCCTGTTTTCACACAGTCACCCTTAATTTATCCTGTAACAGTACAGCAGATGCCTGATCAAATGGCTACACAAAATACTTGGGCTCCAATTGAAATGTTGGATTTAAAAAGGTTTAAGGAGGCAATAGTATCTTATGGCATGCATTCCCCATATGTAAAGCAAATGTTAAACACTTGGTCAACATATAATAGGATAGTACCACAGGACTGGCGGGACCTCGCACAAGGTGTTCTGGAACCCAGCCAGAGACTTCAATTTCTGACTTGGTTTAAGGAGGAGGCTAAAAACATAGAAAAACAATGGAGGGATAAAGGAGTACAAGTTTGCCAGGATCAGCTTATGGGCGAAGGCCAATATGCTTCAGCACAAGCACAATGTTTATATGATGTCCAAACCCTAATTTTATGTCGAACGGCAGCCTTGAATGCATGGGACAAAGTTGAGGAACCAGGAAAAAAATCTGAGTCATTTACAAAGGTGAAGCAAGGCCCAAAAGAGTCTTTTACAGATTTTTTACAAAGACTGGCTTCAGCAGTAAAGAGAACGGTCTCGGATTCAGAAGCTGGTAAGGCAATAATTGAATCTTTGGCCTTTGAGAATGCGAATGCAGCATGCAAAAGAATAATCAGGCCATTAAGGGCAAGATCTGCACCTATGGAAGATTGGATTAGAGAAACAATTAATGTTGAAGCTGATGAGCATGATGATACATGGGTAGGAGAAGTAATTTCAAAAGGTTTGAGGAGTGTTAGATGTTTTAGATGTGGAAAGCAAGGACATTTGAAAAGGGACTGTAGACAGGTCATTTCCAGAAACAATGTTTCTTCAAGGAACAATGGCAACAGAATGCCCCTTCCTTCTGGAGTATACAGAAGGTGTGGTAAGTGGAAAACACTGGACCAACGAATGTAGATCAACAAAGGACAGACAGGGTAATCCTTTGCCTCAGTCTTCGGGAAACTCCCAGAGGGGCCTCAGGCAGGCCCCCAGTGCAAATCCAGTTCAAACCTTTCCGGCAGCCATAGAGGAAATGCCTGCTCTGGAGAGCGATTAAATAACCAAATGCCTATTGGAATAAATCATGCTGGTCAGAATGATGAAATAGAGAGAATAGAAAATTCAGGAGAAAACATAAAGAAAATTTTTTGGCAAACTTCTATTAATGAACAAAGACCAAAATTAACGATAAAAATAAATGGTGTTTTGTTGTCTGGTCTGGTAGACACAGGTGCGGACGTTACCATAATTGCACCAGAATTTTGGCATCCAACTTGGCCTCTTCAGGAGGTAAACGTTCAACTGTTAGGAATTGGGACATTATCTCAGGTGAAACAGAGTGCAAGATGGCTCGAATGTATAGGTCCAGAAGGACAGAGAGGAAAATTAAAACCATATGTGGCTAACATAACTATGAACCTGTGGGGTCGAGACTTGTTGCAACAATGGAATACTCAGATTAACATCCCTCCAATCTCAGAAACAAATCATAAACTAGCACATGTTACTGAGAGAAATATTAGAAGATATTGTTCTAATGAGTGGTCACCAGCCATCCATATTATACAAGAACAGGGCACAATAACTGATGATCTTCCAAAGACACCAACAGCTCTACCTTTAAAATGGTTAACAGACAAGCCTGTATGGGTCCAGCAATGGCCTTTAACAACAGAGAAACTCCAGGCTTTAGAAGAGCTGGTAGAAGAACAGTTAAATGCTCAGCATATTGAAGAATCAACCAGCCCTTGGAATTCTCCTGTATTTGTTATTAAAAAGAAATCTGGTAAATGGAGAATGGTAACAGACCTTAGGGCAATTAACAAAGTAATTCAGCCAATGGGTTCTCTACAATCTGGGATGCCTTTGCCTACTCTGTTACCAAAAGGATGGCCTCTCATAGTTATTGATTTAAAAGACTGTTTCTTTTCAATACCCTTACAAGAAAAAGACAGAGAAAGATTTGCTTTTACAGTGCCTACTTATAATAATTCTCAACCGGTTAAAAGATTTCAATGGAGGGTCCTCCCACAGGGAATGTTGAATAGCCCAACTCTGTGCCAATATTTTGTACAGCAACCATTGGAAGTGATACGTAAAAAATTTCCTAAATCTATAATTTATCATTATATGGACGATATTTTACTAGCTGACTCAAATGCAGATACTTTAGAAATAATGTTTGAAGAAGTAAAGAAAATTTTGCCTCGCTGGGGGTTACAAATTGCTCCTGAAAAGATACAAAGAGGAGATTCTATTAATTATTTAGGATATAAAATAGAGCTACAAAAAATTAGACCCCAAAAGGTGCAAATTCGGAGAGATAGACTACAGACTCTTAATGACTTTCAAAGATTATTTGGAGATATTTCTCATCTACGAACTATTGTTGGGGTAAAAAATGATGAACTGACTAATTTGTTCAAAACCTTAGAAGGTGACAAGGACTTAAATAGTCCAAGAGAATTATCACCTGAAGCTGAGAAAGAATTAGCCTTGGTAGAAAAGAAAGTGCATGAAGGACACGTGAATCGTATTGATCCAAAGCTGGATTGCATTTTGGTTATCTTACCTTCTAGGCGTTCTCCTACTGGAATATTAATGCAGAGGGAAGATATTATATTGGAATGGATATTTTTACCAAATAAACCAAATAAAAAATTAAAAACTTATGTGGAAAAAATCTCTGACTTGATTTACAAAGGAAAACTGAGACTTCGTCAATTAGCAGGCATAGACCCAGCAGAAATTGTCGTACCATTAACTAAGGAGGACATTGAAAAATTATGGACAGAAAGTGAACCTTGGCAAAGAGCTTGCAGTAATTTTTTGGGAGAAATTAACAGCAAATATCCCAAAAGCAATAGAATTGATCTTATAAAGAGAGCTGATTGGATCTTGCCTCGAATTGTACGGCAAAAACCCATATCTGGAGTTCGTACATTTTATACAGATGCCAACAAAGAAGGAAAGGCAGGTTACAAATCAGAAAATTTAAGTAAAGTGGTTCAAAGTCCGTATAATTCAGTTCAAAAATCAGAATTGTATGCTATTCTGTTGGTATTAATGGATTTTTCAGAACCTCTCAACATAGTAACTGACTCTCAGTATGCTGAAAGAGTGGTGTTACATATTGAGACTGCAGAATTTATCCCTGATGCTTCAGAATTAACTTCACTATTTATTCAATTACAAGATACAATCAGGAAAAGGAATCATCCTTTATATATAACTCACAATCGATCCCATACTGGTCTGCCAGGCCCTCTAGCACAAGGCAATGATGAAATTGATAAATTATTGATAGGAAATGTGCTGGAGGCCTCAGAATTTCATTAAAAACATCACGTTAATAGTAAAGGTTTAAAAAAGGATTTTTCCATAACCTGACAACAAGCCAAAGAAATAGTAAAGAAATGTCCTACTTGTTCCTTCTACAATCAGACGCCATTACCAGCAGGATGTAACCCAAAGGGTACTCAGAGAAATGAAATCTGGCAGATGGACGTGTTTCACTTTGCAGAATTTGGAAAATTGAAATATGTACACCACACTATCGATACTTATTCAGGATTTCAATGGGCAACTGCTTTGAGTTCTGAAAAAGCTGATTCTGTAATCACTCATTTGCTAGAAGTTATGGCCATCATGGGTATACCTGCACAAATCAAAACTGACAATGCTCCATCATATGTCTCTGTTAAAATGAAACAGTTTTTTGCTTATTACAATATAAAGCATATTACAGGCATACCACATAATCCTACAGGTCAAGCAGTTATAGAAAGATCAAACAGAACTCTAAAGGATATGCTAAATAAACAGAAATGGGTAACAAAAACCCCCAGAAATAGATTGCATAATGCTCTTCTAACTTTGAATTTTCTGAATGCCAATGAGAAAGGAACAACAGCTGCAGAGAGACATTGGATAATAGAAAAAACTACAGAATTAAATCAGCCTATATACTTTAAGGATGTGCTGACCTCAGAATGGAAACCAGGGTATGTATTACATTGGGGACGTGGTTTTGCTTTTGTTTCTACAGGAGAAGATAAGCTGTGGGTACCATCAAAATTGATAAAGGTTCGATTTGAACAAGAGAGACCTCTTAATTAGAGGAGGTGATAGTTCATCAACTAGCATGAACATCCAATTTAAACTAACTTGTATCAATAAAACATGCCTTTTCATTTCATCAGATAATAACTTGCCAAAAAGGAACATCCCCAAAATTAGTCTTGGGGAAAGGTTTTTGTTTTTGTCTTTTAGGAGAATGAAGGTTAAAGAATCTGAAGAACACTGGACAAATGAGACAACTGAAGAAAAGTGACAAATCATCTATCCCAAGAAACAGAGTGAAACGGTGTATGGGTATATATTATCTAAAAAATTTTATGTCTTCCTAAATGTTTGTTTCTGCTTTTCTCTAAAGATTTAACACTATTGGTTTTCTAATAGTCCCAGTTCAATTAAAATTTAAAGCTGACTTTGGAGTTGGAGAATGGCTCTCTCCTTCTTTAAACTCAAGCATGTTGTTAAAAGGAAAATGCAAACTCCCTGTATCATGCCAGAATAAGAGCCATCTTCTGCTATGGTACAGGACAAAAGCAAAATTAATTAAAGGACTATTCTATTACTAATCTCAACTCTTTGATTCTATTCTGATTCTTTAAACTTTTCTCAAAGTATAAATTTTATATCAAAATTTACAAGATTAATATATATATATATATATATATATATATATATACATTTTAAACTTTGTTGAGATATGAATGGTCACATAGAGTACTAACTAATTCTAGAAAAAAGGCTAGCTGCATATATATGTTTTTGTGTTCGAGTCTCTTATCAGTTTTCTGCAGGAAATCACGGCCAGGCCTAACATCAACTGAAGTCTCCAGAAAGAAGATGGGGCCCCACAACAACAACAATTCCACGTGGACAATAATAATATCATTAAGCTGACAAACATCATCCACAGATCAGCTTTGAACTTCAAGGTGCTCAGAGCAATTTTGAGATGACTAGCTGAGATGATCCAGTCTCAAAAGACTACTTGAATAAGGACTTGAGATAAACCCTGAACTTTGGCATTATACACAGACTGGATAGTGAAGGATATAGTTACCTCTCTTAGAATTTGACAATTAACCTAAAATTTTTCTTTCAGGATAAAGAAAACTTCGCCCATACCCAGCAGGAAGCAATTTTAAGAATATGACGCCCACATTCCCAAAGAGGTGGTGTGGGGCAGGTGGTTTTTTGGTCTTTTGAATGGGTTTTGGGTCTGGGATAATTTTCAGTATTTAGGGGGGTTGGTTACAAGTTATTGTCAAGGGTTAGGAAAAAGGCTAAGCAAAGGAGATTAGATTTAAGGTTCTTGTTTAAAAAAAAAAAAAGAGAAAGAAAGAAAAGAAAAAGACAATTACTAGTTTTAAATACTTTACATTGGATTGAATTGTTTTATATTGTACACAAATTTGAAACTGATATTGTTAGAAAATGCTATATGTATATTTCTAATTGTATTTATTCCATCCATTTAACAATGTAATGCAAATTTCTGATCCTTGAATGTTATTATTATCAACTATTAGGATATAAAGAAATGAAAGCTAGTAGTTAGACATTATCATAGAACTTGTAGTCATATTAGATATGTTTTAAAAATTGAGCAGAGATGTTTTAGACAGGTCATCTTCAAACCCTTCAGAGATCTACAGAATATGGCATTTAAAATGTTTTAATAACTTAGAAAATTTTTCTTTTTTGAGACATGTCGGCTCCTGGCAGTACCAATCTACTTTAGAGAAAATATGGGCATTGAAGAAACTGCATATGGAGTCAACTTTCATTCTGGCAAAAGTTAGCCACTGGACAACAAAGTATCCTCGAATCAACAGGACAAAATGGACAGACAGATCACGAAACAAGGGACTACTGATTCTTGCCAAAACAAGTGTGGTTATGGCTTTATCAAAAGGCATCTTCTGAGGCCAGGACAATATGGCCCCATCCCTGAAGTGGCCTTCGCATCCGGAAAAGGTACAGTGCCCTTTTCTTCGAAGGCAGCTTAACAGGCATAGGGCCGATGGATTCTGTTGTACAATGGAACAGCAGCTGAAAGCTCATGCCTCTCAAAAGTAGACTGGCATTTAATAGAGGGATGTAGAGAAGAAGGGGATGCTGAGATGAAGCCATATATACACAGCCAAGAAGAATGGACAGCTGAATTAAAAAACTGTCAACAATTTCCAGAATTTAAAATCCTGAATCATGACAGGACACTAGTGGAATTCAGGTGTTTCTGGTACGTGGACTGCTCTCACCCAATGTGAGGTTGAACTGTTGACCTTGTGTACATCCTACTTCACAAATGAGTCTGTCAGATACACTAAGCC
Organism: Peromyscus maniculatus bairdii; assembly: GCF_049852395.1. Classification (NCBI taxonomy): domain Eukaryota; kingdom Metazoa; phylum Chordata; class Mammalia; order Rodentia; family Cricetidae; genus Peromyscus; species Peromyscus maniculatus. The sequence continues at coordinate 21,500,185 of NC_134871.1, forward strand.
TATAGGCTGAAGATGATGCCCCAACACTGCGGAGAAACCTCAGGTGACTGCCCAGGCAGCTGGCTGTTTCTGTCAACTCACAAAAATTTTTTGGAAGTTGCTTTCATGCACTTCCTGTTTTTATTTTTGTTAGCTAATATTATTCCCTTCTTGGGTCTCTGAGGGAGTTGAAGATTAGTTAGTTATGGTTGAAGATTAGTTAGTTATAGTTGAAAATTAATTAGGATAGAAAGTGCATTAGATACATCTTGGATTTACCAAAATAGGATAGATAATGGAATTATTTTCTCTGATTTGTCAAATACCTGTTTAGGTATTTATTACTTGTATATATTGTATATAGTTATTGTACTTTTGTATATAGTTTTTCTTTTGTTAGTTATAACCTTTTGCTTTTTTTCTTTTTATTAAAATAGAAAAGGGGAAATGTGGTGGTAATCTAATTGTACTGAATTATTATTTTGATTGTATGTTAATAAATAAAGTTGTCTGGGAGTCAGAGCTATTAGAGCCATAGCAAGAGTGTGGCGGTGGTGGCACACGCCTTTAATCCCATAGATATCTGTGTGTTCAGGGTCAGAGCTATTAGAGTCATAGCAAGAGTGTGGCGGTGGCGGCACACGCCTTTAATCCCATAAGATCTCTGTGTGTTCAGGGATACAGCCAGCATTGGAGACATATGCCTTTAAGACCTAGGGGGCTGTACATTCAGACAGTGACGAGGCAGTCATGTGTTTGGGTTTACAACCAATGAGAAGGCAGAACAACATACTTTAAAAATACGAACCGACAGGAAGTAGGTCTCTTTTCGCGAAGCTGGGACAGCAGGAGGAAGGGTGAGATTTTAGCTCTGAGCTCTGACTTCTCGGCTTTCTCTTTTACATTGTTTCTGTGTTTCTTATTTAATAAGACGGTTGGTTACATCTAAAAATTATGGGTTAATTCAAGTGTAAGAGCTAGTTAGTAATAAGCCTGACCTACAGGTCGAGCATTTTTAATTAACATAAGCCTCTGAGTGGTAATTTGGGAAGTAGCTGCTGGGTATTTGGGAGTTGCTAGCAGGTCAGAAACTTCTACTTACAGGGTAAGACACTGGCCTTTCCTCTGGCTGAGAAGGAAACTCATCCTCAAACATCTTTTGAGACAAGGAAGAAACAATGAGAAGGAGTTTAAGCAGCTAACTACAGAGTACAGATTTTGATTCAGGATTATTATTACTACTATTATTATTATGTATTATTGTAGGTAAGTGGGAGATTATTTAATGCTTCCATACTTTTAGTTATTATAGTTCTGTGGCTGAGTTCACTCATAGACATTCTTCCTGAACCCTCTCCATTTAATCAGTCTTGTCTGCAAGACATGAGGGCAATTGTCAGTGGATTCATGGTGATTCATCTATAGATTTTAATAATGTTAACTTTAATCATTGCCTGGCTCAGGATTCCCATGGACATTGTTTTGTTCTTTTATTATATCAGGCTGAGTATTTTGGATTTCATAGGAACATAAACCGTACATTTTCTTTTCAAGGATTAAAGCAAAGAAAGATACATGGATGTATCTTTGTATCATGTGGGATATAAACTGGGAAGTGTGCAGAAATAAATGCTCAATGGGAGATGGAAGAAAGTTCAGACTACATGAGGGTTTCCATTAAATCCCTGCTTATAAATGTCTTAGAGACATCTTATGCACCATTTACCTAAAACTTTACTCATTATATCCAAGTCTAGTGTCCCAGCCCCCTTTTTGTGTTACAGTCTCTATTTCAGTAACTAGTGCCACCTCTGGCCTGATCATATTGTTCAGAAAAATTAGAATTACTCTTGCACTTTCTCCCATCTCTTCTTTTCCAACCAATCACCCAGTGCTATTTGTTTTATTTGTTGCCTATCTGAATTCACTTGGATCTTTTCCTAACATAAATGGGTAAGCTATTATTGTTGACTATCTGGGCCTCTGCAAATGACCCATTTTAATGTTTAATTCCCCCATTTGTCCATTCTATCCTCCCATTTAAAAAGCAAAAAAGACCTTCAATATATAGGATTAGCACACCTGCCAGAAAACCAGGTAGGCTGCCTGCAGACTCTCTTCTTCCTCTATTTCCCCAGGTCCAATCCTCCAGTCTCATCCCAGCTCTACAGCAGAACACCTGTGGCAGTCTCCCCTGCCCTCCTCCTCCCATCTCCTACAGATCCCACAGATCTTTCCCTTCTAATCTAACCTCTACCCACCTGTTGTTTTGTCTCAGCCCTCAATTGCAGCAAGCACACCTTGAAACCTGAAGGCTACTCCTCTCAGGGCAACAAGTAGGCTGAAAGCAGACCTTTCACACTGTATATGAGATCCAATCACCCCAGCTCTATAGCAAGAAACCTGCTTCAGTCTCCCTTTTCTCTCTAACTCTATGCCCAACAGATCACAAAGACCTTCTCCTTCAACACTCCTTCTCCCAACTCATCCCTGTATCCCAGCCTCCAACAGTAGCAGGAATTCCCTGTGAACACACCAGCTGAGCATGCCAGGGAAATAAGTAACACATGTCCATTACATGCTCCAAAAATCCATGGATGAAACAGAAATGCAGGAACAATACTTCCACCCAATGAAGACAAATCCAGAAATCAGAACCTGGACCTATAATCATCCCAAACCCAGATGCCTAGACACCAGCATAAAAACCACAATCAATAACAGTCAGAGCAATATGTCTTCACTAGAGCCCAGTTATCCTATCACAGCAGGTCCAAAATATATAAACATAGCCAAAGCATAAGAAAAAGATCTTAAAACAAACTATATGAAGGTGATAAAAGTCCTTAAAGAGAAATGAATATATCCCTTAAAGAAATCCAGGAAAACACAAACAAGCAATTATGGGAAATTAAGAAATCCCTTAAACATTCAAGAAAACACAACCACAAAACAAATTTTAAAAACACATAATATGGTGGAAGGAAACAAATAAAACAACTCAAGACCTGAAAATGGAAATAGAAGCAAATAAAGAAGACACAAACTGAGGGAATTCTCAAAATGAAAATTTAGGAATTAGAACAGGAACTACAGAGGCAAGCTTCATCAACAGAATACAAAAGATGGAAGAGAGAATCTCAGGTGTTGAAGATAAGATAGAAGAATTGGATACACTGGTGAAAGAAAATGTTAAATCTAAAATGTTCCTGACACAAAACTGTAGCCGGAAGTTTTCCTGTATCCCGCAGCCACTTGGTCCCAAATAAACACACTGAGGCTTATGTTAATTACAAACTCTTTGGCCTATGGCTCAGGCTTATATTAACTAGCTCTTACATCTTAAATCAACCCATTTTTATTAATCTATATATTGCCATGTGTCTCATGGCTTTACCTATGTTTATTACATCTTGCTCCTCCACAGCTCTCAGCATCTCTCAGCTCTGCCTTCTTTCTCCCTGTCTCTTTGCTTGAATTTCCCACCTGGCTATAACCTGTCTTGCCATAGGCCAGAGCAGCTTCTTCATTAATCAATGGTAGCAACACATATTTACAGCATACAGAAAGACCATACCATAGCACAAAACATCCAGGAAATCTGAGACACCATGAAAAGACCAAACCTAAGAATAATAGGAATAGAATAAGGAGAAGAATCCCAGCTTAAAGACCCAGAAAATATTTTCAACAAAATCATGAAAGATAATTTTCCTAACCTAAAGGAGGAGATGTGTATAAAAGTACAGAACACCATAAGTATACAGAACACCAAACAGATTGGATTAGAAAAGAAATTCCTCTTGCCATATAATAAGTAAAACACTAAACATAAAGAACAAAGAAAGAATATTAAAAGACACAAGGGAAAAAGACCCAGTAACATATAAAGGAATACCTATTAAAATTACATCTGACTTTTCAATAGAGACTCTAAAAGCCACAAGGGCCTGAACTGATATCCTACAGACCCTGAGACCACAGATGCCAGCCCAGACTCCTATACCAAGCAAAACTTCAGTCACCAGAGATGGAGAAAATAGAATAGTCTACAAAAAGCCAAATTTAAACAATGTCTTTCTACAAACCAAGCCCAAAAGGAGGTGCTAGGAGGAAAACTCCAAACAAAGGGAGATTAAATACACCCATGAAAGCACAGAGAATAAACAATTTCTGATCAACAAAATTGAAGCACAAATACACACACCACCACCACCACCACCACCACCATCACCACCACCAAGGTTAACAAAATAACAATAATAATTAGTCATTGATATCTTTCAATATCAGTGGTCTGGATTCCACAAAAAAAAAAAAAAAAAAAAAAAAAAAAGGAAAAACCGACAGATTAACAGAATGGATGGGAAAACAGGATCCTCCTTCTGCTGTATCCAAGAAATACATCTCAACATTAAGGACAGACATTACCTCAGGGTTAAGGGTTGGAAAAAGATATTCCAAGCAAATCAATTTAAGAAGCATGCTGGTGTATCTATTTTGGTATCTAACAAAATAGATTTCAAACCAAAACTAGTCAAAAGAGGTAGGAAGGGATACTACATACCCACTGAATAAAAAATCCAAGAGAACACCTGAATTTTTAAAATCTATGCCCAAACACAAGGACAGCCAAGTTTATAAAAGAAACACTACCACAGCTTAAATCACAAATGACCTTCACACAATGATAGTGAGAGGCATCAATATCCCACTCTTACCAATGGACAGGTCATCCAGACAAAAATTGTAGACGAATTTCTAAACAGTCTTATTAAATAAGAAACATAGAGCCAAATACAGGGGTGCAAGCTGTAGAGATCAGAGTGATAGCCACCAAACTAACCTTAGTTCACCACACTGCCATCGCTTTCCAAGAGAACCAAACCAGCTTCCTGTCTAACCTGCCCCTTTTTTTGCCTTGCTTTTCTGCCTTCTCATTGGCTCAAGCCCAGCCACATCATTTCCTTGTCACTGGCTATCTATAGAGACCTCCAGGTCTCTATGGTTGGTACTGGGATTAAAGGCGTGTGTCACCACCACACTTGGCTGTGTCCTTGACCACACAGAGACTCTGCCTGCCATGTGATTGGATTAAGGGAGTGTGCTACCACCACCTGACTTCTGTTTATGGCTGGCTGTGACCTCTGATCTCCAGGCAAACTTTATTTATTAACATACAAATAAAATATCACATTTCAGCACAAATAAAATATCACCACACTGAATAGAGAAATACTGGTGCTAACAGACATTTTAAAAGAAATAGACATAACAGATATTTACAGAACATTTCAGTCTAGGAAGAAGAATATACCATCTCAGCTCCTCATGGAACTTTCTCTAAAATTGGCCATAGACTCCTTGGACACAAAGCAAGTCTCAACAGACACAAGAAAATTGAAATAACTCCATGCATCCTATCAGACCATCAAAGATTAAAGCTAGACATTAACAACAACAGAAAGAACAGAAAGCTTTCAAACTCATGGAAATGGAACAACTTTCAGCTGAATGAAAAAAACAAGAATCAGGACAGAAGAAAGAAATTAAAGAATTTGTAGAATTCAATAAAAATGAATAGACAGCAGACCTAACTTATGGGACACAATAAAACTGATACTAAGAAGAAAGTTCACAGCACTAATTAAATACATTAAAAAAACAAACAAGCAAAAACAAACTAGGGAGATCTCACACTAATAACTTAACAGCACACCTGAAAGCTCCAGAATAAAAATAAGCAAACACACCCAAGAAGAGTAGACCAAAAAAGTAAAAAACAGGGCTGAAATCAATAAAATAGAAATAAAGAGAACAATAGAAAGATTAGTGAAACAAGGAGTTTGTTTTTGAGAAAATCAGCAAGATAGACAAATCCTTACTCAAACTAACTAAAAGGTGGAGAGAGAGAGAAGAGCCAAATTAACAAAACCAGAAAAGAAAAGGGGGATATAACAACAGACACCAAGGAAATCCAGAGACTCATAAGGACATACTTTAAAAACCTTTACACCCCCAAATTGAAAAAAAATCTAAAAAATACATAATTATCTCAGTAGGTACCAAAGTTAAATCAGGATCAGATAAACAATTGAAACAGACCCATAACACCTAGTGAAATAGAAGTTGTCATTAAAAGCTTCCCAATCAAAAAAGCCCAGGGCTAGATGTTTTTAGTGCAAAATTCTATCAGACTTTCAAAGAAGAGCTAATACCAATATTCCTCAGATTACTCCACAAAATAGAAACAGAAGGAAGATTTCCAAATTCATTTTATGTGGCCACAGTTATTCTGATAACTAAACCACATAAAGCCCCCCTCCAAAAAAATTACAGATTAATTTCCCTTATGAACATAGATGCAAAATATTCAATAAAGTATTTGCAAACCAAATCCAAGAGATATCAAACCAAATCAAAATTATTATCCACCATAATCAAGTAGGCTTCATCCCAAAGATGCAGGGATGGTTCAGTATATGAAAATCAGTAAATTTAATTCACCACATAAACAAATTGAGAGGGGGGAAAAAAACCCACAGGATCATCTCATTAAACGCTGGAAAGGCCATTGACAAAATCAATTCCCCTTCATGATAATCCTGGAGAGATTAGGGATACAAGAGACATATCTAAACATTAAAGGCAATTTAATGCAGCCCTATACCCAACATCAAATTAAACAGAGAGAATCTCAAAGCATTCCACTAAAATCAGGAACAAGACAAAGTTGTCCACTCTCTCTGTATCTGATCAATATAGCACTTGAAGTCCTAGCTAGAAAAATAGGAAAATTGAAGGAGATAAAGGAGAAACAAATTGGAAAGGAAAAAAGTAAAAGTACTATTATTTGAAGATGATAGAATAGTATAGATAAGTGACCCTAAAAATTCCTCTGGAGAACTCCTACAGCTGATAACCACTTTCAGGAAAGTTGTTGAATACCTAATTAACTAAAAATCAGTAGCCTTCCTATTCCTAATACAAATGGAGAAAGAAATCATGGAAGCAATACCTTTCACAACATCTTCAAATGATATAATGTATCTTGGTGTAACTAACTAAGGAAGTTTAAGACCTGTAGGATGAAAACTTCAAGTCTGAAGAAAGAAATTGAAGAAGTTATCAGAAGATGGAAGGATCTCCCACGATCATGAATGGGTAGGATTAATATAGCAAAAATGGTCACCCTACCAAAAGCAGTCTATGGATTCAATGCAATCCCCATCAAAATTCCAACAAAATTATTTACAGACATTGAAAAGATACCACTTCTGTGAGGACCAGCCTCCAGCAGTGCAGGACTCAAAGGGAATCCACAGAGTCAGCATACTAGGAAATTTTTATCTGAGGGGGTAAGGGAAAAGACACTCACATGCTCTCTTGATGCTTTTCTTCTATCCTTTTCTGTACTTTTCTTCTAACTTTATTTTTCCTCTACAGCTTATATATCACAACAAAATCTTTCAGGCAATATGAAAACAGTGTAGTCATTGTCTATTTTTTGTGAATGATTACAACAAATACAGGTAAAAAACATGTTTTCCATTTCCCTTACATGGTTAAAACAAAGTCATCCCAGAAGCCCACATACATTCACATCTATGTAACTTGTTATAGATTAACAGAGTGTGGGCAGCAAAGTATTTTTCTCAGCCAGTTCTTTTGCTGGCAGGCTGCATATTGTGGTTACAGAGAAAGAATCATCACTTTATTACTTGTCTTGAAAAGGAATCTTATAAGAATCACAATCCTAAACTTTCACATATGAAAAGCAATCAGTCAGCTCTACTTTAAATATTTAGGGTGTATACTCACTCATCAACAGTTATATATATATATATATATATATATGTGTGTGTGTGTGTGTGTGTGTGTGTGTATGTGTGTGTATATACACATATATATACATATACATATATACACATGGAGACTGAGGGCAGAAATGTGTACAAGGAAATAATCATCAGCTTTCATCACTAACCAATCCTAGCAAGGAAAGCACATCATCTAGTAGTAACTGGGCTTTGTTCTTGTTCCCTGACCTTAACAAGTTCCTCACTCAACTATATGCCTTTCTAAAACTTTAGATTGTCTTCTTGGGATTTTCAACTCAAAGTTATTTAACAAAACATCTTACTCTAACTTTAAGTTATTTTCAAAGCTTTGTTTCAGCTATGATGCACTCTGAAATCTATGAGCACATCTCCTAACATTAAGATTAGAAAAAAATTAAACTAGTTGGGTTCCTGGAACTCAACTCTTTTCTTAATCATTGACCTAAACCACATTATACAGCTCCTCTTATGTTCTAGCTGTGTGACACTTTTTTTTTTTTTTTTTAATCCTCCGCAACCTCTGCTTTATCAGAGGCAGGGGCAACATGTTATCCTACCTTTACCTATATTTAATATTTTCATAAACTAACCTCTATCATAAGCCCTCACTATATTTATTAAAGACCTTCAATCATCAAAGGTCACCTATTTAATCACCTATTTAAACTAACACTATGATTATATAAAAACATTGCTTCAGTTAAACAGTACAGATTAGGAGGAAATCATCTTCATAATAATCCACAGGCAAAAAATGTTCAGTAGAATGGGATATTCCAAGATATGATCATACTACATTAAGGGCAGTGGGGATCTCCCCACACCCATTGACACCAAGCCAGATACCAGAGAAAGATGGTTTTGCAGCGGCAAACATGTAAAGGCAGAGCAGAAGCAAAAGGCATTCTGGAGTCTGTGGTCTTGGGGCCTTGCCTGTCTGGGATTCACCTCTCAGGGTTTTGCCTCCTGGTGGGCTGACACCTCGAACTTCAGTTGCCACCTGCTGCTCCTCTGACACAGCCACCTGCAAAAAGACATCAACTTCATATGGAAAAACAAAATACCAAGAACAGCTAAAATAATCCCGAACAGAAAAGGAACTTTGAGAGGTCTCAGCAGTCCTGATTTCAAGTTGTTCTACAGGGCTATAGTATAAGTAAATAAATAAATAAATAAATACCTTTGTGGTATTGGCATAAAAACCCATGCATTGATCAATGGAATCAAACTGAAGACCCAGACATGAATCCGCATATATATGGACACCTGAATTTTAATAAAGAATCTAGAAAAAAGACAGCATGTTAAACAAATGGTGCTGGTCAAACTAGATGTCTGCAGTCAAAGCAGCATCCTACAGAAGGAAAAGGGTTTTTTTTATCAACTTCACATCTGATAGAGGACTAATCTCCAAAATATAAAAAGAACTCAAGAAACTAGATGTCAACAAATCTAATAATCCAATGAAAAATTGGCGTACAGATGTAAACAGAAAATTCTCAATAGAGGAAACTCAAATGTCCAAGAAATACTTAATGGTTCAATATCCTTAGTCATTAGGGAAATGCAAATCAAAATTACTCTGGGATTCTATCTTACACCTGTCAGAATGGTTAAAATCAATAACACAAGTGACAGCTCATTCTGGCAAGGATATGGAGCAAGGGGGGAACACTCCTCCATTGCTGGCAGGACTTGTACAGCCACTTTGGAAACCAATATGGTGGTTACTCAGAAAATTGGGCATCAATCTACCTTAAGACCCAGATATACCACTCTTGAGTATACACCCAAAGATGCTACATCCTACCACAAGGACAATTGTTCAGCTCTGTTCAAGCCTAGATGTCCATCAACAAAAGAATGTATAAAGAAGATATACAGTTACACAATGGAGTATTATTCATGTGTTTAAAAAATGACATCATGAAATTTTCAGGCAAATGAATGAAACTAGAAAAAATTATTCTGAGTGAGTAACCCCATCCCAGAAAGATAAATACAGCATGTATTCACTTTTAAGTAGATATTAGCCATTAAGTAAATGAGAACCAATCTGCAATTTGTAGTCCCAGAGAGATTAGATAAAAAAGAAAGGGACCAGGGAGTCATATGTGTCTCCCTGGAAGAAGGAAATAAATAGATTTTATTGGTGAACTAGGGGTGGGTGGTGATGGGAACAGGAAGATCAATTGGGGAGAGGTGAGAAGTAGGATAGAGGGAGAGCATTTGGGGGGAAACATCTTGGATTGAGGGGCATTTGATTGGTTATATTTCCACTAGTGCACTGGAAACTTCCTAAAATGTATGAAAGTGATCCTAATGAGATCTGTTAAAAATGGGGGATACTGGGCCTCAACTGACCATTTCTCGTCACTAAATGAGGCTTCTGGTAGCAGAACTGAGTTGATTTCATTTGAGTTATTGGCCAAGGGAGTCTTATGGAAATCTCCAAACAACCCAGGCTATTGCTAAGACAAAGGGTTGCTCTCTGCAGACTGACAGTAGGGATCCTTTGCAGAGGACAACACCCACACAACTCATGGAGCCTTCACCTCGATATTCATGTGTGATGCATGATCCTGATTAGTCTTAACAATAAAAACCTGGAGTCAGATATCGAGGGTGAAAGCTAAAAGATCAGAGAAGCAGAGCAGCATCCACTTCTCACCTCTATAAATCCTCAGACCGAATTGGGGGCAGGGGGTTAAGATCCTGTCTCCACCTGTCTTATATTCTTGTCTCCCCCTCCCTAGTGCTGGGATTAAAGACATGCACTATCACTGCCTGGCTCTGTTTAGACTGGTTCAATCTCGTGTAGCCCAGGGTAGCCTTGAACTCCTGATATTCCTGCTTTCTCCTCCTTAGTGCTGGGATTCAAGGTGAGTGCCTGGCCTCTATGGTTAACTAGTGGCTAGCTCCACCTTCTGATCTCCAGGCAAGCTTTATTTGTCAGGACACAAACAAAATATCACACATTTGTGTCTGTGGCATGGGAAGATATGCTGCAGACTAACAAAAGAGAAATGTAAGCCCTGACCCAGCCACAGCTACGTAATCGTAGATCTGAAAATCTCAGATTTTGTTTAATAACTATTTTTTTTAAGGGAACAGAAAGACAAACTAAAAATTTACTCCTTGCAATGTGAAAATACTATTTGCTTTCAAATCCTTTTGTTAGGAACTGGCCCAAAAGAAAATCCAACACAAACTGTGAATATTTATTCAGGATCAGCTCAACTCCCCTTGTTGCAACTTTCCTGGTTCTCACTCATCATAGGCTCCCTTGTACTCTGAACAGGCTGCTGAAGCATGTAGGACTCACAGCACAGGACACCTAAATGCTACTGTTACACAGCATAGGACACCTAAACGCCACTGTCACAAGCAGACTGTAGCCCCAGATCTTCTTCTCTCTCATCTTTCATTCACTAAAGCTAATGTGTTCCACTCTCTTCTTTAAAACTTTTTATCGTTTGAGAATTTCATATATGCATGTAATGTATTTTGATCAAATCCACCCCTGATCCGTCCTCTCAGTTCCTCCCATGATCTTCCACCCCAACTTCATTTAGTGCTGGTCTATGTGCATGGGTGTAGGACCACCTAGAGTAGGGGTTCTCAACGTGTGAGTCGCAGCTCCCACGAAGGTTGCATATCAGATATTTTACATAATGGTTCATAATAGTAGCAAAAATACAATATGAAGTAGTAATGAAATAATGTTATGGTGGGGGGGTCACCATAACATGCGGAACTGTGTTAAAGGGACTTAGCATTAGGAAGGTTAAAAATCATTGCTCTATAAAGACATTGGAGCCTTTTGGAGGCTCTGTCCCCAAACAAAATTTATTTTCCCTCTACAAGAAGTCATCAAGTACTAATAGCTTCTCATCGATGAGTGGGACTTCATGATACCCTCCCTCTTCCATGCTGGGGTTTTGACTGACTTGGTTTTTTGCTTCTCTTGTGCATGTAGTCACAGCTACTGTGATTTCATGTGTGCAGTGGCCTTGTCATAACCAGAAAATACTGTTTCATCCCATCATCCACTGCTCTGACACTGGTACTATCAACTGGGCCAAACAAAAACCTATGAGTGGCTGCATCACAGGCTCCATACTATGCTATGCTATGCTATGCTATGCTATGCTATGCTATGCTATGCTATGCTATGCTATACCATACCATACCATACCATACCATACCATACTATACTATACCATACCATGCTATACTATACCATACCATATTATACTATACCATACCATACTGTTGCCGGAGGGCTTCTCTCCAGGTTCCCCAAGTCCCACAGTCACACAATCCACTTACAAAATAATCACTCAGACGCTTATATCACTTATAAACTGTATGGCCGTGGCAGGCTTCTTGCTAACTGTTCTTATATCTTAAATTAACCCATTTCTATAAATCTATACCTTGCCACGTGGCTGGTGGCTTACCAGAGTCTTTACATGCTGCATGTCCTGGCGGTGGCTGCAGTGTCTCTCCCCTCAGCCTTCTGCTTCCCAGAATTCTCCTCTTTCCTTGTCCCACCTACTTCCTGCCTGGCCACCTACTTCCTGCCTGGTCACTGGCCATCAGTGTTTTATTTATATAGAACGATATCCACAGCATTATTTATTTAGTGGATGACTTACAAATGAAGGAATAGATAGGTTGCAGGGGTCTGGGGAAGGTGTATCGCAATCCAGCGGTGTTCTCTGGAGCTCTGCTCAGTCAACCTCCACCGTCCAGGGTCCAGGAACAGAGAGAGTGCTGGCCTATCCAGGTCTCGGGTCTCCAGACGCCTCCCTTGGCCCCGCCTCGTAGGTGTGACAGTTGCCAGAGTCTCAATGGGGGTTGGAACTTCCAGAACCAAGCTGGAATAGCTACCCACTACACCATACTATACCATGCCATACCATACCGAACCATACTATACTATACTGTACTATACCATACCATACTATACTATACCATATCATATCATACCATACCATACTATAGTATACCATATCATACCATACCATACCATACTATCCTGTACTATACTATACCATACCGTACAGTACCATACCATACCATACCATACCATACCATACCATACCATACCATACCATACTGTACTATACTATACAATACTATGCTACACTATACCATACCATACTACTATTATTACGATAAATGCACATATTACTAAACTGTCTACAAAGTTCTTATCTTTATTTTTTCATATTTTTATTTATTCTTTAATTTTTTGTTGATTTTTACATACCAACCACAGTTCCCCCTCTCTCCCCTCAACCCTGTCCCCTTCACCTCTTGCCCATGCCATCTCCCATTGACTCCCCAGAAAGGATAAGGCCTTCCATGGAGAACCAGCAAAGCTGGCACATTAAGTTGAGTTAGGACCAAACCTCTCCCCACTGCATCAAGGCTGAGCATAGCATACCACTATAGGGAATAGGCTCCAAAAAGCAAGCTCATGCACCATGGATAGATCCTGGGTCCATTGCCAGAGCCCCCACAAACAGACCAAGCCACACAACTGTCACCCACATGCAAAGGGTATAGTTCAGTCCCATGCAAGCTTCCCAACTGTCTGTCAAAAGTCCATAAGGTCCCATGATCTCAGGTCAGCTGTCTCTGTGGGTTTCCCAGTCATTATCTTGACCCCTTGCTCATTTAATCTTTCCTCCCTCTCTTTAACTGGATGCCCAGAGCTTGGCCTAGTGCTTGACTGTGGATCTCTGCATCTGCTTCCATCAGTTACTGGATGTAGGTTCTATGATGACAATTAGGGTAGTCATCAATCTGATTATAGGAGAAGGCCAGTTCAAGCACCCTTTTCGTTATTGTTAAGAGAGTCTTAGCTAAGGTCATCCTTATGTATTCTTGGGAATTTCCCTAGCACCAAATATCTTCCTAATCCCATAATGGCTCCCTCTATCAAGATATCTCTTTCATTGCTCTCTCTCTCTCTCTCTCTCTCTCTCTCTCTCTCTCTCTCTCTCTCTCTCTCTCTCTCTCTCTCTCCCTTCCTCCCTCCCTCTCCCAATTCATCCATCCCATTCCCTCATATTCTCATCCCCCACCTCCTCCCCTCTATTCCCCCCCACCCCCAGTTTACCCAGGAGATCTCATCTATATCCCCTTCCTAGGGAGATCCATGTGTCTCTCTTAGGGCCTTCCTTGTTACCTAGCTTCTCTAGGGCTGTGGATTGTGGCCTGATAATTTTTTGCTTTTCATCTAATATCCACTTATACATGATTACATACCATGTTTATCATTCTGGGTTTGGGTTACCTCACTCAGGATGATTTTTTTCCAGTTCCATCCATTTGGCTGTAAATTTCATGATGCCATTGTTTTGTTTTGTTTTTTTGTTTGTTTGTTTTACAGCTGAGTAATACTTCATTGTGTAAATGTACCATATTTTCTTTATCCAATCTTTGGTTGGGGGCATCTAGGTTGTTTCCAGTTCTGGCTATTTTGAATAATACTGTTATGAACATCGTTAAACAAGAGTCTTTGTGGTATGATTGAGCATCCTTTGGGTATATACCCAAGAGTGGTATTGCTGAGTCTTGAGGTAGATTGATTCCCAATTTTCTGAGAAACCACCATACTGATTTCCAAAGTGGCTGTCCAAGTTTTCATTCAACAGTGGAGGAGTGCTCCCCTTACTCCACATCCTCTCCAACATAAGCTGTCATCAGTGTTTTTGATCTTAGCCATTCTGACAGGTATAAGATGTATCTCAGAGTTGTTTTGATTTGCATTTCCCTGATGACTAAGGATGTTAAGCAATTCCTTAAATGTTTTTTCTGCCATTTGAGATTCTTCTGTTGTGAATTCTCTGCTTAGATATGTACCCCATTTTTTAAATTGAATTATTTGGTATTTTGATGTGTAGTTTCTTGAGACCTTTATGTATTTTGGAGATCAGCCTTCTGTCAGATGCAGAGTTGATGAAGATCTTTTCCCAAAATGTAGGCTTCCATTTTGTCTTATTTACTGTGTCCTTTGCCTTACTGAATCTTTTCCGTTTCAGAAGGTCCTATTTATCAACTGTCAATATCAGTATCTGTACTAATGGTGTACTGTGGGATGTCTTTCTATATGTTGTGAATATGTGTTGCTCTGATTGGTTGATAAATAAAGCTGTTTGGCCAATGGTGAGGCAGAATAAGGTTAGACAGTACATTCCAATTGGAGAGAAAAGAAGAGGAAAGGAAAGACGGAAGAGATGCTGTAAGCTGCCACCAGGAGAAGCAAGATGTGAAAGTACCAGTAAGCCATGAAGTCATGTGGCAACTTATAGAGAAATAGAAATGTGTTAAGTTATAAGAGCTAGCAGGGGTTGCGGATTTAGCTCAGTGGTAGAGCGCTTGCCTAGCAAGCACAAGGCCCTGGGTTCGGTCCTCAGCTCTGACAAAAAGAAAAGATAAAATTAAAAAAAAAAAAAAAAAAAGCCGGGCGGTGGTGGCGCACAACTTTAATCCCAGCACTGGGGAGACAGAGCCAGGCGGATCTCTGTGAGTTCAAGGCCAGCCTGGGCTACCAAGTGAGTTCCAGGAAAAGGCGCAAAGCTACACAGAGAAACCCTGTCTCGAAAAACAAAAACAAAAACAAAACAAAACAAAACAAAAAAAGAGCTAGCTAGTGAGAAGCTTGAGCCATAGGCCATTCAGTTTATAAATAATATAAGCCTCTCTGGGTTTACTTGGGATACAAGTGGGAGAGATTTGTCCCGACCGCAGGCAGGGTGGGACACAGGAAAACTTCTGGCTACACTGCTGTTATATTTAGGAAGTGGTCTCTTGTGCCAGTGTGTTCAAAGCCACTTCCCACTTTCTCTTCTATTAGATTCAGAGTAACTGGATTTATGTTGAGGTCTTTGATCCACTTGGACTTAAGTTTTGTGCAGGGCAATAAATATGTATCTATTTGCATTCTTCTACATGTCAACACCCAGTTATGTCAGCACCATTTGTTGAAGATGCTTTCTTTTTCCATTGTACAGTTTCGCCTTCTTTTTCAAAAATCAGGTGTTCATAGGTATGTGGATTTATATCAGGTTCTTCAATTTTATTCCATTGACCCATGTGTCGGCTTTTATGCCAGTACCAAGCTGTTTTTATTACTATAGCTCTATAGTAAAGTTTGAAGTCAGGGATGGTGATGCCTCTTGAAGTTCCATTATTGTACAGAATTGTTTTGGTTATCCTGTTTTGTTGTTGTTGTTGTTATTGTTGTTTTTCCATATAAAGTTGAGTATTATTCTTTCCAGGTCTGTGAAGAATTGTGTTGGGATTTTGATGGGGATTGCACTGAATCTGTAGATTGCTTTTGGTAAGATTGCCATTTTTTACTACATTGATCCTACCTATCTAAGGCATGGGAGATCTTTCCATTTTTTTGATATCTTCTTCAATTTCTTTCTTTAGAGGCTTAAAGTTCTTTTTATATGGGTCTTTCAATTGTTTGGTTAGAGTTACTCCAAGATATTTTATATTATTTGTGGCTATTGTAAAGGGTGATGTTATTCTAATTTCTTTCTGGCCCATTTATCATTTGTATATAGGAGAACTACTGCTTTTTGTTTTTGTTTTGAGTTAACTTATATCCTGCCACATTACTGTTTATCAGCTGTAGGAGTTCCCTAGTAGAATTTTTTGTGTCATTTACATATACTATCATATCACCTGCAAATAGTGAAAGTTTGACTTTTTCCTTTCCAATTTATATCCCCTTGATCTCTTTTTGTTGTCTTATTGCTCTAGCTAGAACTTCAAGTACTATATTGAATAAATATGGGAAGAGTAGACGGCCTTGTCTTGTTCCTGATTTTAGTGGAATCGCTTTGAATGACTCTCCATTTAATTTGATGTTGGCTGTTGGCTTGCTGTATATTGCCTTTATTATGTTCAGATATGTTCCTTGTATCCTTCATCTCTCCAAGACCTTTATCATGAAGAAGTGCTGGATTTTGAAAAGGCTTTTTCAGCATCTGATGAGATGACCACGTGGTTTTTTTTCTTTCAGTCTGTTTATATGGTGGATTACATTGACAGATTTTCATATGTTGAACCATCCCTGCATCTCTGGGATGTTCTATTTGACCATGGTGAATGATTTTTTTTTATGTGTTCTTGGATTCGGTTTCCCAGTATTTTATTGAGTATTTTTGCATCAGTGTTCATGAGGGAGAATGGTCTGTAATTCTCCTTCTTTGTTTCACCTTTGTGTAGTTTGAGTATCAGAGTAACTGGAGCCTCATAAAAGGGGGTTGGTAATGTTCCTTCTGTTTCTATTGTGTGGAACAATTTGGAGAGTATTTGTATTCGCTCTTTTTTGAAATTCTGGTAGAATTCTGCATTGAAACCATCTGGTCCTGGACTTTTTTTTTTTTTTTTTTTTTTGGTTGGGAGACTTTTAATGACTGCTTCTATTTTCCTTATGGGTTATATGGTATGTGGTACCTGTCCAGAAAATTGTACATTTGTTTTAGATTTTTCAATTTTGTGGAGTAGAGGTTTTTGAAGTATGACCTCATGATTCTCTGAATTCCCTCAGTGTCTGTTATATCCCCTTTTCATTTCTGATTTTGTGAATTTGGATGCTCTCTTCCTTTTGGTTAGTTTGGATAAGGGCTTGTCTATTTTGTTGATTTTCTCAAATAACCAACTCTTTGTTTCATTGGTTCTTTGTTTCTATTTTATTGATTTCAGCCCTCAATTTTATTATTTCCTGGAGTCTACTCCTCCTGGGTGAGTTTGCTTCCTTTTGTTCTAGAGCTTTCAGGTGTGCTGTTAAGTCGCTAGTGTGAGATTTCTCCAACTTCTTCATGTGGGCATTTAGTGCTATGAATTTTCCTCTTAACACTGCTTTCATAGTGTCCCATAAGTTTGGGTATATTGTACATTCATTTTCATTGAATTCCAGGAAGTCTTTAATTTCTCTGTTTCTTCCTTGACTCATTGATGATTCAGATGAGCTTTATTAGTTTCCATGATTTTGTAGACTTTCTGTTATTTGTGTTGTTGTTGAATTCTAACCTTAAGCCATGATGTTTCGATAAGATACAGGGGGGTATTCCAATTTTTTTTTTTATCTATTGAGATTTGCTTTGTGACTGAGTATGTGGTCAATTTTAGAGAAGGTTCCATGGGGTGCTGAGAAGAAGGTATATTCTTTTGTGTTTGGGTGGGATGTTCTATAGATGTCTGTTAAGCCCATTTGAGTCATAACATCTGTTGCTTCCCTTATTTCTCTGTTAAGTTTCTGTCTGACAGATCTGTCCATTGGTGAGAGTGGGGTGTTGAAGTCTCCCACTGTTAGTATATGGGGTTTGATTTGCAATTTAAGCTTTAGTAATGTTTCTTTTACCAGTGTGGGTGCCCTTTTATTTGGGGCATAAATGTTCAGAATTGAGACTTCACATTGATGGATTTTTCCTGTGATGAATATGGAATGTCCTTCTCCATCTCTTTTGATTAATTTTAGTTTGAAGTCTATGTTGTTAGATATTAGGGTAGCTACATCAGCTTGTTTATCGAGTCTATTTGATTGGAAAATGTTTTCCCAACCCTTTACTCTGTCTTTGAAATTGAGGTGTGTTTCTTGTATGCAGCAGAAGGATGGCTCCTGTTTTCATATCCATTCAGTTAGCCTGGTATCTTTTTATAGGCCAATTGATTCCATTGATGTTAAAGGATAGTAATGATGAGTGATTGTTAGTTCCTGTTATTTTGGGAGATTGTTGTTGGTAGTGGTAGTGTGTATTTCCCTTCTTTGGAATTTTCTGGTGTGGGATTATTGCCTATGATTTTGTGGGTATGGGTTGGTTTGAAGTTTTCCTTCCAGTACTCTCTGTAGGGCTGGATTTGTGGATAGGTAATGTTTAAATTTGGTTTTGTCATGTAATATCTTGCTTTCTCTGTCTATGGTGATTGAAGGTTTTGCTGGGTTTAATAATCTGGGCTGGCATCCATGGTCTCTTAGTGTCCACATAACATCTGTCCAGGATCTTCTGGCTTTCAGAGTCTTCACTGAGAAGCTGGGTGTTATTCTAATGTGTCTGCCATTATCTGTTACTTGGCCTTTTCCCTTTGTAGCTCTTAATATTATTTCTTTATTTTGTATGTATAGTGTTTTGATTACTATGTGGCAAGGGGACTTTTTTTTTTGTCCATTCTGTTTGGTGTTCTGTAAGCTTCTTTTATCTTCATAGGCATGTCCTTCTTTGGGTTGGAAAAGTTTTTTTTCTATGATTTTGTTGGATATATTTTCTTTGCCTTTGAGCTGGTATTCTTCTCCTTCTTCTATCCCTGTTATTCTTAGGTTTGACCTTTTCATGGTCCCAGATTTCCTGGGATGCTTTGCATTAAGACTTAATTGATTTTAATGTTTTCTTTGAGAGATGAATCTATTTCCTCTATTGTATCTTCAATGCCTGAGATTATCTCTTTCATCTCTTGCATTCTGTTGGTTATGCTTGCATCTGTAGTTCCTGTTAATTTATCCATATTTTTCCATTTTCAGAATTTTTTCAGTTGGTTTGTGTTTTTTTATTGCCTCTATTTCAATTTTCAAGTCTTGAATGGTTTCTTTTACTTGTTGATTGTTTTTTCCTTGGTGTTCTTTAAGGGATTTATTGATTTCTTCCAATTTCTTGTTTGTCTTTTCCTTGATTTCTTTAAGGGAATTCTTACATTTCCTCTTTAAGGGGCTCTATCATCTTCATAAAGTTATTTTTAAGGTCATTTTCTTTTGCTTCATCTCCACTGTGATATTCAGGTCTTGCTGTTGTAAAACCACTAGGTTCTGGTGGTGCCATATTGCTCTTTATGTTGTTGAATGTATTCTTATACTGGCATCTACTCATCTCTTCCTCCAATTGGTGCAGGTGGTGCCTCTGTCTCTGGAGGCCACTGATATCACAAGGCATGGTGGGGCAGGGGGTGGGATGATGGGTTCTATGGGTTTTGGGATGGAGTGGGACTTGTAGATTGCAGAGTCCCATGGGTGGCAGGATGATGGAGTGGCCTGCCCAGAGGACTCGTACTTGCTGACTACCTGCTGCAATGGGAGGGGGATGATAGGAATGGGACATACCTTGGGGCCTAGGGCCTAGAAAGCAGGGCTGTCCATTCAGGAGAGCAGTCACTCACCTCTTCCTTTAATTAGTGCAGGTGGTACCTGTGTCTCTGGGGTCCACTGATTCCTTGGGGGATGGTTGGATGGGGGAGGATGATGGGTTCTGTGGGTTTGTAAGGCAGAGTGAGACTTGCAGGTTGCAGAATCCAATAGGTGGTGAGGGTGGTAAAGTGGTCGGCCCGCAGGAATTCTTACCTGCTGACTGGCTGCTGGGGCTGCCAGTTCTTATCTTTATACCTATAAAGTAGTGTGTCTCTCAAGACTCACCAGAGAAGGTTATTTTCAGTGTAGTATGTGATTAATACAGAGGTCCACGGCCAGCTGATATGCAGAGAACAAGAGTCTGTGGAGTGCTCAGTGCTGTGGAATATTCCTTTACGCTATGTGAATATATGTCACTGTGATTGGTTTAATAAAGAAGCTGACTGCCCAATAGCTGAACAGAATAAGGTTAGGCAGGAGAGACAAGCTAGGAGAATGCTGGGAGGAAGATGGGTGGAGTCTGGAGCTGCCAGCCAGATGCAGAGGGATCAGGAGATGAACGTTGCATGTTAATCAAGGTACTGCCCTGTGGCAGAGTGTAAATAGGAGTGAGGGCTGACTTAAAATGTAAGAGCTAGTTAGTAATGAACCTGAGCTATAGGCCACGCCTTTGTAATTAATATTAAGTCTCTGAGTGATCACTTGAGAGTAGCTGCGGGACAGGGAAATTCTGCTAACAGCTCAGCTCTAAACAGGACAGCTGTATCCTATCCCTCCACACCAACCCTCAGGAATCACTGCAACTTCTAAGAACAAGTACCTAATCAAAGAGAAAGTAAAAAACTTTCCTGGGAATACAAGTACAAAAAAATCCATTTGGTGATACAAAACAAACAAAATACCCTAAGAGATAGGTTGGATACCACCAAAATAAATTCTGCCTGCATGTAAAATACATTTGATGTGATCAGCATGCTCCAGATTGGAAAATAGTATTAGTAATATATATTCCAACATAGTTATATTTCTCAATCACCAACAATACAGACAATCCAGTATCTTTTCTTGCAAGGGAGAAATGAAACCAGCCTATGGGGAGAATACTGTATACTCTAGAACAAAATTAATCTTCTTTCACACAATTTTGTTTTTTGTACCATCTGTGAAGTGTTTCTCAGGTTAGTTTAAATTCTTTTAGAAGCTCACTACCACAGCATTTTGCTTTCTGTCTTTTTTTTTTTTCAGTAGGAATTGTGTATCTTGCCACTGCTGCCTTCAAATGGCCTGGGCAACACCTTTTGCTGGCTTTCCTTTCTATCATCCTTTCTCATCTCAGCTCGATTCATATACCAGTATAAGCTATTCAGGTATAGGCCTGACAAAGCTTCTTTTACCTGTGACCATCTCATCCTCTCCTGGGGCTCCGCAAAGTCCTAAAAGGTCCTTGAGACCCTAATAAAACTATCTTGTGAAAAAACTATCTTAAAACTATCTTGTGAACGTGGTCCTGTGCAGCCCAGTGAACTGGGCACCAAACATTTCCTTTTGTATTTCAAGTAGTGCCTGTACTTCCTTAATTGTTTTCCAGCCCCTGATATTCGTAGGGACCTCAATGCAATAATTGTCAATGTCTTTGATGGCTCCTATGACCCATTTCCTCAGGGACTCATTTGCCTCATATTTCCTCAGGCTATGTAGTCTTTGCCTCAAGGAGGGATGAATGGTTATAATGCTCACTTTCTGTTTCTATTGCATTCATGTCCATGCCCCATGGCTTCACAGGTCAAGCCAAAGGGCTCTTTCATTTATTTAAAAGTTTCACCAATTTAATGTAGTTGAATGTGTAACATTTCTGGATTATCAAAGTTTTCTGTACTGGACTATTATTAAGTCTTCTGTCTGCGAGCTCATTGGATGTTTCCCTTCTCTGTATTAAAGATCTGTTGCGAAGCGTATCTTCTATCACTTCCACTTCACAATCACCTTGCTGTCTGATTCTTCCCATGGACTGCACCTTCTTTAATCCCAGGAAGAAATTTTTAACACAGATCTAATCTGTACTCTTTTACTTGCACCCTGCCAGCAGTAATAATAGGCAAGCAAAAATTCTTCCATCTCATCTTTCTTCCTTTCCTCTTTTTCTACTAGGTTAGAGGTTAAAACAGAGGACAGCACCAGCGTGGTTTCTCCCCATCATAATTGCTCTCTTATTTGTGGAATTTCTTTCTGGATGGACAGCTAAGCTTTGCTTGCATCTCTTATCACCTACACAAAAACCATCTGATTGCCTCATTGACTTGCTTATAACATTCTCTTATATACGCTACTTTTAAGGATGGTAATATATTCTCTCATTTGCCAGCCATTTGAAGGACATCCTATACTCACATGGCAGATTCCATTCATAAGGTGTAATGACAAAGCATAGCACATGAAGAAAAATGGCCATCCTGGTATTATCCTTAAGGACACTCCAATATTAGATAGGTAAGCTTTGGTTGCATGTCTTATCATGAATAATAGGGAGAATTCAACTATAACTTCAGCAAGGAACACACCATCCCATACCACATGAGGGACTCTCATCAGGTAAAGATTGCCTCCTTGGATGAACACTCTCAGACAGATCATCCTCAACTGCATAGTTTATGACTTATCATGGACTCCAAGTAATTACTTCTTCACATTTCATGTTTGAATCTGGGGGTCACTGTTTGAATGACAAATTGTGTTGTACAGCTAGCTCAAGAAAGATAGGAACAAATGTACTGTGGGATGACTTTCTATATCCTGTGAATATGTGTTGCTCTGACTGGTTGATAAATAAAGCTGCACTGGCCTATGGCAGGGTAGGATGGAGCCAAGCAGGAAAATCCAGGAGAGATAGGAAGAAGAGAAAGGAGAGGCAGAAAGATGACTTCCCACTGTCCAGGGAGCAGCATGTAATGGCACACAGGTAAAGCCACGGAACACAAGGCAACATATAGATTAATAGAAATGGGCTGAGTTTATTTATAAGAACTAGCTAGTAAGAAAATTGAGCCATAGGCCATGGCCATGCAATGTGTAATTGCTATCAGCCTCTGTGTGTTTATTTGAGTCTGAACAGCTGCAGGACTGAGAGGGACATGGGAGAACTTCCAAGTACACAACTGTTTATTTACCCAGGTATGCTACAGATGATAGGCCATAGAAACGAATCCACCCAAGTCTAGCTTGGTGAACCAATGAGGTCACTGGGGTCACTCACGGGAGCAGGTGTGACTCAGATACGTATCACTGAAAGGCTCACCTCAGCATGGCTGATGACACACAAAGCTACTTCCTTAAAGTCCTGTGCCCACTGGCAGGCAGCTCCACTGGAGTCTCCTCTCCCATAGTGTTTGTTACCGCTTACCCACCCTCCAGGAGACACCTGGGAAAACTTAGCACTTTCTGAGTTTCTCCCTTGAGACATGGAAGTTTCTCTAGCCACCTTGTTCTCTTTAGGTTGGAAGGTAATATTTCAGTTCATGGTAAATAGCTATGCAAATATAATTCAAAGTAGAGAAGGAGGGATGGAGGGGTAGGCAGGCAGGAAACAGACTCCTAATTCTTTTAGGAACCAGGGATGAAGGTCATCCTTCTTTGCAAGATTGTTGCCGATTAAGCGATGTGTGAGTTGTTCTTCCCATCCATTCACATTCATCAAATCCAGCCTCAGGAATCTCCCTTGGAGAATTATCAAGGTAATGTAGACTACATGACTGTTGTCAGCTTTAGATGCTTAAAAAGTTCATGTAAAAGCTGGACAGATGGCTCAGTGATCACCCAAGCACTGGCTGCTCTTGAAGAACACCTAGATTCAGCTCCCAGTACTCACATGGTGGAGCACAATTGTCTGCAAGCCTATAACTCCAGTTTTTAAATACCCAACTTCTTCTGCTCTCAGGACACTAGGCACTCATGTGGTACACATAAATAAATGCATGTCAATACTCATACATTTTCACATACATACATACATGCATACATAGATATATATGTACACACACACACACACACACACACACACACATCTTTTTTGTTTTTTTGAGACAGGGTCTCTCCAGGTTGCCTGGCTGTCCTGAAACTTTCTAGATAGAACAATCTGGCCTCAAACTGAAAGAGATCTACCTGACTCTCCCTCCTGCGTGCTGGGACTAAAGGTATGCACCACTACACCTGTGCTATAAATAACCAAAAAAAAATTTCACTTTAATTTCTTAAGATATGCAATTAATCTTTGTGATAAATGTGTTCCTTCTTTACTTAAATGTATTTGAATGGATTTCAACCAGTTAAAAACAAATATTTTCCAAGAAAATATATGACAAGAGAGAGAATTAAGCAGAGATAGCTCAGAGAGGCATTTGCTCAATTATGAATGTAAGAATAAAAGAGTGGTCTCAAAATGAGATGGTCATTTTGTGCCAGTACAAAATGTCTATGTTGCCATTAAATTCTTCAAACAATACATGGAGAAATTGATTATTTTCACACACATTATGCAGGGAATAATTATTCCCATTGCCAAATGCTTCTTCACATATACAAACACTCATTGTAGACTTCAGTAAACAGTACTCAAGAATATATTTAACCTTAAATTTATCCTTAATTTTATTTATTAAGTAAATTTAGTCTTAATTAAACTAAAATTTAAACTTAAACTTATTTAAATTAGCTTCCTGTAAAATTTAATAGAAATATAGATTATTGCTAAGCTAAAATGCAATTCTATTATCTAAATTTTTAGCTCTAAATTGTTAACAAGAAAATTTGTATTCATTTTGGGGTAACTTCAAAGAAACTCTATTAGTTAATTTGTTTTAATAAATGCATATTGGGTACAATTATATGTATGGAATGTAAGTAGGAACTGGAAGAATATAATTAAAATAACCCACAAACCCTGGTCCTCACTGTAAACAATATAGGGCACTTGTATGGTAAGACTTGTTATGGCAAATGACTACAGAGAGATGCATAATATAATAGAAAAACTGCCAAAGAAGACATTAGCTAAGAATTAAGCTTTGTGGACATATTGATGAGGAAATATAAGTAGCAATAAAGATTCAGTCCATACTGAAATCTGTATTTCACTGTAAAGATGTTACTAGTTTTATTTGATTATTTTAAAGGTCATGATTTGGTAAGGTCAATTTTCAAGTTTAAATTTATCAATAAGCATTTTGACTCTATTGACTATTAATGGAGCATTCATGTAAATTAGAATCAATTATATCAGGACCTACAAGATAGCTTCCAATAAATAGTACCTATATGCTCTACTGTACAGATAGATAAATCAAGAGTAAAGGCAAGTCCAAGTGAACATCAATAGCACTCACAGAAGCCAGTCTAGACTGTCATGGATTAATTGTTCTAGATGCACTTGTTCAGCAAACCTCTGAAAATTCACTTGCCCATCACAGCTCCCCCACCTTACCAACCTTACCATAGATGGTGCTTTCCATGGTCAGCAGATTCTAAAGACAAGAAGGCCAGGAGCAAAGGAGATTTTATTTCCTAAGTATGTTATGAATTTGACTGACTTATCCTCAGCAGAGAAAAGGTGCATATGAGAACACAGAGGGAGCAGAAGGGTTGAGAGAATGCACCACCCCAGGGAAAACAGGAGTGCAGAAACTGTGATCCATCTTCAATACCCTATGAGATAATTCTCACTATTGGGAATATATGCACCTTATGAATTGTCCATTCATATGCATCCCTTGAATGGTCAATTTTTCTAGGAAAGTATTTCATTTTCTCTGATATGCTTGTAAGATCCAAATCAACAGTATGAATAGATATAAGATATAGATATAAGAACAATAATTATAGTCAATAATCTGTCTCATACATGTAACTTCTAAACTCCTTTTTCTTTCAATTTATATAATCTACCTCCTTCTCAGCGAGGACTGCCTTAAGATGCAGGAGTGGCTGGGTGGTGGTGGCACACACCTTTAATCCCAGAGAAACTAGGTAACAAGGAGGACTCTAAGAGGAAGATGCATGAAACACTCTGGGAGCGCAAAATAGATCAGATCTCCTGGTAAACTGGGAGAGGACGGGAGAGAGGGGAGGAGGCCTTATCCTCTCTGAGGAGTGGATGGGCAGTGGGGTAGGGTGGAGGTGGGGAGGAGTGGGAGGAGGGCAGGGAAGGGGAACTGTGGTTGGTATGTAAAATGAAAAATAATTAAAATATATATATATAATAAATAAATGTAAGCACATAACTTTGAAAAAAAAGAATTGACTTTTGTGCTCCTTGAATTATATTTGCTATAGCCTAATACTTGGGAGGTGAAGAAGTCAGGACTAAGATGAGCTTAACATTATATGTCTGCCTGTCAGACGTGTTATTCAGGTAGAATATCCCCTTGTATTGCCATGACAACCAGAGCAGGCCAGGAAAGGGAGGAAGGTCCCAGCATTCATCAAGTTCTACCATTGTTTGATATGATTATCCCATTCAACTCATGCTCCTTGAGAATGGTTCAAATTGGGTAATCATGAGCCTTTGGGTGAATTCTGCCTGGGAATGCAGTCCCAGGGCCCATGAGTGTCAGAATGGACATCATAGATGTCACAAACCCCAAGTGAAATTTCCCAGTTGCTGGAGGCAGTACAAACTGGTACAGCTCCTATGGGAATCATTGTAGCAGGTCCTAAAAGAGCTGAAAATTGATCTACCACAGGATCTGGCTACACCACTCTTAACCAGACTCTATATCTTTCTACAGAGACACTTACTCATCCGTGTTCTTTGCTGCCTTATTCATAATAGCCAGAAATCAGAAACAGCGTAGATGTCCATTAACCAATGCGTAGATAATGAGAAGGTAGTACTTTTGTACAATGGAATACTATTCAACTGTTAAGTAAAATGAAATCATGAAATTTACAGACATGGATGGAGCTACAAAGGTAACCCAGTAACCCAGACTCAGGAAGACCACCCTGAGTGAGGAACCCAGGTAACCCGGTAACCCAGACTCAGAAAGACAAATCGCATGCTCTCTTTTATATAAGGATGCTAACTTTAAGATTTACATATGTGTGTTTCAGTCAAAATAACCACAGAGGTTAGGTATCTAGTAAGGGATGGGCAGGGTGGATCTTCCAAGGAAGGGAAATAAGGACAGTGTTCTAAAGAGGCAAAGAGGAAAATAGAACAGGGGGCTTAAATGAAGAGGTGACAGGAGGATAGGGTAGAGAAGGGAATTCGGGGAGGAATAATTAATACTCAAGGCTGTTTAAAGCCATATGGAAAGCTACTACTGTACAATTGCACTTTATTTAGTTACAGTCCATGCCTTAAAACCAAAGCTTACCCTCTTCTAGGACACTGGTGCTTTTCTCTCTCCATGAAAGACTCAGAGTAACTAATGCTTCATTTGTGATAGGGAAAACACACCATGGTTATGCTCCATGAGAGGACATATTTTAGAATTAAGAACTGTGGTCACCACAGTGGTGTATTACGGTTATTATCCTGTTTTTCAAGAAAAGCTTTTGCTTTTGGTAAAGATGTTCCATGTTTAACGAATTATTTTCTATAGCTCTCCAATATGGGAAGAGTCTGGCAGACCTTAAAAACAGAGGAGTTGTAATCATCAGGAAATGGTGACAATTCAGGCCACCTGGAAAGACTTTGAAAATTCTCCCTACTGCGATGAGAATTATTCCCCTGCAATCATGCCTTCCAGGGGTCCCAATCAACTCACACTATTTTTAGATCCATTCAAATTGGCTAATCATGAGGCTTTGCATGAATTCTGCCTGAGAACGCCAACGCCGTTGTCCAAGGGCCTGTCATCGACAGAATTACCATCTTAGAACTGTGCAGGAAGAGCAGCGGTGACTAAAGTCAGGCTCTGTGGCACACAGTCTCCTCTTTTAAAACACAGACCCCATTCCCTACCCTGAATAGTAATACTGCACACGAGGAAGAACAGGAAAGGGGTGGGGTGTGGCACAAACCAGAATCGTACCTAAAATGCCCCTGAAAGCCTCAGGGTTCATAAAGCATCTTTCAGGGGAGGCAAAAACAAGTAAACTAACTCAGTGTGAAGGAAAGTGGCGGCGCGGCTTTGAGGGGATTTCTTAGTACTCCTGGAACTCAAGAGAAAAGAGGACGAAAAATAGCAAAGCCAATAAAAGAATTTTCAAGTTGCACTGGGAACACAACCATTAAAATACAGGAATTAGAAAAAGAACAAGGAGTGTTTGGAGAGTGGAAAGTCAGGGAAGAAACGATGTAATTATATTATAACCTCAGAAAATAGAAGAAATACTTCAATAACTCGATGTAATAAATAAAGTCTTAGGAATAACACAACTTGTCCAGGAGAATGAAACATTTTCTAGAAGGAATCCTGAATTTTTAAGTAAAAAAGTTTTGTTTTGTGTGGGACCACATCCACGTCGCTTCTTTGGTAACTCTTGGCACTGGTGCAGGCCTGAGGAAGTGCAACAGCTTTAGGAAGAATTTAAGGTTTAAAAAAATCAGTGTGTGTGTGTGTGTGTGTGTGTGTGTGTGTGTATGTGTGTGTGTTTCTTTGTATATGTATGTGTTTGTGAGGGTGTCTGTGCCCTAGAAACCAAGTGTATATGGAGGTCAGAGGACAACTTTCAGAACTGGTTCTTGCCTCCGCCATGTAGGTCCAGGGACAGGACTCAGATCATCAGTGTGGTAATATTTTGTTTGTGCTCTAACAAATAAAGTTTGCCTGAAGACCAGAGGGTGGAGCTAGCCATTAGCTAACCATAGAGGTCTGGAGGTCTGTATAGACAACAGACAGGAAGTGATATGGCTGGGCAGAGAGAGGAAGTGATAAGGCAGGGCAGAGACAGGAGCTCACCCTTTTCAGCCTGAGGAGTTGGCAAGGTGAGAAGTCTCTCTAGTGGCTGCTCCTTTACTTCTCTGATCTTTCAGCATTTACCCTGATATCTGCCTACATGTTTTTATTATTAAGGCCAATTAGAATTCTCACTACACATCAGGGTTGGCAGAAATCACCCTAACCTACCTTCCTAGCTCTAGAATTTCCATTTTAAAGAGAGAAAGGGAAATAGCTCCCACAGTGTAACTAGTTCTGGCTGACTTTAGGCAACATTCTAGATTAAAGTATTCAAGGGATGGCATGCGAGCTTTTCACAATGGATATTGGAAAGGCTGCCTCCTTCCTATCATCCCCAGATGGAGGAAGTTGTCATAAGAAGGCATGGGCTTTTCTCTAACTGATTACATTCTTGGTTCAACTAAATCATTACATGATGTAATATACACAGGATGAACACAACGTTCACAGCAAAAGCTTTATGACTCTTGGAACAGTCACAACCAATCCATAGGAACTGTCATGCCACTTATTAATTTATTTATATGTATATGTACATGCATGTATGAGTATATGTGCCTGTGAATACAGGTGCACGTGGACATCAGAGGTGTGGTGTCGGGTCCCCTGGATCTAGAATTATAGGCAGGTATGAGCAGCTGCTGTGGGCTCTGGGAACCAAACCCAAGTCTTCTAAAATAACAGCGTTTGCTCTTAGACATGCTGCATACCCACACCATTTGTTTTTAAATAAATGATTTAAAGAATTGTCAACTAGGAATAAAGTTCTTAATCAAATGTGTTATTTTGCCAGGGGTTCTGTAATACAGTATCGTGTACTAGGTTGGTTACATGATAGACATGTGTTCTCTCATGCTGTGTAGTTGTTAATTCTAGATTGAAACATTTTTTGGGGGAGGGACCACAGAAGTTCAAGAGTGTCATGAAACTCATAGGACACATGGACAGGTTGTTGGGTGTTAGAGCCTTTAATATTTATGGGTGGAGAAAAAGGACACAATTCAACTTAAGTTCATTGTTAATCAATATGTTTTGGGGTGTCTAGAGAGATGGCTCGGTTATTAAGAACACATACTGCTATTGCAGAAGACTCAAGTTTGGTTCCCAACACTCACACGGTGACTCACAACCCCCAGCAACTACAGTTCTATTGGAACTAGAGCCTCTTGTGACCTCTGTGGAAGCCAGTCACGCATGCACATGTAGCCAAAACACTCATACATATTCTTGCGGGCCGTGAGAACATATTACAGAGAGTCAGCTGTGTATTAAAGCTATACGTTGACTGGCCAAGCGTCTGTCAAAAGGCAAGCCATTTATTATGAATATTTGATGGTATCCAGCTTCTAATATTTCCGCTGTCTTCTGCTATGAAATTCTTACATGCCCAAATATTCCCAGACCATTTGGCAAACAGTTCAGCTCCTCAGATCTGCTGAGCTGAACAGTGTTTACTAACTGCCTCCCTCCCCACAACCTAGGAGACAAACTGGCTGGAGATGCATATCTTTGCTTCTTGTGCAAATGAAGCTCAGACCATCGCCTTCCCCGATGCCTAGGGCCATGGCAGAGAGATTGGCAGAGGATAATAGGGGGGTTTACATAACCAGGGGCTGTAAGGACTGGAGTAGAATTCCAGAGGCTGACACAGAACCATAGAGAGAGGAGAGGAAGAGTGAAGGGTGAGGCTGGAACATAGGACACAGAACCATGCGGCCAGAGAGAGGAGAGGAAGACAGAGGTTGAGTAGAGGGTAAAACAGATCTCTTGTAGAGTTTATCAGGGCCAGGGGTAAGGAGCCAGGAACGATATAGACGGAGGATGAAGAGATGGAGGAGGAAGATCAGGTCAAAAGCATGAGAGTTTACTAAAACTATGAAGACAGGACAACTGGACACAGAGAGGAGCTGAATGTGAGGACAGAGCTGAAATTGTGTAGATAGAATTGGCTTAGAAGAATAAAGTGAATGGACTAAAGAACTAAGTGTATCTAGATTCATTCCTCTGCCACTGGTAGTGTCCCTTCTGGGGCCCCTGGGATCGTGTAATATTAAGGCTGGTCCTTAATATTATACAAAAACATATGAAACAAACAAATAAACCTTTAAAAAATATAAACTTCAAGTTTTCTCAGAGGCAGTCAGTGACTGTAGCAAGAACTACCCACTCTGCAGACACAGAAGCACCAAGGAGCTGATACGGAGGAAGGCGCATCAGTACTCAGCTGGTGTTGTCTCTGAGGAAGGGCACAGAGTAGCTGCTTCTGCAGTAGCTAGGAAAACTGAACACTGAACCGACTGCAAGTGGATTCAATGCCGCTGCAAGAAGCTACAGTCCTGCTCCCCGGAATGGCCTGCGGACATGAAAGCTTTTCTTCCGGTTTCAGTGTGCAGCGCCCTCTGCTGGCAGTGCGGCAGGGAGCGGCTGTCCAAGCACAGGAGCTGCGTGGAGCCGCGTTTCCAGCAGTTAAACTGGAAAAGATGGGTTGGAGCAGTCGGCCAGCCATTGGCTTCTTATTTTATCCCGTGAAAGTCGGAGAAAGTTGTCTAAGTTGTGCCTCTTGGAGAACTGACGCACAACTTAGCAAATGCACTGTGTGAGCGTTTGCTTAGCTTCTTTATGTACTGACTGTGATCACAGCAATTACCTTTTGTTATTGTAAAGAACGTAGAGTGAGTGACACAGACTGAGAACACGTGATTCGTTGCATTTTAGCTATTATTTATTACTACGGTGTTGTCCTCCTTCATTTGCCACTGTTGTGGTAAAACACCAACCAAAACCGAGTTGGGGAAGGGAAGGATTTATGTGGATTACAGTTCCACATCACAGTCCATCATTAAGGGGAATTAGGGCAGGAACACAAGCGGGAACCTGGAGGCTGGAGCTGGTGCAGAGACCACGGAGGAGTGCTGGGCACTGGTTTGCTCTCCCTCGGCCTGCCTTCTTACACCATCCAGGACCACCTGTCCCCGGTGACACTGCTCACAGTAAGCTGGGCCCTCCCACATCAAACATCCATCCAAAAAAGGCCTCACAGACTTGTTCACCGGCCAATCTGCTAGCGTCAATTTCTCAACTAAGGTTTCCTCGTCCCAAAGAAGTCCAGCTTGTGTCAAGTTGACAAAAACAATTAAAAAACAACAACAACAACAACAACAACAAAAAAAAAACCCAACTAGCTTGCTTTCCTGGGTAATCAAGAATTCAAGTACTAGGAGCCTGATCAACAGAGGCGACACACGGTGCATTCCCAGACTTTTTGGTCTGGAGCGGTCACACTCCACCAGCAGCCGCCAGCCCCTCCCGGGCCTGAATCTGCAAAGTATACAGATGGCTCCCCTCCACAGAATTTTTGGTCTGTGCGGGGAGGCAAATCAATCAGGATACCATCATGCCGAGTGCTGCCCGAGGTCTCTAGGTCCGGGCACAAGAAAGAGGAAAGACAGCAGCTCCATGGCACTTCTTGAGGCTGGGTCAGGGAGTACGCAACCAAATGCCACGCGTGACCCAACCAAGAGCCCTGGTGAGAGTAGAGGGTGGGGAGGTGGAAGAGAGGGAGAGGCAGAATGGTGTGGGGGCTGGGGAGAGAGGTGGATCTGGGTAGGTGAGGGTGGTGAGGAACAAGCTGACATGAATGGCCACCCGAGACCAGGAAGGTGCCTGGGCTTAGGCTATGATCAAGGGTCAGTCTTTGCCGGGGCTCTGGAGTAGCTGAGGAAGCCACTGTTTAAATCTGTGGCTCCTATTGCTGCTGGGGGCCATGCAGGGGCCTGTGGTCTGGGCCACCACCTGGGGCCCTGTGTCTGAGGGTTGTGTAGCCACAGGGGCCATGCCGTTCTGGGTAGCCTGCACAGCCACCTGGGGCCATGGTGACATCCTGGCCAGAGCTGCTGATGAAGACAATCTCTGGGTCCGTGGTCCTACCACAGCCAGGGTCTGTATTGATGTCCATGGACCAAAGGCCACATAGATGCCCCGGGTCTGGGCCACAACCTGTGGCCATGAGGGTGTATGAGGGCCACGCTGCCACCAGAGACATCCTGATCTGAGTGGCCTACACTATCATCTGGGGCCATGATGCCATTCAGGCCAGGGCTGCTGCTGAAGGCCACGTCTGGGTCCATGGTCCTGAGGTGGCTGGGGTCTGGGGTGGTGTCTGTGGCTGGTCCCACTAAGGGTTCTGCGGATGCCCAGGGTCAAGTAAGCCACCGGGGACCATGTTGATCTGGGTGGCCCGTACTGCTACTGGGGCCGTGGTGGCTTCCGGGCCCAAGTTGCTGCCATAAGTGGTTTTACAATACATTACTAACCCATATCATTTTTGCCATATTCCATAATGGGTTGAATTTTATCAGCTATACAAATACTAACCATTGTGAAATATATTTTATTATGAAATAGTTGACACGTTTATAATTCATTTGTAGCATATTAGGATTATTTATAATGACGTCATTTGTGCCACCAAATTTAAACAGAGCCATTTTTGATGAATGGGACCTTAGTTTGATCTCATTGCACACAATTACATCAGCATCGTATATAACATGGGATAAAGGTGATTTGTTTGAATTCTCTGCCTCCTGTTGATTCTAGGGAACAAGTTTCTTTTACCTTTCTAAAGTGGAAGGCAATATAATAATAGTTTTTGTTGCTGTTGTTGATGTTGTTTGGCTTGAGAAATAGAAGGAGCAAGTTCAGGGATACATGCAAGGAGCATTTTCTGCCCATTATAGACTAGGCAATTCTGTTCTTTTGTAAAAAGTTCAGCATTCTCTGTTAGTTAGATGAGCTTCACGTAGTTCTACAAAGTAGAAATTAGTCTAGATTTTCAAAAGCTCCCTGTGTATGTAAATACATTCCTGACATATAACTGGAGTGTAAGTCTTTCAAGAATCTCTTTTCTTCTTCATTGGTTAATTAGGAGCGCCACCTGGTGGCTAAATAAAGCTGCTGAAAATAAAACTGTTTTATCCTAAACACGGGAAAGACAGCTATTCCTCACAAGTGATTGTGTTTACTGATTTTCTTGTTTTACATATGGGTAGCTTTAAAAATGCAGAAGTCTGTGACCATAGCAAATGTTACACTGCTGTGTGTACTTGTCCTCTTTAAGAGTCTATTACTTAAAAGGTCACTGGTGTGATTCTAACATTGTGATCTTTAAAAATGAAATAAAGAATTTTTGAAATATTTGCCCTTTTAAGGCATTGTAAATTTACTTACAAAAATTATTACATGTTTCTTTTAAAATAGTCTCACAAGGACATATATGGCAGGCATTTAATTTAAAAGTATTTTTAGCCATAACACACCATCAGAATTCAAACAGCCCTTTGGAGAAGGACGTGTACTCGCTACACTGTGACTATGATCATTTATAGCAGTGATTCTCAACCTTCCTAATGCTTTGACCCGTTAGTACAGTTCCTTATGGTGTGGTGACCCCCAACCATAAAATTATTTTCGTTGCTACATCATCACTGTAATTTGCTATTGTTATGAATCATAATGTAAAAATCTGTGTTTTCTGATGGACTTTGGCCATCCCAATGAAAGACTGGGGGTTTGAGACCCACAGGTTGAGAACAGCTCGTATAGAGCCAGTGTTGAGCAGCTACAGAAGCATTTGATTCAAATTACAGCGCTGCTGCCCTCTTGTGGCTTCAAAAGCACACTGCGTCTGGATATGACGGCAAAGAGAAAACTGAATGTGAGCTGTTTTCACATTTGTCTACAGAAAACCACCGGAGATGAGGATCAGAATTATTAGTTAATTTAATAATAGGATCAATAGAAAAAAATGATCTTATTTGAATTTCCCATTTGAACTCATCACACACACACACACACACACACACCCCTTCTTCAATAACTTTCACCATTTTCTACCAATCCTACAGAACATCTTTTGCAAAGATACAAGTTAACACCTTTCGGCTAATACTGCCATAGTTGGTTTTGTTCTCATTCTTAATATCTTTTTTTTAATTTTACATAGCAACCACAGTTCCCCCTCCCTCTCCACTTCCCGCTCCCCGCCCTCCCACTCCCCCCCACCCCCCCACCCCCCGCAGCACCCCCCATCCACTCCTAATTATCTTAAAGAATAAACTGCCTCTAAACTACTCTGAAAATCCTCTTCCTCCCTTTGGCTCC
The DNA here is from genome assembly GCF_049852395.1 of Peromyscus maniculatus bairdii. NCBI lineage: Eukaryota > Metazoa > Chordata > Mammalia > Rodentia > Cricetidae > Peromyscus > Peromyscus maniculatus. The sequence continues at coordinate 21,535,212 of NC_134871.1, forward strand.
TCCCACTTCATCCTGGGATGAGTTCAGGAGCCTTTTCCAAGGTGCAGGACATGCATTTGCCTTGCTGAAATGCTCTGGCCCTTGCCATTGTGGCACTGAATGGAAAACAAGCTTTTGATGCATGTTCCAAACGCAGAAGCCAAGCGCTTCCTCTGAAGTTGGCGGGGACACTCTGCGGCTGGGACTGAATGGGGCGCTTTTCACACTTCTCCCAGCAAAGAGAGCTAATTTTCCCAGAGCAGCCCTGGCTCCCTGTTCACATCTCCCACCTTGGATCAGGAGTGTTATGGTGGATTAAAGGAAAACAAGACCTAAACAAAGGAGTGAGTTAGCCTCTGCTTTAAGCTGCAGGCACCGTAGGGCAAGGGTTTCTGTTCCCATTCTGCCGGCTCCCTGGGCGCCCTCTGTCTACAGCAGCCCATCATGTACTTCCGTTCATAAAGTAGGAGGAGGAAATAGAACAATCAGCTTTGTTCTTCATTCATTTGTTTGGTTTCAGAGGAGGCAAGCAGGTATAGACAGCAAAAATGGTGTTTGTTACAGGGATGTAGGGCATCACTTTGACCTTTAGTCTAGGGTTCTAGTGTCTTCCATGACCTTGAGTTGAGCTCAAGTTGCCACACAGAGCTGCACTTTTGTGCAATGGGTTCTTCCATGCTCTTATGTCTGCAAGCTCCAGCTGCTGTGCGTCTTGATCAACATTTGACATTAATTTTTTAAATGATTGGGATAGGCTGTAAGGGATTCATTGCTGTGGTTTCCTTTCCTATTTCTCTAATGATGACGGATGTTCCCCTAGAGGTGGCAAAGATCTTTTAATATACATGTTTTCTTTCTGAATATCTTCCTTTACTCTAAAGATCTCCTGTATTTTTAATTGTGTGCATAAATGTGTACATAAATGGGGTTATGCACATGTGAGTGCCCCAGCTCTCCGAGTTCAGAAAGAAGTGTGGAATTTCCTGGAGCTGAAGTTACAGGTGGTTGTCAGCCCCCTAGTGTGGCTGCTGGGTACTAACTTAGACCTCTGTCATAGCTGAGCATGTTCTTAACCACCGAGCCAGCTCTCCAGGCCCCGAAGAGCTTCTTGGATGAAGCTTGGCTATGGTCATCTTATGCCCACATCTAAAAGGGATTTCTTTTCCTCAGTGCTGAGGTTAAGTGATTTACAAATACTGTCTTCTGGTTCGTGATTTGCTTTCATTTTATGGTGCTTAGAAATGACCCCAGTTTTTATTTCATAACCTCTAATTTGTTCATAAAGTCCATTTATCATTTCTTCTTATAGATAATAGTTTGGTTTCATACTTAAAGCTCTTTGTCTATTCTGTGTCATTAAAGTTTTCTCTTTCACTCTCTTATAACAATATTTACACTTTTAAGTATTTTATTTAGCTATGGAATCCATGAGGAGTACACTTGGGAATGGATCGTTTTGTTTTTCACAGCTCTATACACGATTATCCAATCTTTCAGCATTACTTGTTGAAAACACCCCCTTCTCTCACAGTGACTGCCTTGGTGTCAAATTGGAAAGTTAGCATGCATGCTTGAGATGGCATTGTATTAATACTATGAGAGATTTTTAGATTTCTCATAATTTATACTTTTCTTTGGTCTGCACATTTTCAGAAATTTACACCTCAATAAGAAACAATACAACTCACTTATGTTGCTTCAAGGCAATTTATTGTTCAATAAATTCATCTGAAAAAAATTCTTACAACCAAAAAAATGGATTTCACACATGTGCTGCGTTTCTTTATTTCTTTATTTTAATGTGTTTGATTTCTCGGGGTCTGAAATAAAAAGCACCTTGTGCTCTTGGAGTTTTGGAGAAACAAGCAGTGGACTAGCTGTTCTTCCTGCATCAGTGGTCCTCCCACCTGCCTGCAGACGGAAGTGCTCCTGCCTGCATCAGTGGTCCTCCCACCTGCCTGCAGACGGAAGTGCTCCTGCCTGCATCAGTGGTCCTCCCACCTGCCTGCAGACAGATGTGCTCCTGCCTGCATCAGTGGTCCTCCCACCTGCCTGCAGACGGAAGTGCTCCTGCCTGCATCAATGGTCCTCCCACCTGACTGCAGACAGAAGTGCTCCTGCCTGCATCAATGGTCCTCCCACCTGACTGCAGACGGAAGTGCTCCTGCATGCATCAGTGGTCCTCCCACCTGCTGCAGACGGAAGTGCTCCTGCCTGCATCAGTGGTCCTCCCACCTGCCTGCAGACAGAAGTGCTCCTGCCTGCATCAGTGATCCTCCCACCTGCAGACAGAAGTGCTCCTGACTGTATCAGTGGTCCTCCCACCTGCAGACAGAAGTGCCCCTGCCTGCATCAGTGGTCCGTGCCCCTGCCTGCATCAGTGATCCTCCCACCTGCTGCAGACGGAAGTGCTCCTGCCTGCATCAGTGGTCCTCCCACCTGCCTGCAGACAGATGTGCTCCTGCCTGCATCAATGGTCCTCCCACCTGCCTGCAGACAGATGTGCTCCTGCCTGCATCAGTGGTCCTCCCACCTGCCTGCAGACAGATGTGCTCCTGCCTGCATCAATGGTCCTCCCACCTGCCTGCAGACGGAAGTGCTCCTGCATGCATCAGTGGTCCTCCCACCTGACTGCAGACAGAAGTGCTCCTGCCTGCATCAGTGGTCCTCCCACCTGTAGACAGAAGTGCTCCTGCATGCATCAGTGGTCCTCCCACCTGCAGACAGAAGTGCTCCTGACTGTATCAGTGGTCCTCCCACCTGCCTGCATCAGTGGTCCTCCCACCTGCCTGCAGACTGAAGTGCTCCTGCCTGCATCAGTGGTCCTCCCACCTGCCTGCAGACGGAAGTGCTCCTGCACTGAGGTATCGCTTTCTGATCTGTCTAGACAATCCTGTCTTTTCCAGTTAGTAACAAGGGTTTGGCAAAACTCAGAGTTCATAGGACAAGGCATAGGAACTGAGCTGTGTTTGGAGCCAAAGCTCAGAGTGCAAAGAGGGCGGCTGTGCCTTTAGCTCTGAGTGTCTCACTCCACTTCTCACACTGGCAATGCTTTGCGGAATCCTTTCAGCAAAACCTCCTGAGTTCCTGGCCAGGGTGACAATGGGCACATACTACTTTAACAGAAAAAGAGAGACCTTTTTTTGTGTGTTGGGGAAAAGCACTGTTACTTGAAAAGGCCATTTGAGGACTGCTCCTGTGTTTTATTTGTTTTAACTACTTTACATTTATTGTTCGTGGTCTCTCTCTTCCCTGTCCACTCTTAAACTGTCCACTTGGATGCTAACCTTCTTATCTTCTCCTACATAATCTGTAAATTGAGGATGGTGGGCTCACTGTGAAGCTGGAAAGAGTATTCATTTTTAAAGCACTCAGAAGCCATACCTCAGTATGCATCGATCAAGGGTCTCCAGTGTGCATATTGGGGCGGGAATCAAGGAAGAACCTTCTCTAATCTGGCCTGGAATGATGAAGTAGTGCCTGTCACAGTTTCCTTTAGCTATAAAATGTGTTGCTTCAGAGCAGAACTTACAACCGTTAGATGGGAATGCATGCATAGTTTGTTTTCTGCATCTCAACATGCTTCCGTCCTTTGTGTAGGGAGAATAGCCTTTGGGAAAGTCATTTGATGTCATCTGCTACAACTGCACATTTGCTAGGAAAGCCTTGGGAGGAATGAAACCTGGGGTTTCTTGGGGGATAGCCTGGGCTAAACAGTGCTGCTGTGTGTCACTGTAGCTGTGGTGGTGCTGACGTCATGCTGACGTCATGATGCTGGATTGCTTGTTATGCCCTTGTTTGCTACTGGAGACTCTGTCCCAGGTGATGGCTGCTGAGCTCATCACTCAGTCTAACTCTTGGAGTAGAGGATCTTCCTGGGGCTCAGATATTAGGGATTCCCCCTGCTCTGTGAGGCTTCGCCCCACCGAGTCTCGTACGGTTGTCTTTTCCATGATTAGATTTTGGTCCGTTTGTCATGTTCCTAGAAGCTTGTGTGAAGGAATCCTAGAGTCTATAATTGGGCCCTGGCTGGATTGTACAACGTCAATTGAGGACAGACTTGGTTGTTGTCTTAAGTTTTCTAAGTAAATAGTAATATCTCACTGTGGTTTTAATTTGCATTTCCCTGATGACTAGGGAACACTGGGTAGATCTCCTCAGACTGAATATGAATATATATATGAAAAAGTATAAACATTACATTTTAGCTCTTTCTTCCAGTTGTTCATGAAGTATTTTGCACTCCTGAAAAGCTCCTAGTACCTAAGAAGTATGCAGTCAAAGCCTCCAAAGGGGTAACTCGCCTGTCATTTTTGATGGGCTCCCTGTAGAGACTGGTTGTTAGTTAATTGGCCAAGTTGTGTTCTTACCCTACAAGGAAATGTCACGAAACACGACAGAATCCACTAATAAGAGTTTTCTTAAAGATAAAGGGACAGAGAGTGCGCAGGCCTGTGGGAGAGACACGTGTGTGGAGAAGAAGGAACCGGGAACATGGCACTGGCTTTTAAAGGCTGGGCGTGCCCAGGTCACGTCACTACTCCGCGCATGCACATAGATTGCATGGCTACGTTGCAGGCCTACGTCGCCATGAAATGTCACGGATCCTGGTCACGTGTGACGCCTTGACCCAGAAATGGCTATCTTGACCTGGAACTGGCTAGGCGCAAGTGTCCGCCGGGCATATGCAAACACGCCCAACTGTGGGGTTGTGTTGTGAACCCTTTACTGGTACCCACACAGTCTCCTGACTGCCATGTCCGTGAGGTGCCAGCCATCCTGGATCACACTGTTGTCCCAGCAAGGCATTGCTGCTTCTGCCCACAAGCATTAATCTGTCCCATCTTCTGTGTCCTGTGATAAAGGTGGAAACTGTCTCTGTTACTTCTCATGACTATCACTGAAGTCTGTCATTAGACACCCATGGCTGAAGCTGCTTCTTCAAGGGGAAACTAAAGACTATGTTTGAAAGAAAGGAAGAAGGACATCCATTCTTTTGTCTTACACATTCTGGTGGTCATTCAAAGATAGTGTGTGTATGTGTGTGTGTGGTGATATATTGTGCACCCCAATAAAACTTATCTGGGCATCAGAGGACAGAGCCAGCCACTAGATTAGACATAGAGGCCAGACAGTGATGGCACACACCTTTAATCCTATCACTTGGAGTCAAGGCCACACTGGAAACAGAGCCAGGCATGGTGGCACACACCCTTAATCCCAGCACTTGAGATCTCATGTCTTTGCTTAGGAAGCACACACGCCTTTAATCCCAGGAAGTAAAATGGCAGGGCAGAAAAAGGTATATAAGGTGTGAGGCCACAGGAACTCACTCTCTCGAGGTTGAGGATTTCCTCAGAGGATTTCCTCTTACCTAGAGGTAAGAGCTTGTGGCTTCTCTGATCTTTCAGCTTTCACCCCAATATCTGGCTCATAGACAGACATCAAGTGTCTAATTTGAGTTTGTTCATCTGACTCACCTTTCAGGTAGTCTCTTCCAGAAGGTCCCATACCTGTTACAAAGACTGTCAGTTACCCTATGTGGTCACTGAAATTGTTAACTTGACAACATCTAGAATCACAAAGAAGAAAAACCACAGGGCACATCTGTGAGATGGAATAGGTTATGTTAATCGGGGTAAGAAGATGAGAAACGCCCTGAACTATGAGGGATCCCATTCCACGTGCTGATTAAAAAGGAGAAATGGAGCTGAGCTCCAGCACTCACCTTTCTTGCCCCTTGTCCCTGGATACTCTGTAACCAGCCACCTGAAGATGCTGCAGCCCTGACTTCCTGTTGTGACAGACTGAACAGGCCTCGGTAAACCCTCCCTTCCTTAAGTGGCTTTTCTTGGTTATTTTGTCACAACAATGAGAAAACTAACTAATGCACCCTAATGAATTTTTCTAGGCATCCTCTGGTACTTCATAACTCAGAATTTGAACCCTCTTTCTTTTTAGATTGGTAGAGATTACACCGGACCTACTTTTCTGTGGATAAAACGCCTGCTTTTATAAGAGTCCTTCTTAAGGTGTAGAGGGTATGAGATGGTCAGGGGCCAAAGGCTGCGGCATGAGCAGAGAAATCCTCCGAAGCAAGCAGAGGCGTCTTGCGACAGTCACATCGAGATGAATGTGCATTCTGATGTCTCTTTGCTTCTCCGGCGCCTCAGCCCTGTCTTGACATCACGGAATTCAGACAGGCCCACGGGGGCCGGCGGCATGGCTTACACGGTGAGTTAGGCGCGTGCTTTATAACTCAGTGATTATTTCGCGCGCAGTAGCTCAAGGGCTCAGAGATCAAAGGGTAAACTCCTTCCCTCGATACCGGCTCTGCTCCAGCTTCAGCCCAGCTCAGTTGCTTTTAAATTCCTCACTTGCCCTATTGTCACAGGGCTGCAAATCCTCCCCAGGGGCCAGGTGCAGGGCACGCTGACCGAAGCTACACCTTCAGCCGCGCTCCAGAGCGGGCCGCGGAGGTCACCTTTAACCCTGGCGTCCCACACAATCATTTCCAGCTCTCCCGGCGGCCGCGAGTCAAGGGAACGGCTATAGTTAGATTTTTCATTTAAAATTTGGCACCGCCTGAAGCCATCCCCACAGCTTCCAGCGTTCCTGCCATTATATTAAAAAAAAAAAAAAAAAAAAAAAGAGCAAAATTTGCTGCTGCACACTGCCCAGAAAATCCAGCTGAAATCGGCCACTGCCAAATGTGCAGTTTCACGGCAAGGCCAGAGTCTTTAAATAGCTCCTGCTCCTGGGGATTTTATGCTCTCTAGAAAAAAAAAAAGTTAAAAAAAAAAAAACTTCTTTTAGTTTGGTAAAGTCTCAGTTTGAAGGATTGGCCATGGGCCATTAAAGAAACAAAATGGTTGTCCTTGTGGCTCTCAATTTTCTGACAGCCTCGTTTGCATACTTCTTAAAGGGGAAGTCTCTTAAGACTGGGGGGTTTTGGCATCACTGAGGAGAGCAGGACTTTTTCCTTTACTGAGGATTTTGCCTCAGTCCATCCAATCTGTCTTTAGAGGTCTTTCTCCACACCTAAAATGTTTAGGTCCAGGCTCCTAGGGGATAAACAGCTGGCTCTTAAAGGCCGGTGGAAAGAAAGAGGGTAAAGACTGATTGCCCCCCCCCCCCCCCCCGCGCCCCCCTCAGGTGTCCACACTGGATCGGACCTCGTTGTGGGACTTCATTTGGTTTCTTTTACTTTACCCGTGCTGTGGACAGGAAAGCAAGGAGACACACATACGGCTTAGCTTTTGCTTTTTTTTTTTCCTTTTTTCATTTCACTAGTGTCCTATTCTTCAAGGCCCCACAGCCTCTTGAACATAAACCTTTCTAGAGGATTTGGTCATAGGGCATGCAGTGTTGCAAGAAAATTAATAGTTCAGAGAAATCTCCATGGTTTAACTGTAGTTATTGTGTGTGTGTGTGTGTGTGTGTGTGTGTGTGTGTGTGTGTGTGTGTGTGAAAATAAGCTGGGGGTTTTGTGGCTGTTAGTAACTTCCTAAAATGTGTTCAGAGAACTCATCACGATTGCCTGGGATTCTACTTTGCTCCTGACTTGAGCACCATGAGTTCCAGCTCTGTGTGGCCAGGTGACCCCAGACATCAGAAGAATGGGCCTCAGCCATGCCACTCCAAATGTGCGGGATCTTGACTGACCTAGGAAGCTAAGCAGGCCAGGCTTGGTTAACTCGTGGGTGGAAGAACAGAGATGGTACCTCCACACGCCCAAGAGCTACACTGAGTCATAAGAGCTACTATACTTTGCATTTTGGACTTTGACCTTTTCCCGTGTGAGGGATATGAAGGGTGACACTCTGTCTTCCTGCTGGCAGTAGCTACAACAAGGTTGGCTCCCAGTCAGCCACATAATCATGAGAGGAAACAACTGTCACTCTACCATCAACTCTGTTTATTAGGTTAGGGGTGTGGCATGTATCTCTTACTTACTTACTTAGTTTCTTAATGCATGGGTCATATACGAATCTGTCATAATTTGAGGGGCCGATAAGATTCTCCCACCCACTGACAGGGAACTGTGCTAACATGCTCAGGAAAACTCTAACCTTGCTTGGGTTCCTTCTGTCCATCAGATTTAGTTTAACTTTGGGAGACAGATGGAAAACATTTAACCACTTTTCACAAAGTGCTATTTGAAGACCACACTCTTTTCTCCCTGAGACCATCATGACATCCTAGATCAATACTCAGTATTTCAGTTAACTATGATTTTCAAATATGCCCCCCCTCCTGTTTGCTGTATCCTTTCCTAGCTTTCTCATGTGCTTTACCTGTTTTTTTTTTCTTAGAAGACTGATCTTTGGTCTTGAAAGTAGATTATGCTTGAGGGCTTAGCACAAAATAGGGTGCTTAGCCCACCCACCATGAGACTCAGGGGATGTCAAGAAAGAAGGTTGAGAGCCTGAAGATAGGGAGAAGGGCTGGAAATGCTAACATCGCAACTGGACATACCTATTGTAATCCTGATCTCCCAGAAGCTGTGATTGCTTGCGCTGGGTCTGCAGAAGACTGGCCTGTCATCAGTGAATCACGGAACAGGGCCATACGGAACTATTGGTTACTACAGGATTATGGGGGGGGGGGCGCAGTGGCTTTGTTCACTTGTGCTCACAAATGAGCCCACCAGGCTCCAGTGAAAAGCTCCAAATCTACAGACACACAGACAGCCCTGGTTAACCTCAGCGGTTCACAAGACAAAGCAAAAAGAGATAGTATGAGAAAGGGATTTGTAAAGAGAAGCATGGTTGACAGGAGACGAGAAGGATATAAGAGAGGGTGGTTGGGAGAGTAACCAGAGTGCATTGTGTAAGTGTATGGGATTAACCAAAGAAGAAAATTAGTAAAAGTTCTAGAAAAAAATGAATGAAACTTTAAAGTTATGGTGGGTATGTTAATTGCTGTAAGTTCATTTTTATCCATTATATAACTTCAACAAACCCCATACTTTATAAACATGTAGACGCATTGTGGTCAATAAAATATAAAAGCAATTTACTCTTAAAGGTAATTTCACTTCTACAAGGAAAACTAAAGAAATATTGTCCATTTTTTTTCTTTAAACTGCACTGTTTGACCAAAAGAGAAGTCACTTAATGACCGACATTTAAGTTGCTTAAGGATTGTCTATTACAGATCATGATGCAGTAAATATGCTTAGCATAAATGTCACTTTACGTATGCACAAATGCAGTCATTAGAGGACCTAAACTGTAGCCTTCATCAGAAAATTTAGAAAAAGGTCGAAGTGTCACACCATTAATCAAAGGATGGAATGGTCTGCATCCAATTTAACAGCCAACAGAAAATGGAGAAGGTGGTGATCCTATTTTGGTCTAGACAGTAAGAGGCAAGTGGAATTATTTGCGTGCTTGTACTTGACTGTATATTATCCAGATGATCCAGTTATTCTCAAACATAAAACAATTCCTAGAGAGTCTTGATTCTGGTCCTGATGAGGTAGCTTATAATGGACCAGTCTTTCGCCAAAAACAACCAGAAAATTGAAACAAGATGCAAAGCAAATATTTTCAGATGTTGGACAAAGCAAAATATTGGTAAAAAGTCTTTTTAGTAATAGTCTGATAATACCAAATAAGTTGTGGCCACTGCATGTCAGGGCTCCATTTTTCATACAGCTCCATGTACCACTGAGCCTTAGGGTTATGTTATAGGTGTATTATTTGAGGCAGAGTACCATACACTCACTTACTCCTGGCATTTTGACAGATTGTAATAATTTCCATCTGTTGCAACAACAAGTTCCTTTGAAGAGGATGAAAGCTGCACTTATCTGCAGGTATAAGTATAAATATTGAACACAGCGAAGAACGGCCCAGGAAGTATCCCAGTAATGCAACAGCAGCACTTTTATCCTGGAGTTAAGCAATTTCTGTCTAACTCAATCTAAGGCCTGCTGCACAGGAGGGAACTCAGGCCTGGCACTGTAAGCCTAGCCAGCTACCTGCGGCTGGAGAGGTCATAGACCCTACAGAGGAGTCTACCACTGTCATTTTCCTGAAATGACCAGTTCGAATACTGTTTAATAAGCTAAGTTAAGTAGTTAAGTTTAACAAAGTTTAAGTATGAAGCATATTAGACTTTGTATCAGTTAGCATTCTCCATAGAAACAGAAAAGAATACTTGAGAGGCACGCGTGCGTGCGTGCGTGCGAGCACACACACACACACAGAGGGAGAGGGAGAGGGAGAGGGAGAGAGAGAGAGAGAGAGAGAGAGAGAGAGAGAGAGAGAGAGAGAGAGAGAGAGAGAGAGAGAGAAATTCACATTTTAAGAATTAGCTCATGCCATTGTTCAGGCATCAGATCTGAAATCTGTAGGGCAAGTCCCCAGTCTAGAAACTCAGGAGTTGGTGCTGCAGACTTGAGGCAGATTTTTTTTTCTCCATCTGTAAATTTGTGACAGATCTTTGAAGCTAGAAAAAATAAGTTTTTCAAATTATAGTCATGAGACATGATAGAAGAGGGACACAGAGGGACACACATGCAATGTTTTATTCAAGAATATTTTGAGCTCACTGAGTGGGAGAGCCCAACATTGGGGGGTGAGGGCGGAGCTTAGCAACTTGGCTGCCATCTGGGCTTCCACTGCCAGGAGCCATGTCTGAGTCCGTGGTCCTGCTGCAGTGTTTCCCATGTTACCAATGAAGGCCATGAGGATGTCCAGGTGCCCATGGCCTCTGTTGCTGCCTGAAGCCACGTTGACATCTGTGGGTCCTGATGCCACCAGGGGCCAGGCAGATGTGAGTAGCCTGTACTACCACCTGATGCCATGTTGATGTCTCTGATCCATGTTGCTGTGGAAGGTCATGTTGGGGTCCATGTTCTATGCTGCTGCCTAAAGCCATGTCGTTGTCTGTGGCCCTTGCTGCCACCAGAGAGCATGCTGAGGTCCGTGGTACATGCTGATGCAAGATCACAAATACCCAAACTGATCTATCCATTGAAAATTTATTCTGTGCCTGTCATCTCCCAGATAGGATGCTAATAATTCACTCACAGATAGCTTCGAAATGTTTCATTAACACAAAAGAGAGTGATTCAAATATATCCACATTAATAACACCTCTATGGCCATCACATCCAACCAATAGGCAATCCTCTTACAAGGAGGATCTCCTAGTGCCCTCTTCCATCTTTCTTACTTCTCCATGTTTGAGACCTTAGCATCATGTCTCATAGCTCACCTTTACCGTTCACACCAAATCTCTCATTCTGTGGTTGACCTGCAGGACTTCAGAAAGTTAGTTTTGAGTATCTGTGCTGCATTTATAACAACTTCTAAAGATGTGTGACATACCTTTCTCAGTCTTTGTGAGAGCTCCAATCTGGTAGAAAACACAGCAAGGAGAATTTTATTATTATTGTACCTGTAAGGGCATAGTCTAAAGGGGGAGAGAATCGACCAATTATTTCTAGATACATAGAAAAAACATATAGTTGTAACTAGCTGGAGGTATCTCCTTCTTGCCACCCTGACTTTTTTGATGTTTGGGTAGTTACAGATGTCACTTACATTGCTTAGGTCAGGTGATGCTAGAGTTCAGTGACCTGAAAGAGGGGTACATTAAGGTAAATAAAGGGAAAGTCCACTTAATATCACAAGAGATCATGTCACTTGTAGATCACAAGCTGCTTGTCCACTCAGTTTCTGCATGCTATTTTGTTTTGTTTTGTTGTTTGTTTGTTTGTTTGTTTGTTTTTCTTTTCCTTATCATGGACACTTTGGGATTTGGCTTCTGCTTTGACATGGTATGATGATTAGATTTAGTTATCAACTTGATACAGCATATAAGAATTTTGGAAAAGAATTGCAGTGAAGGATTGTCTACATTGGATTGATTTGTGGGAATATCTGTGGGGGACCAACTTAAGTGAGTTCATACCCAGCCCAGTGTGGGTAGCATCATTCCCTATACAGGGAGTCCTGAACTGTATAAAAGTGAGAGATGGAGCTGAACACAAGCAAATAGGTCAGCAGCCAAGCATGGATGCAGTTCCTTCTTTTAGCTCTTGACTTGTGGGAGACCAGCTCCCATGTTTATTTACCCCAAGGACTCTTGAGGAATGAGGGATAAGAGATTTATATAGAAATAGAGAGGAGAGGAACAGATACAAACGCAGGATAGCCTTGGGTGGGCCTGGATCCTTATCTACCAGCCCAGGGCTTTATTGCAAAGGACTTTTTATGACAATGCCAAGGGGCGGGGCAAAGGACCTCCTCCCTGTTAAATACAGCCAAGTGTAGACCCTTCCAAACACCTGGTACCCAGGACTGTGGTCCAATCATCCTCTTATGCAGTCCTGCTTGGTAAAGCCACTAGGAAACCTCGGTGGACTCCAGTATTGACTGTGGAAAGGGTATGACTATTTGAAGTTCCTTCCTTCCTTTCTTCATAACGATGGACTGTACCTTACAGCTGTAAGCTGAAACGGACCATTTTTCCCCTTCAGTTTCTTTTGGTTGGGGTATTTCATCACAGCAACCGAAACGAAACTAGAACAAACAGGAAAAGCAGAGGAAGAACCACCGCGTTGTTTATTGTTTGCCACTGCTTGTGACTACAGATGTCTCAAAGAGAACTTATCAGGTTAAATAGACCTTTCCGGTCTTGGCTACAGCTAAAGATCTCATAGTTTTTTCCCAACTTCATTATCTAAAGGAGTAGGACAAACTGATAGATTGGTTGGGATTTCATCTCTACAACTTAATAGCATCATAGTTTGTGTGTTTTGTTTTATGCCTAAATTATCTCAGTCCCATTTTTCTTATGTATAAAATGAGACAAGAGTAAAATGAAGTAATCAAATGATGTCACCAAGTAGAAGGCTACAAAAGAATATTTTGTTTTATTCTTAATATTTATTTATTTATTTTTCCTCTTTTTTTTCTTGAGACAGATTATTTTATTCTATAGGTCCAAGCTCTCCTGGAACTCAGTATGTAGTCCACGTTAGGCTGAGACATGGTGTTCTTTCCATCTCCTCCTCTTGGGCTGGGATTACAGATGTGAGCCACCTTGCTCAACACTGAATAGTTTTAATTATCATCATTTTCTAGTTCTCACTATGTTTATTTATTCTCAAATAAAATCGAGTATATTTAAATAGAACTGGACAATAAAATGCAAGGTCCATTGAATATTATGTAGGAACTACGGCATGGAAACACCTGGGTAGACCTGTATACATGCTTGCTCTGTCCGACATGCCTCACGGTCACTTGTCTGCATTACTGAATTCAGAACACCATTGATGCGTGCTTTTCTTCCAGTTAGTTCTTTCTTCAATTACATTTTCTTTTTTTTACATTCAACATTCTTTCCTTTCTTAAAATATGTATTATAATGTGTATAAACAAGGGAATTATTGATTATTCCCATTTGAAATGGACAGTGTGAAACATTATAAGACTAATGTCCTTGAAGTAAATATATGCATACAAATATACGTGGATAAATTTGAATTATACTTCTGCTATGCGTTACTTTTATGACCTTGAACGTGTTACTTATCTCTCTGAACTTCAGTTTCCTCACTTAAAAATGGCTATAATTTTAATCTGTCTGAACTGGTTTTTGAGAGGAAGAAATGCATTATACTGAACATCCCTGAAACTGTCTATTGTGAGACTAAGACAAAATATTATCCATTCATGAAATTTCCATTGATACTATAAAAATACAAACTATCTAGACTGATAGGTCAGCACATGGAATGTACTTAATATTCTGCTAGAGTAATCAGTGAATGAGAAAACTCAGTGATATTTTGAAAATAATAAAAGGTGAGCATTTTCCATATTAGATATTCACTAATGATTCAATATAAATATATATTAACTAAATTGACAAATAAAGGCAAATTTTGATATAGATATAAGAACTTACTGTATGGTAAAGGAAGAATTGTAAAGTAAATGAGAAAGGAACATACTAATAAATATTATGGAATGTAGCTAAATATTAATAAAACCTCAGCTAGGTCTTTAATTTCATGGTTGAAAATATAAAACTCAAATAAAATATTGAGGAGGTTAAGTAACTTGCTGAAGTCCCACAGTTAATGAGAATTCTAACTGGAAATTAAATTGCTATAACACGTAGCATAAAATTGTATAAGAAAAATGTTATTAATTCTGTAAAGGCTATTAAATATACATAGAGAATACACACATAGAACAATTGTGTGTATGTATATGTATGCGTGTGTATGTGTGTGTGTGTGTGTGTGTGTGTGTGTGTAGTTAAGTAACTATCATAGTGGACAATATTAATTCTCCACAGTGGATGAAATAATGTTTTGTCTTTATGTGATTTTCTATAATGGATTTCACTTTACAATCAGAAAAATAAACACTTCTAAAGCGTATTTGGTTCTTTTGAATAGAAGAATCTAAAAGCTACTTGCGTCCCTGTGCATGTACCTCTGTGTTTTCTCGAGATCGGCAATCTCAAAAGTCAGAGGAAAGTTAACCACTGACTCATGGTCAATGCTTGCTACAAAACAATCCTTCAGGAGAAAAGCTCCTGTGCTTAGTCAGGTTTTAATCCAGTCTCTCTCAGTCCTGTGTCCCCTACTGCTCCCATTTCCCCCCTTGGTCTCAGTGGCTTGGGCCCAAAGGCACGTACAATTTCCATATTTTTACTTATATCCTTCTGGAATATTCTATTATTCTGAAGCTATTGATGACATAACGTCCAGATCTCCATTCCCAGGCTAGGAAAGCTAATACTGGTATGGTTTTGAGAGCATTTTGTATAGCTTTCCAAAGATCACAGGCTCTTCTTAAAAGGAAGCTTCTAGCTTCTACCATAATACTGACCTCTCAGAGGCCAGGGGTCAAAGTTAAACCTGGAAAATTTACAGGAGTCAATATAAACAATTAACCATGAAGAAATTCACTAGATTAAAATGCTTAAATTTTGTGTGTGTGTGTGTGTGTGTGTGTGTGTGTGTGTGTGTTCTACAATCTTATGTGGCTGTCAACTGGATCACAGGACAGATGTTAGCTTGGGGAAAAAAACAAAGAAATTAGGCTGCAAGGAAGCCTTCTCCTAGCCTAGCCTCGACAAGGCCATTGCTCTGACATAAAACTCAGACTTAGACCAGGTTCAAGGACGCTGCTCAGCTCTAGTCTACATGGACTTGGGACCCGTTATCTGTGGCTAATGGAAAGAGTATTAGGGTTTTGTTTTTTTTTTTTTGCATTTAGTTAGCAGTTATTTTATATTTATATATTTTATTATATTTATTATGTATATTTTATTGTTGGTTTATACATATTGCCTAGTGGCCAATCAAAACTGACGGAACATGAACAAAGGCAGGTAGTTTGACCTATATAAGAATAAATATGGGAGAATAAAGTAAAGAAAAAGGAAATTCATACCAGATGTTTAGGCATAATGCTGCTGCTGCTGTCAACTCACTAATATAACTCTCACTTCAAAGGGAATGAGAAACAGTTTATTCTGGAGCCAAACATGGGCTCAGGAAGAAGCATTCAGGCAGCCTTGATCTCCATGTTCCATGCCGTTTTTGTTGTTGTTACAAAATAAATAAAGAGAAGTCATACATGTGGGCACTTTCCAGATACATTGTTGGGTCCATCAAGTGGAGAGGGGTGGTTACCGCCAAGTGTCCGCATCTCCACCGACTACAGACGCTGTCTCGTGGCCTTCTTAACTATTTGTTTGGGGTAAGTTTGTGGGTTTTATGTACATTCCAAAGGATGTTAGGTCACCTAAAGAGGTAGTTAATAGATGGCTATTAGGGGTTAAATGCTCCAAGATAAACTGTAAGGAGGCTCTGGACCTGCAACATCGTAAGCTCTCCACAGCCACTAAAGCCCTAGTCAATCCATTAGCTGGTTAAGAAGGGTCAATGTAATGAGCTTCTTTCTAGAAGCTTCCGTTTCCCCCACCACAGGCCACAAAGTAGAAGGACGTGAAAAGTGTCTTGTTGACTAAGAACAGATATACTGGCTTGTGAATACAATAGTGAGGACAGAAACTCATCCAGAATGGCTGTTTTTCAGCCCATTCTGATGACTATTATATGACACGGAGAGACGCAGCTTGTAAAAAGTAACATGATGACAAAAGAGCCCACAGAGGAACTTAATGCCACCCATTGTTTCCCCCGCCATTCTTTAGACCCATTGTCTGACCTCAAGTATGTGTCTCTGCCAAGAGCAGGGGATCCGAAGTCACTGCTAACCAGTCTTGAATAATTAACACAGCAGACACCACGTAGATCCCAGTAAACAGTTTTCCTGCCTCACTGTTAAATGTTAATTGCAGCATTCCAGGCCTCACTAGTTAATTGAATTGGTAGTCAGAGAATTTAACATTTACTTTCAATTGACCGCATGCTGAGCTGGAGGGATGAGGATCTGCTCTCCGGGGACAGGGAGATGTTCTGAACCAGCACTATTTTTCCTTAGCAGCAATGAATGCACAGGGATCCTCATAAAAACACAACACCGCCCTGGAACAGCTTGAGAATGGTGCAGTTAGCCGTGGCCTCTGCATGTTGCTTATTGTTCTGCAACCTAAAGCTTAGTTAGAAGACTGTCCGTGTCCTCTTTGGACCAACTAATAGAAAAGGCACACAGGGGAGGGGTTTGCAGTAGAAAGGGGTGGTGGCTTCCTAAGTACACTATGTAGCCACTGTAAACTTAGTTAGTTTTCTAAAATAGGCAGACACTTAAATCCATATTAAATACTTCTTGAGAATCTCAGTTTTCTGTTTGGTGTACTTGAGATATCGTGGATTTCTGCTTGTACCATGGAACTTAAAAAAATTTTTTTTAAAGAATGGTCCCAGTTTCAAATACTTTCTTTGTGCACATGTTTCATAAGTGTGAGCATATATTACCTAATACTCTTACATCTTTAATAGGTTTTTAAGAATCTTACATGTAAGCCTCCTAAGAACCTGATGAGATAGGAAATACTATTCTCATCGTTTGTAAGATGAAGAGAGAGAGAGACACAGAGAGGTAACTGGTGGATCTATTTTTAGAATCCAGGCTAATTCCTTTGTTCATGCTCTCAATGTCTATGCAAAAACAGGGCGAAGGACATACTAAACAGGTCCTAATAGGGGAAAACTAATCTTGGAAAAAGGATGATGTGTTTCAGAAGCTAAATGGACCAGTGTGTCTGGGTTATTACATGGGCAGGGGTGTAAACTACACAGGCAGGTATAACTGGAAAGAAGCAGAGGGTCACATAATACAGGACTTTACAAATTATGATCAAAAATTTGGGTGCTGTTCTTAGGAAAAACAGGAAGCCACTAAATCAGCTTTCAAAGGTCATTCGTAATTATGTGGGAAATGAGCCATCTGCTTCTTTTTGCAAATAAATTTTGACGAAAACCTAGTCACCTACATCTGTTTGTGTGCCTTCTATGGCTGCTTTTGTACCATCATGATAGTAGTGGATAGTTGCAATTAGGGGCACTTCACCCAGTAACCCTAAAATATAAACTATCTGGCCCTTTGCTGGAAAACATTTAAGGAGCCTGGTTAAGGGGTAACTTGAGAGAGCCCATTTAAGAAAACATTTCATTTGTCCAGTGAAAGGATCATAGACAGTGAGCTATGGAGGTAAATGCGGGACTCTTTTAAGGTGTGATTTGAAGGTGTCTTTCATCAAGTGGTTTGTTCCTTACTACAAGAATTACTGGAGAATGTGCTAACAATGTTAAGTTTTGATTGCCACAGATGGGATCTTGATTACACAGTTTGAGGGGAGCCAGAGTTAGACAGCAAGACCAGGGCATCTCCTTTTCTGACTGGTTCCCCCGGCATAAGAATTCTCAGACCTCACAATGAAAGCCTTCTCTCCAGGTGGGAACTGGGAGAGGTAAGTGAAGGTTGACCAAAAGGCAAGGTCAAGAGCAACTTCCCAGGTTTGAGGTTTGAGGAATGAGACATCTATGAATGACATTTCATGCAATGGGAAGGGCACAGGAAGGAACATAATTCAAGAACAATGTAAGTCAACATTTTGCCCTGGAATACCTTGAACTGCTTGGGAGACATTTGACATGTCCTCAAACCATATAACTGAGCAGAAAGGTATGAAAGAGGTCAGATTCCGAGACACCAATACCATTAGATGGTACTTGGAGCCAGGAGAATGAGTGTTTAGGAGTGAGTATAGAGAAGGAACATTAAGTAATTTCCAATAGGTCCTTGAGAATGAATCTGTAGAGTGTGGCTTGTGGAGGGGAGATCCAGCAGCAGTTAGAAACTAGAAACATAGGAGAAAGCAAAGACATGAGTCAAACCAACAGTGTCATGTCTTTAGAAAAGAGTATTAGAGGGTCAGAGATAGTCTCGTGTCTTTGTCTGAACCCGTCATCACTTTGCAGTTAGATGGATATTTCAAAACCAATGTGCAATCAGGTTTTTACACCACTTGAAGTAAGCTTTCAGTCAGCACCCTTAGTGATTTGAGTCTGAGCCACAGGATAAACTGAATGAGAAAATGCTTTTGGGGATTTCAGGAGACAGATCACAGAAGGCAGGCAGTTGGGTAACGAAACAGAGAATTACTGTTTATTCTTGTGCAAGTCGGTGACCTCTCATAGGATACAACCATGTGGGTAAGGCCGGCAGGACTTGGTTATCATTGCCATCACTGGCTAGGCTACGCTATCACACAATTTCAGCATGTGTTGTTCTCACGGCACACGGTGTGAGTAGCTGTCATGGCTACAAAATCAGTAGTGATTCCATTCTGCTCTGTAGTTCACGTGCCTATTTGCTGGTTTATGTCCAACAATGAAGTGTGATTAGTTGTCAACAGGATCTCTCTTCCTCGTCATCTGTCCCCCTACCAAACAGTACAATGCCCAGGTACACAGGACTAAAAATGGTAACTAAAAGTAAATATAAGTTGATTGTAAAGCACGGCCATTTTACTTTTTGCTTATATTTCACAAATTTGTTGAATTTATGCTTTATACTACAACAATTCCCAGATCCTTGGGATAAAGGAAGGAAGGAAGAAAACAGAGTTCCTCACCAGGACTGGCACCTATCTTTCTCACTCTATTTGATTCTGTCAATTTTATTGAAACTTAGCTCAATTAAACTCAATTCACTGCAAGCCAAGCTAACTCAACACATCCTCAATTCAACTGAACTTTGTCCAGTACAATTGCATTCAAGGTAGTGCAATTCAGTATTCAGCATGTAAAATTATATATGAATCAGCTGGGTTTAGTTCAGTAAGTTGTACACAGGTAAAAATGATTGAGTGACCTAAGGAGAGAGAAGCATTAGATGCCTCTTTTTTAATTAATATTTTAAATTTTTAATTAATTAATTTATTTTATATCCCAACCACAGCCTCCCTCCCTCCTCTCCTCTCTCTCCCTCCCCTCCCTTCTGTTCCCCCTTCCACTCCACTCCTCCTCTGTATTTTCTTAGAAAGGGGCAGGCCTCCCCTGTGCATCAGCAAAACATGGCCTGTCAAGCTGCAAAGACCAAGAACCTCCCTCACCCAGTATGAGGTTCCCAAGATCCAGCCAAAGCTCCAGGGACACCTCCTGCTCCCATTGCCAGGAGTCCCACATACAGACCAACCTACACAACTATCTCATATATGCAGAGGGCCTAGGTCTGTCCCATGCAGGCTTCCTGGTTGTTAGTTCAGACTCGGTCAGCTCCCATGAGCCAGGCTAGTCATTTCTGTGGGTTTTCCTGCAATGTCCCTGACCCATCTGGCTCCTACATAAAACCTCCTCCCTTTCCTCAGTAGGACTCCATGAGGTTGGCCCAATGTTTGGGCATGGGTCTCTGAATCATCAGTCACTGGATGAAGGTTCTCTGGTGACAAATGGGGTAGTCACCAATCCAATCACAGAGGATGGCCAGTTCAGGGTATACACATTGGATGTCTCTTAATACTTATACAGAACAACTTGGAAAATACTTATATGAACAACTGAAACATTGATTTGGACATTTTAGAGAATGTCAACATTTATGTATATTATAAACCATTTCTCACTTAAGTAGAAAGAAATGGTGATTTCACTATTGACAGAGAAATGTCCCATTTAAAGAAAAGTCTTAAAATTATATATAGCCTTTTCAATAAATACAGGAAAATTAAATTTGTTCACAATCAAAAATTTAAAATTAAAATTAAAGAGCAGTTTTTAAAAATATGTGTACTCAGTACATGACTCACAAATTAGTTGCAATTTTGAGTCTTAGGAATTATTACTAAATTAGTTGTTGTGTCTTAGATCTAATGAGTATGAATGGTGCTGTTTACCTTGAAAAGGTGCTCTTGGATGTCTCATGATCTTGTCAGTTTTAATATGCTGTAGTCAAGCTAAGATGCTGAATGTTCTCCCTCCCTGTCCATCCTTTTTTATTAGAGAACAGTTTTGAGGATATACATGGTGCTGTTTGGATCATTACTTAATAAGGGGCCTCCAGGGGCTGGAGAGGTAGGTCTGAGGTTAAGAGCACTGGCTACTCTTCCAGAGGTCCTGAGTTCAATTCCCAGCAACCACATTGTGGCTCACAACCATCTGTAATGAGATCTGGTGCCCTCTTCTGGAGTGGAAACATACATACAGACAGAGCACTGCATTCATAAATAAAAAAAAATCTTAAAAGGGGGTGGGGCCTCCGAGTCTCTAAACAAAGGGAAACGGGTTGTAAACTCCAGTTCCTTCTCCTGCTTCCCAATATCCTAATGTTTGAGCTGCTGAGTTATACTACGCGAGCAGCCACAACTCTTCCTGCAATCTAAAACGTGGAGTTTGTCAGTCCAGCAATCCAAACACATGAACTACTTTCCTGGCATGGTGCCTGAGGATGACCTGACTTCTGGCCTGTTTCCCTTTCCTCTCTCACATCCAAAGCAAACAGGATTATTTGAAAAGTCATAGTTTGATTTTTTTTCCTTTATATAAAATAAACATACAGCATAAGCTTTCCTATCTTCTTTAAACTTCAGGTTCTTTCCTGCATCCTAGACTAGATTAGCAATTTTTACAGTGTGTTCCCTCTGCCTCGTGGATTGATCTATCATTCTGTGATATACATTGATTTTATTTTTTTACTATTTATCTTCTGTCCAGTCCAAAGGTTGCTAATGGATGGAGCAGGGCTTCATGTCCACTCCATTCTTTTCTAAATTTCCAGAACTAGCTTAGGTTCCATCAGTGGGACACTTCCAGGAGAAATCACTCAGAATAGTTATTTATTGGGTTTTCTTAAATCTAGCAGTTTGGAAACACTTCAGAACTACATTTTGTACTCACCTGTATTTGATGCTCAGTGTATTTCTGGTTATTTTTGAGGGGTTCAGGAGTGGGCTGTAGTCTATATGTTGAATCATTGTGGGTTACATGAAGCTTTTCTCACCGGTTCTGGCAAATCAACCTGCTTCCTCTTTTATTTTATTTTATTTTATTTTATTTTTTTTTGCAGTAGTTTGTGCAGCTCAGCACCATGCAGAAGCTTTTTAAGTGAAAATCAACACCGTCTAAGCACAGTGACTATAAATTGGAACATATACACATCTTAGTAACTTTTCTATCATAATGATAAAATATCTGAACCGGGGCTGGAGATGTGGCTCAGCGGTCAAAAGTGTTGGGAGTATTGGTATGGGAGGAGCTTAGCCAGCTAGCCTGCTGAAACAGCAGCTGCCCTGTTCCAGGTAGTAGGCATAGGCATGCATGCTAGCTACTTCCTGCCTGGTCAAGAGTCTGTCGCTGCACCTGGTGATTGGTGATGTACAACCATCAGAATGTTGGGGACCAATGAGAAAGAGACAACATGGCTAAGAGAGTCTCCGACCGCCAATGGGAAATGGAGAGGGAGAGTATTAGTTCGCCCTCCATATCTGCAATAAATGAGTCTGCTGCTTGCTTCTTACCTGACTCCTGGTGTCTGAATCATTGACTCTGCGCTTTCTCCTCCACCTCCCCCAAGTGGTGTCTAGATAGAGCGACCTGGAACATATTGCTTCTTTTTTTCTCGGACCAGAGTTCTATTTGAAGAAGCCACATGGTTCACAACCACTTGTAAACCCAACTCCAGTGGGACTAACACCATCTTTTGGCCTCCTTAGGTACTCACATGCATGTATATATGTACACACACACACACACACACACACACACACACACACACACACGCATGCATGTGAGGCACACACATACAGATAAATAAGTAATAAAATTAAAACAGCTTTTGAAATATCCTGACAAAGGCAACTTATAGGAAAAGGGGTCTATTCTGGCTCCTAGTTCAAGGGTACAGTCTATCTATCCTGTTGAGGAAGTCAATGAGGCAGGAATTTATAACTAGAGTTTTTTTGCCTTGCCCACAGTCAAGACAAATCTCTGTCACCCGCCAGTCCCACAGCCACTCAGACCCAACCAAGTAAACACAGAGACTTATATTGTTTACAAGCTGTATGGCTGTGGCAGGCTTCTTGCTAACTATTCTTATAGCTTAAATTAATCTATTTTTACAAATCTATACCTTGCCACGTGGCTCGTGGCTTACCGGCATTTTTACATGTTTCTTGTCCTGGCGGCAGCTGGCAGTGACTCCCTTCCCCTTCCTGTTCCCTTAATTCTCTTCTCTGTTAGTCCCGCCTATACTTCCTGCCTGGCCATCAGTGTTTTATTTATTGAGCAACAGATTTGACATACAGACCATCCCACAGCAGGAATTGCTGACTTGGGCTCATTGTGTTATATGCAGTTAGAAAGCACAGCAAGGTGAAGGCTTTTGCTTAACTAGCTTCCTTCTTTTTATGCAGTTCAAGTCCCAATTTCAAGAAGTCATGTTGCCTACTCTTATGATGGGTCTTCCCATCAATTAGCAAATTGACAGAATCCTTCATAGGCATGTCCAAAAGCTGAAAAAATCTCTCACAGATGTGCCTAGAAGTTTGTCTCCTATGAGATTTTCACATCCTATCAAGTAGATAATACTAATCTTTATAACACCCAATGTTAGCATATGCATTTTACTAGAAAATTAAAAAATTCACTTTTTGCAGTAGGTTGCTTTTGTTACATACACCCAGAGTAAGAATTTTGAGGGTAACATCTTGGGTGGTTTATGTATGCAGAGAAATCAATTGACTTTTAGTTTTACTTTTTAAAAAGTTTTTATTTCATTACAGTTACAAATATAAGAACCTGTCTTCTCTTTTAAGAAGTCGTTATTTGAATTGCATTCCATATAATTCTATTAAAATCTAGCAAGTTTTACCAATCCCCTAATTGCCTTTGGACAATATTTGGTTTCATTTACATTTCATAAATTTATATTTCTAAGTAATTGGGTCACCTGAATTCATAAAAAGACACTTCCCTAGTTCTTATATAACCTTGGTATATCTGATAATTTGAACATACATGATGAAAATTTAATGCTCACAAGTGCTTTGCAAGTATAAATTAAAGTGAAATACCTAGCAAAGTGGCTATCTCATGTGCCAAAACCTCTACATGGTACATGTACATGAAATCATAAGTATACATAGACTGCTTAACAAAAGATATAACTGTTTTAGAGTTGATTTTTATCAAACATTTATATAATTGGAAGTACTGTCAGTATTATAGGATACCTACAACAAACATATTTTATATCATTTTCACTAGTTATGATGCCTCCCTGTGTAATTTTGACATTATAAAAATATTAGATGCTATCATTTCAAGTACAGAAACAAAGGACAGTTAAAGGGCTAACAGAATTGTGAAGGACTCATTGTGCCCTACGCCATAGAGGACACAACTTTAAGATGGCTGTGGTCTACCATAGGCACCTAATTATCTCCCTCTGCTTTCTTGGATTTCACATGTCTTTATTTGTTTCATCACAGAAACACCATTTTAAAATAAATCTTAATTTTAAATTCTTTTTTTCCCCATTACTAGAGACTGAACCCTGACCCTAGGAGGTACATGCTTGACTATTGAGCTATATCCTCCATGCCCAAAACCTGAATTTTGTAAAGCTAAATTTTTTCCCTTTAACATTCTTTGATGCCTCTTATTTTGAAAGAGCACAACAAAAACAACATAGTCACTGCATTGCATTCTTAGTTGGTATCATTTCAGCAAAATGTGAGTGACTTTTCTTTTCCCTTGATTTAAAGGAGATGTGACATTCTCTGTTCAGAGTCCTTCTGTGGCCATAGCAGAAGATGTGCTTTTATCAAGGACACTCCACACAACCTGCTTGGGCCTTGGAAAGCAGAAGCCTGCACAGGACCACCTTCAGTGAAGTCTAGCTGATCCTGCAGCCATCTGCGCCCTTGTCAGAGAGGCAAGAGTTCCCTGATGGACCAGCATCAGGCAGATCACAACCCTTCATTTGTATGTTTTGCAATGAGTAGTGCGACCCATCTTGCCAAATAACCCTCTTGGCTACAACATCAGGCGGTTCTGCTTACTGTTGAATCAGTCACGGGATGCCCTCCCACACACGCTGTCCCCTGGTATGGCAACACTGGCCTCATTAAAAGACTTCTCTCTCTTTTCTTCTTCTTCCTTTTAAGACCTTTATCATTAGTGAAACAGGAAGAGCTGGTGACGTGAGAGACTGCAGAAGTGTCAGCGGAGTGGTCATAGCGGAAGGAGAGGTGGCAGCCGCTGTGCTCTGGTCCAAGCAGCAGAAAGATGTCCGAAGAGGTCCAGAGAGTAGTGGAGGGAGGGAAGTGTGTTAGGAGGGACAAGAGAGTGACACTGATTAGGGAGAAGTGAACAAACATCTATTCACATTAGACAGGGAGCTCACAACAGACCAAAGTATGAATGCCATCGAAATTCCACATGAAGTGAATCCATGAGTTTATTGGGGTTACTCGAAGGAGTATAGGTGAGGAGTTAACACAGGAAGAGAAATGACTTAGAGACAGGCACACCACCAAAAGCTCACCCTAGAATGAGTGACAGTTCATGAAAGCTGGAGACCACCTGCAAGCAAGCAGCTCAACAGATGGTGAATGTCCTTCCCTGTCTGAGTCATCTCACCTGTTCTGAGCCTCTTCTAGGGACGCAGCGGCTCTCTGCTTCTGTCAGGCATTGTGGCTGGTCTGAGCATCCTTTTTGCTTATACACCCTTGGGAAGGGAGGGACCTAGTGAATCTGGTCAGCAGCAAGAAGTGCCTGAAGCCTTTTACTTATTTTCTCCCTGAACTTAAAGAGCTTCCCTGCAGGATGGAATGTTCCAGCTCCCTTGGAACATCTTTTGTCTTAGGGACCTTGCAGTTGATTGTTTTTACTTTTTACTCTTTGGGGGGCCCACCACCCAACTCCCAAATAAGTATACAGAGGCTTATTCTTACTTGTGAATGCCAGACCATAGCATGGCTTATTTCTAGCCAGCTTTTCTTAACTAAATTATCTCGTCTATCTTTTGCCTC
This sequence comes from Peromyscus maniculatus bairdii, assembly GCF_049852395.1. NCBI lineage: Eukaryota > Metazoa > Chordata > Mammalia > Rodentia > Cricetidae > Peromyscus > Peromyscus maniculatus. The sequence goes on from NC_134871.1 coordinate 21,560,673, forward strand.
TGAGCTTTTACCTTTCCTCATACCATTCTTTACTTTTTACTCCATGACTTGCTGTGTAGCCGGGTGGATGGCCCCTGGATCCCTTCTCTCCGTCCTCTTTTCTCCATCCTTGATCTTCTCTTTTTCTCCTCCTATTTTTTGTTCTCTGCCTGGCAACCCTGCCTCTCCCTCTCCTGCCTTGCTATTGGCCGTTCAGCTCTTTATTAGACCAATCAAATGTTTTAGACAGGCACAGTAACACAGCTTCACAGAGTTAAACAAATGCAACATAAAGGAATGCAACGCGTCTTTGCATCATTAAACAAATGTTCCACAGCACAAACAAATGTAACTAACATCTTCAACTAATATTCCCCAATAATGGGGACCTTGGACCTTCCCTCCAAGACGGAATGTTTGGGTGGTTGTTGTTGTTATTGTTTGTTTGTTTATTTGTTTTGTTTGATATTAATTTTTCCCCTTGGAGAAATTTTCTATACAACACAGAGACAACAAGGGGTGGTGAACATGAAAGGCCCAGGAGCCAAGACTGACACAAAATAGACAGACCTTGATAGAACAAAAGGACTAGTAAAGAATAGAGAGATAAATCACATGTTTTTCACCTGCTTAGTTAAATTATTCCTAAATACTTTATTCTTTTTCATGTATTGTCAACAAAACTGTTTCCTGAATTCCTTTTGCAAGTAGATTTTTATTGTTATAAACAATAGTCCTTCTTAAGTGTTGATTTTCATGTTCTGCTGCTTTAAATATCTTTTATAATGGTATTTTTGAAATGCCTGTGCATATGTACATTCACTTGAGAATAAGTCTTGGTAACTGATGGCTCTTGGGAAGGGAGTGTCAAGTTTTTTCATGGATATGGTCTCTGAATGGCTACCCAGGTCCCACTAGACGGACCTACATCCATGCACACATTGCTAGTGCTGAGCGATGTTTGGATTTTATGGACTTGGGTAAGAATAATGATGGTGCTTATAGAGGAGGAAAGGGGTGGATTTGATCAAATGCACTGTATAAATGTATGGATATATAAGTTTTATATATATATATATGTTATACATATAAAAATTTATAAGTGTATAAATTTTTAAACACTCAGAATAAATAAACTGGACTGTGTAATACCATGTTGTAGAACAAAATGAGGAGCCACACTCAGTGGTCTAGAACAGTGTGTGATGCCAAGAGACCTAGGTGTAAAGCCGTAGTCTGGCCTACTACCTGCTGGTTTCATGACAATAAAGCTAAGACTGACTTTCCAAGGTAAATCACCTAACTTAAACCAGTGAAAGAACTTCAAGACAAAATTTGTTCCTTATCAGATGGCTTTAAGAGCCAACACACTAGGTTATGGCAATCATGAGAAAATTATTTAATACTTCTAATGACTCAAATTTTGTCCTTCATAAAATGGGAGAAATTAAACATCCACCATTTACAGCTGTCATGAGGTTTTAATTAGAAATTCCATGTAACATTTGCTAACATTTATGAAGAGCTGCATGGTACTTCTGAACATCTTGGTGATGGAGATTATCCCCTTTTATTCAGTACGGCATGGGAGGTATTTGAGTTATGGCATACAGTTTTCCCCCCAAGATATTTAGGATTCTCTACACTGATCTTAGTTGAAGCTTGGTTCTTCTCTACAACTTTTTGGTTGTCTAATTTGAAATAAGCTTAAGCTTCAGGAATCCAGATTCACATGACAATTTATCACAGTGGAAAACAGTCTCAGATTTCAGGAAGCCATGCGGAGTATATGGACAACACATATCCCTGCCATAGTGCCTAATTTTATCTCCTAAGAGTCTAGCTTCACAGTGTGCTATAGGAAAGAACCAAACCCAAGCCAATTTTAAGCAATACATACGCTAACTTCTAAGACTATCACGTTTGAGCTTAATCTCAGTAGTAGTAGTAATATTAATAGCTGAGATTTAATGAAATCTTACCATATTCCAGACAATGTGCTTTACATAGAGAATCTTATAAAGCCCCTTTGCAAAGATATTGTAAATGTCACCAATACTACAGAATTACAGATAAGAAATGGGAAGCTTAGAGGTGTGTGTGTGTGTGTGTGTGTGTGTGTGTGTGTGTGTGTGTGTGTGTAACTGAAATACAGTAGAAGACACTTTAGAGTTGGGGGTGGAAATTTTGAAACTATTAAGAATCGATATATAAAATAGAAAATACAAGTGACACTTAGACAGGACCTAAGTAAGCTATATATCTTATCCCCAAATCTAGAAAAACTTCACATGACATACTTTTTATATAAGGAGAAAATATCTCAAAACCAAGTTTTCTCTAGCTTGTAGAAGAACTCCTCATTTTGTTTGTAAAATGACTTATTCCACACTAATGGATGTATTATCATGGCAGGCTCTCTTTCCCAACATCTATGAACTCCGATTACTTACATTTTTCTATATATCATCTGCTAGATCCAAAGTGGATACCTATCTTGATCTTCTAGGATAATTCTTATAATGCAAGTTTGAAGAATGGGCAAAGATTTTTTTTTCTCACCAAGATATAACTTGATCCAGTTTTCATTCTTTTACCAGAATTGTATATCTCAGGATAGGAATATTTTATCAAATATGTTTATAAAAAACTTGTTTTTTGTCAGTCTCTAAAAAGAAGAGGACAATGAAATATGCCATAAAATAAGCCTTCTGTTTACTTTGACTGTTTTTTAGTATCTTTTGCTTTCAGTGATCAAGTAGTATTAGACTTAATTTTTGACTAGAATAAGATAATTTTTATGTTACTAAATAAATATTTGGGTGGTAAAGATGATTCATTATACATAATTATCTAAGTTTTATTTCATAAGTAAATTATCATTTTATAAATAAAATATTGATGTTATATATGATCTTCTAAAATATACTTTCTCTCTCTTACACACACACACACACACACAAATAATGTTCAAAAAATACCTGTAAAATAAATGAATAATGGATTTGGATAAAAAATGTACTGGTACATTATTAAATATAAGAAAACACTTCCATGCCACAAATTGATTCAACACAATTGCATTTCTGACAGTAGTTTCATGAGTCATGAAAGTTGGTTGGTAACAGTAAGTGATGTACAGACAAAGGGAAGTTTCTGAGGAGAACAATAGTGACTTCCTGCCCCCTGACTAGTTTCTAGAAATATCTGCCTATGAAAGTCAATAGCCTACTTGTCCACTGCTAAGGGAAGACAACAGAACTTCAAATGTGTGATTACTGGTGCTGAATGTGTTAGACATTTGTAACAATATTAAATACTTTTTATTTAGAGAGTCTTGACTAGAAATGGAAACTTGACTCAAATAAGCAATGCACTTACTGATAGCGTTGACATACATGCGTCATAGGTCTCTATGCTATCTTGAGCCAAAACAAAGCATGGATGAGTGGAAGTCCCCTGATCATAGTTCTCCCTGCTTCTGTGACAAGCTAAGTACTCCATCGATGGTAGCCACGTGGTCACTGTTTATGTTGGGCACAGGCAATGTGACAAGTGTTCTACTCAGCTGTACTCTGTACTTGAAGAAGGTCCTCACTCTAAGCCCCTACTCACACACAGTGCTTTGTCTCCGTTCCTGCACCTGTACCTTGCAGTCTTGTTCTGTCATCCAGGGGCGTGACCTACAAGCAACACTAAATGGGCTTAGTAGCTTATTATACTGTGTGTTTAACAAAAGTCATTAAAGAGAAAGTTGTGAATTAAAAGAAATTGGAAGGAAACAGGAGGAGTTAAAGGGGGAGAGAGGGAGGAGATTATGCAAATTCAGGACTCTTATGTAAATTAAGAAAAATAAAAACAATAAACTTTTAAAATGGTCTACTTTAGGCAATAGGTTATCAGTGGTCAGTAGTTTAGGAACATCTTAGCAATGGATTTCTTCCAGGCTCTCATGATGGAAATTCCCTCATCCTCTTCACAAATTCAGATCTCCATTCTCCTTTTACCCTTTACCCTTTCTTTTGTGATTTTTCAGTCCCTTGGAGGAAAATCCTCTCTTTGGGAATTTTCATTTAATCAATTACTAATTAGGCATCTGTCACCTTTAAAGCTTTCTTTCTACTGCTACATGAGCTGATAGAAGGGAAATGACACCAGAAGAGCTGCAGGTCTGTAGAGGGGGGAGGAGGAAATAAGTTATAGAAAACACACAACATCAGGGGTTTATGATGTGGCCTCCACATCATCAAGATGTGGAATAAAATTGCTGGTTCAAAATCATTAGTGAGCAAATAAATCAATACCACAGACTTTGTATTTCCAGAGGAAAAAAGCAAAGTGGGAAATAGGATGATGATTAGATTAATCTATTCAACCTATGAATGTTCATTAGCTGTGGATTATGTTTAGGGCAACATGTTAAAAACTCTACATAAAACAAGGAAAATTAGCTGCATAATTAATTGAATTTGATATGAGATGAAGATGTGTGATTCTTGATTCAAAATTTATTTAAAATTTCAAAAAAGTGACATTAGAACATTGAAATAAATGCCATGCCAGTAGATAGATAGATAGATAGATAGATAGATAGATAGATAGATAGATAGATAGATAGATGATAGACAGACAGACAGATAAATGTAGGGTCCTGTGCTACTGCGTGGTTTGCCTGTTGGCAAGCAAGCGAGAGACTTCTTTGTTCATGGAATTATTAAACAAGCTCTAAGATGACCCAGCAAATGGATCAAGAATGCAGGCGCATGTACCTTGCTTTAGTGCATCAGAGAAGATTTCTCAGAAGTGACACTTAGGCTGAGATGTAAATGGAATAGCAATGAATTCGAAGAATCAAAAATGTTTCATCCTATCGGAGGGCATAATGCAAGAAAGATGGGAGATGAGAGGATACACTAGAAGATTTTATTTTTATCTTAAAAATAAGATGAAGCCATTTAAAAAGCTTAAGTAGAAATGTCTTAATCAGATTCCCATCTTTAAAAAGTAATTTAGATTACAGAGTAGAGGAAAATGGGTTGATGGGTTCAGGGGTGACATTGAATGGCTGTGAGGAGAGAAGTTGAGATGCTATAGCAATTTTCCACAGACAACTTGCACAAGGTGAGGGCTACTGAAGAGAGATGGTACAGTTTATTGAATTTTTAAGACATGAGGTTCACAGGGCAAAGGGGGAACGCAAGAGAGAGAGAGAGAGAGAGAGAGAGAGAGAGAGAGAGAGAGAGAGAGAGAGAGAGAGAGAGAGAGAGAGAGAGGAGAGAGAGAGAGAGAGAGCCAACTGCAACATTAAACTTACTTAGTTGCATAAACATTTTACACTTCCAGCTTATCCCACCCTCATAACCCTATTACCTTTGGACTTTTTCTTGTTCAGAGACATGCTCACAAAATGATTCTGTATCCTGGACACAGCACATCCCTAGCATGTAAATCCTCAGTAAATGTATTTTAATGAAATATTTAACAGGTCAAAGTCCACTCCCTTCCTCTGGCCCTCTACTTCTAAATAACTTGAAAACAAAAAACATTTGTCCATGAAAACAAAAAGACCCATTGCCTCATATAGAGTTTAAATTTCAAAACTATAAACAGTGGGTAGCCAGGAAACAAAGGATTACCCACATTAGTCAAGAAGAAATATTATGTCAAACTCTTGAGATGCAAAGTCTAATGACAATAATTTATCACAAAACTGCTGTGTTTGGGACTAGAGCAGCGGTTCCCAACCTTCCTAATGCTGCGACTCTTTAATACAGTTCATAATATTGTAGTGACCCCCAACCATAAAATTATTTCATTGCTACTTTATGACTGTAACATTGCTATTGTTGTGAATTCTAATGTAAATATCTGAGATGCACCTCTAAAGGGGTTGTCACCCACAGGTTGAGACCTGCTTTGCTAGAGCAGTGCCTCAATCCATCAAGTGTTGGCGTGAAAGCATGAAGACCCGTGTTCCCTGTACCCATGTTCAAAAGATACCCCAGGAATGGCAGTGCATACTTGTTATTTCAGAGCTAGGGTGGAGATTATTAGCCAGCCAGGGCAGCTTGTTTGGGTGAGCTCTGGGGCAATGAGAGGCACTGTCGCAAAACTCTAACGTGGACAGCATCTCACAAGGACTAGTACCCAGTGTTTCCCTCTGGCTTCCATATGCATGTCCACACTGCACATATACTCCTGCATACACACATGCACAAACACACATATGCACACACACATATATACACACACATACACACACGTGCACATACACGTATACACACACACAGAGAAAAATAAATGTAATAATGTAGCTAGAGTTTTCCTGCCTTGCCCACAGTCAGGACAAATCTTTGTCACCCGCCAGTCCCACAGCCGCTCAGGCCCAGCCAAGTAAACACAGAGACTTATATTGCTTACAAACTATATGGCCGTGGCAGGCTTCTTGCTAACTGTTCTTATAGCTTAAATTAGTCCATTTCCATAAATCTATACCTTGCCACGTGGCTTGTGGCTTACTGGTGTCTTCACATGGTGTTTGTCATGGTGGCGGCTGGCAGTGACTCTCTCTCTCAGCCTTCCATTTGCCAGAATTCTCCTCTCTCCTTGTCCCACCTACTTCCTGCCTGGCCACTGGCCAATCAGTGTTTTATTTATTGACCAATCAGAGCAATTTGACATACAGACCATCCCACAGCATAATAACTTTTAACAAAAGAAGATCTATAAACAACCAACAGATATATGAAAGAAGCCCCTCACTATTTTCAATCAACCGAAAAATGTAAATCAAAAAGACATGAGGTTCCATCTCATCATTATTATAGTTACTAAAAGAACAAAAAAAAATCAAAGCTGGTGAAAATGTGGAGGAAAAGTTACCTTTATACATATAGGTGGGAATGCAGCCACCATGGAAAACAGCAAGGAGGTTCCTCCAAAGACAGAAACAGAATTACCATGTGACAGGGGTACCATAGAATAAAGACATACAGTCAGAACAGCTGACAGAATTACCATGTGACAGGGGTACCATAGAATGAAGACATACAGTCAGAACAGCTGACAGAATTACCATGTGACTAGGGACACCATAGAATGAAGACATACAGTCAGAACAGCTGACAGAATTACCATGTGACTAGGGACACCATAGAATGAAGACATACAGTCAGAACAGCTGAGATACACCTGTATCTTCATGTTGATCACAGCACAGTTCAGAATAGTCAGCCTATGGAATCAGGGTGTCTATTGACAGATGACTCTTGGGGAATATTATTTTAAGATGTATTACTTTTGTTTATGTTGCTTCTCTTTGATTCTGTGAAGCTGTGTCACTGTGCCTGTTTAAAACACCTGATGGTCTAATAAAGAGTTGAGCAGCCAATGGTGAGAAAGGATAGGCAGGGCTGGCAGGCAGAGAGGAGAAACAGAAGAAATTTGAGAGAAAGAGGTAGAAGAAGCCAGAGAAGAAGGACTCAGGGGCCAGCCATCCAGCCACCCAGCTACTCAGCCAGACACAGAGTAAGTAAGAAAGAAAAGGTATACAGGAATAGAGAAAGATAAAAGGCCAAAGCCAAAGATAGATGGGATAATTTAAAGTTAAGAAAAGCTGGCTAGCAACAAGCCAAGCTAAGGACAAGCATTTATAAGTAAGAATAAGCCTCAGTGTGTGATTTATTTGGGAGTTGGGTGGCAGGCCCCCCAAAATAGCAAAAAAAAACAACAACAGATGACTACGTAAAGAAAATATGATTTATTAATAGTGAAATATTATCTACTCATGAAGAAGAAGGAACTCCTGTCATTTGCAGGAAAACAGATGAAATTGAGGTCATCAAGTAAACGAAATAAACCAAAAAGAAAAGATGGTATCACATTTTATCTCATTTGTGGAAATTAAAAAATAATAAAAACAACAAGAAAACAAAAATGAGCTGTAAGTCGAAGAAGACTTACGAGATAAACACCACGATAACAAACAACTTGGGAGGAAAGGGTTTATTTACAGCTCTGCATCACAGTCCACTGTGGAGGGACGCCAGGTCAAGAACTCAAGGTAGGAATCTGGAGTCAGGAACTGCGTCAGAGATCACGGGGGAATGCTGCTTCCTGGCTCTCTCTTTCACGGCTTGCTCATCTACCTTTCTTATACAGTCCAGGCCCATCAGCCATAGGCCTGCCTATAGTGGGCTGGGCCCTCCCACATAATGCCTCATAGACATTCCTGCAGGCCAGTCTTGTGAAAGCGTGTCCTTCACCGATACTCTCTCTTTCCAATTATATCTAGGTTGTGTCAAGTTATCAAAAGCTCACCAGAGCAGAGCGTGAAAGGAGAGTGAGACCTATCAATGCACAACACAGCCGTGTATGGATATGGTGCCATGCACTCGTGATTTCAACAACTCACACACACACACACACACACACACACACACACACACACACACACACATAAAACGCTTTTAGTAATTTCAACACTTTCTGGTCTTAAAACAAGTATCATAGTAGAAAACGCTACAGTGGCATGTTACCATGGTAAAAACAGAAGTCTGCGCATCTAAATAATGGCAGCCATCCTTGAGCCCTTGGTACCCTCGTCTCACAGTGTCATTGTCTTTTCATTAACGGCTACCTTAGGCCCGAATCTGCTGTTTTAAAATGCAATGTGTGCTTAATGAATCTAGCCAAAGAAGGTTTTCCCTGCGCATAACTCCATTAGGTGAGTGGAATAAAATTACAGTGACTGTGTCAGAAGCAGTAATTTATCAGGATGATCCCATTACTCCATGGGTATATAAAATGTGAGCTAAAAGGTCCACTTCACTATTTTTAGATTTTAGTAGACAACTTTGGAAACTTTCTATCTTGGAAACCATCTTCGAGACTTAGGTTGAATTTTGATGAGTGCCTCCAGGAATATGTCACTTATCTTAATAAGGGTCTTGAAGACCCATTTATTAAATCAGAAAGAAACCTACGACAGTAGTTACGAGACAGACCAGAGTGGTCACTGTGTTGTGTTCTTTCTCACATTCTTGGAAGTAGCTGGAAGACGAGGACTCCATGATTCATCTCACTGGGCGCTTGCTGATATTCATTGTGTTTCTTGCAAACCTGACTGGAAATTTTATTGTTGATTTGAAAGCCAGGTGATCTCCTAGCAGGCAGCTTGTGTGGGTGATTGTTTTTCATGTCTGTGGATAATAAGTATTCATCAACAAACCGCCATGCAAGTTTTTAAGAAAGTGGAAATTCCTGCTGTTGTTTTTAGGGTAGTTCATCTCCTAACAGTGTTCAGTAGTTAATGAACCAAATCTGTCGTTCTTGTCAGGGATGTATCTCATCTCTTTGAAGATGACTACTGGGAGTATCTTCAAAATGGGCTTGAACTCAGCCACACCTGTCACTTCCAAGCTGAGTAGTTTGTTTTGCGAAGGGACCAGATGTCTCCAGACAAGGTTTGTGGTTCTCTTAACTTTTCAAACAGCTAAAAACAAAAAACAAAAAACAAACAAACAAACAAAAAAAAAAACACCCAAAACTTGTATCTTTTTGCTTCATTTAAGAAAAAAAATCTGAGATAAAATGTCAGGATCATTCCCACTGAGTTCCTTCATGTGATTTAATGGACAGCATCTAACTCAGTTTTACATTTCATATTAGAAGTAAACTGAGTCACACTATTGTAAGCCATATTTGTTTCCTGATATTGACTGTTTGTTAGCAGAAATGGTTATAATTAAACCGTTATTATGAGCTTCTTTACCAGATTTCCACTCGGGAAACATCTCTTCCAGCATTCTCTAAATGCTCACTGAAGCAAAATTTTTAGAATAAGAAGCCTTGGGCCAAACTTGCTATTAGGTATATAGCACAAACAACAGAAGTTGTATAAATTATTAATTATGTATAATTTTTATATCGGTAATAGAAAACAAATATAATATACATATGAACATACACATATCACTATATCTATTGCCATAGATACAAGATAAAATCCTTCTTGAGAATGAGGTCCACACAGCGTGAGAGGATGCTTGTCTCTCTCTCTCCTCCTTGCTCTGTGTAGGTTTCCAGAAAGCTGCATCAAAAAGCTTCAGGGAATGTTAGGGTCACTTTATCGAGCTGATTCTGCCAACTTAGCTTGTAGCACCAATGCAACCTGTTTGGGGCAGTGCTGAAGACTGGTCCAAGGTGATGAGTACCTTACCTCAGGGTGGGACCACCAAACGCAAGATTTGCTAAGGAGAAAATCATCCTCTGCTTCCTTGTGGAGGAAAAAAACTTCAAGAGTGTAAGGAACATGTAAGGCCTAGGGTGAAGAACCCTGGTCAGGAGTGATAAGCAATAGAATGATGTAAGTAAACCATGAATGGAGTAGTGATAAGCTATAAGCTATGTGTGGAAGTAGGGATTGGACTAGAAACCTAGCCAGAAAAGAATATAAAAGATGAAGCCTCAGACCCGACCAGCTCGTCAGGCCCTCACGCGAGACGACTCTCCTCTGCCAGAGACATGAGATCCTGTCCCCAGTGCAGACATGGCTGACCTGAGGAAGGCTGACCCAAGATCCAGGGGAACAGATGTGGTACATCTGGACTTGTATACCCGGAGAGGTACTCCCGCTTCCATTTGGAAGATGGGATAAGTGTTGCTTGTAATCTTACTGTGTGAATAAATGAATGCTATACCAAGTCTGAATCAAGAGTGATTATTCCTCCCCCATAACCGGAGTATGTGCTCGCTACAAAGAGACTTAGTCAGTGGAAAATTAATGTCATTTGATTTGGCAACCATTGTAGATATCTCTAAATCACTCATTTGTCCGTTCACTCTCCCACCAAGAACTGCCTTGAATTGGTAAAATGTTGTGAGTTGAGGTTGGAAAGATAACTTAGAAGTTAAGAACACTTGCTGCCCTGAGTTGTGATCCTGTCACCCAAGTTGGGCCACTCACAGCATCCTGTAACTCCATCTTCAACAGAATCTGATGTCTTCTTCAGTCCTCCTTGGGCATTGGTACACACATGGCATACACAGCCACAGAGACATACATACACACAAGTAAAGTAAATATTAATATTTATATGTTAATTAATATATGTATAATTTAAAATGTAAGTTAAAGAAAGATGGTCCATATAAAATCACTTGATCTTACAAATAAAAGCTGAAATAAACAAAGGGTTTTTCTGTATTATACTTGGCCTTCATATTTTTAACTGTGTAAACACATGTTATCTAAGGGCCAGCAGGATGTAGTAACTAAGAGAACATGATTATCTACAACTGTTCCTTTTCCCCACTGCACTCTGCGAAGATCCTCAAGGGTACTCCTAGTTCTTGTGCTGTTACCATAGTTAGAAAAGCTGGGTTTTCTCATGAGAAATGCAGCAAGGTGTACCATAAGCTAGATCTGTGGCTTGGCACCGCCCTATTTATGTACAGCGGGTTCCCTAAACCCCAAGCTGCTGGCAGGAGACCATGAGTGTCCATCCGTTTAGATGCCTCCTCTTAGGAGGAAACTTAAATTAATGGACAAACAATTCTGTTATGGAAGTAGTTGGGATCCACTGACATAATTGCAAACATTCATATCATGTCACAGGGGCTGTTCTCTAGAGTCTGAAAAAACAATCTGATGTCTTTTCTAACCAGAGAACAGATTTAAAGAGCAAGAGCTGCAGAGAATTTTCAGAGAATGTATTAACGGGTGATAAACTTCAACTTGGTAATTGGTTATGTCAGTCGTTATCAGTGTGCAGACATTTGTTTCTGTGGCCCCCAGTGCCCTGGTCTTGCTAAGCACTTTGGGGTTCCTCAAGTTCACAGTGCCTTTCCCTCGCAAATCCCAGAGTGATCAGCAAGTCAACTCCCATGACCACATCCTGTGGAACATTTTTAATCGAAACTAGGTTCCTTTCAAAGTCATGTACTTCCTTCCCTCGTTCCCAAAAACCACGACAAGAGCAACAGTCAGACTTCCTATGGAATCATCCCCATTTCCCCGACGTTCACAGTTCCTTGTCTGGGACATTTGTTAGTGAGACGGAAGTTTAGACTGTGTATCTGGCAGCCATCTGTTATTAGCTAATAGAATTGCTCCCGTGCACTCGATGGCACCTTCAGAAGTGTTTCGGCTTGAATGGCTGTGCCTCCCTTCATGCAAGCTTTGACCTGTAGTCGCTCCTATTAATTTTAAAGGAAAAAAATACATGATTAATTTGTCCACTCATCTTGATAGTTGCCCTCTACTCTAAACCTTCTCATTAAAAGTATTCTCTAAAAGCCACTTTTGTTTAATTATTGAAATACACCTCATTGTTGGTATTAATAGGATTTGGGATGGCGACCCATGACTGGAGGAAAGCTCAGTGGCTAAGAGCACTCCGCTCGTCTAAAGGATTTGAGTTCAATTCTCAGTACTCACATCAGGTGGCTCACGATGTCCTGTGATTCTACCTCCCAGGGAATCAGGTGCCCCTGGCCTCAGTGAGTACCTGCACTTGTGTGTATATACCTACGTACAGAGCCACACACTCATAACTAAAAACAATAAATCTTGTAAAAGGAATAAATGCCTTGTGAAAACTGAAGCTTGGGCCGGGCGTTGGTGGCGCACGCCTTTAATCCCAGCACTCGGGAGGCAGAGGCAGGCGGATCTCTGTGAGTTCAAGGCCAGCCTGGGCTACCAAGTGAGTTCCAGGAAAGGCGCAAAGCTACACAGAGAAACCCTGTCTCGAAAAAACCAAAAAAAAAAAAAAAAAAAAAAAAACAAAAAAAACAAAAAAAAAACTGAAGCTTGGGAAAAGAGAGAGAGACAGAGAGAGACCTAGACAGGGACAGAGAGAGACACAGAGAGAGACAGAGACAGAGACAAATTTTATGAATTCAGGGGCCTAAATGAGGTTAGTAAAATTCTGTTCAGATCTTATTTTTCTATCCAGTTTTTACTTTTCTGTTCACAAAAGGTGGCACTTTTTTCCTCGAATGTATAACTTGGCCAGAAAGACAACAAACATAAACACTGAGAAGTTATTAAAGTTGTCCTTTGTTTTCTTTAATGAATTAAGACCGTTGCCTCTGAATCAGCAGAGTAGTTTTCTCATTTAGGGCGGACAGCATTTCCTGTTTGCTCCTTCTTTCTAGACTCTCCCCCCCTCCCTCCAGCTCCTGTCATGTCAATTTTCTGAATGTCAACTGTTTCTCTTTTTGACTCTACCCTTTGTCGATGTTTGAAGCGGAGCTCACCTTGTCCATGGAAGTGGTCACCGGCTCATTTCTATACCCTTGTCCTTGTCACCTTTTAGACAGTTAAAACAGTGTTTTTCAAACAGTAGGATGTGATCCATAAACGGGTCATGGAATCAATTTAGTAGGTCACGACTAGCATTTTATAAATGAGCTGGGATTGCCTAGACTAGAACAGCAAGAATAGAGTAGAAAATACCAGAGTGCATCTACCAAGGAGGGTACAACTATGTTGTGAATAGATTTTTGTTTGTTAGAAGGAGAGAGGCTGTATACAGAGTCTCAAACTCGTTTTGTTACTACAGCTGTGCTTAAAAGCCTGTGAAAAGCACCGAGTGTAAATGTGGGCCTAGGGTATTGTTTCCCATACTTTGGGGCTCGGGTATTGTTTCCCATACTTTGGGGCTAGGGTATTGTTTCCCATACATTGCACAGGTGTAGATTAAAGCTATTTACATTGCCTAAGATAGCATACAAGTGTTATTGAGATGTCTGGTGCTTGGGTGTCTTTATAAACTGATCAGATCATCTTCCTTTCATGAGGGAAAATCGTAGGGCTGCAAGGTCCAGGCAAAAACTGGATTATCCTGACATGAAGTGGAAGGACATTACTCTTAGAATCAGTATTTAGAATTTCTTCTAGCTGTTTGAAACTTCCATTTTATCTTATCACTCTCTATTTAGTTCACATGTTATTATGTCTGCCCACTTTATGTGCTTTTCAATCTCTGTCGTCCATGTCTTCCCTCTCACCTTTATAGCCACCTTCTTGTTCTGGGAACTTAGGAGAACTTTCAGATGTAAGTCAACTGACCAGCCCTTCAGGCAATTTCTTCATTTAATACTCTTGAAGGCTCATCTTCCATGGATGCTGTGATTATCAAAAGGAAGGGCTAAAATATTCCTTCTATACATTTGCCTTTATTTTCCTTCATATGAGTGCATACATATGTCTATTTAACATGATATCTGATGGGTAATGAACGGTTTTCCATGCACCATACATAGTCTGCAAGTACGATGAGTAGTTCTTTATTTTTAGGTTCCAGCCATCCAATCTGGTAGACAGGCAATCTCATGGGACTGACGCGTTAAAATTCCCTGAAGTTTGATAAAATGAAAACAGGCTGTCCTGGCTCCTCAGATTCCAGCAATGACTAAAAACTGCATTTTCATGCAAACATAAATTACAAATGGAATTATGATAACCGATTACCCCCTCCCCCCCAATGCACACAAATCACTTGTAATCCTGCCCCGGAGTGCTGTAGAGTTGGCTCATTGCATATGCTCACAGTGCTTGTCAGGCTGTTCAATCACAGCTCCTTCCAATGGCAAAGTGTGCAGGGCTCTTCAGAAACCAGTATGTCTCTATTCCCTAAATCTACTATAAGGGCGTAGAAGTGCCAGAGCAGAGCGCCGCTGCTTCACAATGGGAGTAATCCTGAGTGTGTATCTTCGTTTTATTCATCTTCAATTTCTGTTTGACAGAATTTCACGCTGCTAGAAGATGTTACATTGACAGTAGAGAGATAATTCTCGTTTTTTAAATCCAGAGAACAAGAGCCACTTGGGAAGTGACTATAAATGTCCTCTGGGTGTCCCAGAGATATGCCTCCTCCCTGTGCTGGAAGGAACACACCTCTGGGAAGAAAACAACTTTGATCAGTAATTCTCTTTGGAAAACCTTAAGAGAAGCAGATCTCAGCGGTTCTCCCATGAGTCTTGGGGTCTGGGATAATGAAGCCCTCCCTCTCTAGTGTGGCACTCTGTCATTCCTCACTGGCCTCGGTAGGGAAGGGACTGGGAAGAGAGGAGCCTGGCGTTTCTAAACAGGCCTTTGTCGTCGTGCAGTTCAGTCTCACAGACTTTGTCCAGAATAGAGTCCTTCTGTCAGCACAAATCCTATACCCTTCTTATTTCTAGCCACTCCCAACTGGTTCTGCCTGGGAGGTGCTGTCACAGATGCTGGCCAAGTTGGCTGACGCTCCAGCCTTTAGTGCTCTCTTGGGCCAATCCTCTTGCCCTTCTAGATCTGCTGAAGGGCAGAAGCTTTCTGCAGTAAATTCAATACATTCCCAGAGGTGGCCCCTTAGAAGGTCTGGTAGAGTTTCTATAGGAAAATAGAGAAACCACTTATTTTCATTTTTTACTGAAGGGAAATGTATTCCTTCTTCATGAGGAAAACATATATCACTGTTTTTCCTGTTTGTTCTGGATTAATTACTAGCCCATCTCTCCTGGTCTACTGATTATTCTATTTATATCAAACATAGTTTATCATTTATGGGACACTTAAGTATAGATTTCACTTACAATTTAACTTTGACAAATTTTTATATTATACCAGTATATTTATTTTATGCTTTTCAATTTCATATTAAACACTTCTAAAAATGCACATATTTTGGTAAACCTGAAAATTTAACATTCTATGTGAGAAATCTTAAGTTCTCTAAATGTTTTGATAATGTTTATAAATATAGTACACATTCTAATTAAAATCAGGACTTACTGAGTCAAATACATAATTTAAATGGCAATTAAACATCTAGCACATTAATTCTTAACTCTATGCATCCACGACAATATTTGACAGTCATTTTTCAAAGTAAGTTTGAAGGTATCTTCTCAGCTTATTAAGATCTTTCATTAAACAAATGGGTGTGGGCCAGGATGTAACCTAATTGATAGGCTCAAGTCTCATACTCATGCTCTGTTTAGGTCGTCTAAAGAAGTGGGCTTACATAGCCTTTGTTGTTGAACTGGCTTCAAATTACATATTATCTAACTTTCAAATTGCTCACTAATTCCAGCTCAGATGGTTGTACTACTTCACTGGATTATATTTGTCTACTTACTGTTTTACTTCCTTTTGCATTTGCATCATATTCCTCAAATCTGTCAGTGCTGTGCTTGTATTTCAGCCACACAATAACTGGGTTATGTGAGCCACGAAGCAGCTTTAGGCCCACATAACTGAAAAGATTGACTCTTTAGCACTGACACAGGAGGTCTCTAAGTAACCATTTTTAGTAGACTGCAATTGCTGTGGACATGTTTTTTTTCTTGACATTGTTTTCACATTTATCTAAGCTCTTTTTGCTAACACTTTGGTTAGTAGCTCTCAGCTTTAGTGTGGATCCAGCTCAAAGGAGGAGCTTGCTAAGGCAGAGATGACTAGATTCCATATCACAAAGGCCCTAATTCAGAATCTCTGTGGAGTAGATTGATAACATACATTTCAAACATGTCCCCAGGTGATGCATCAGCTAGTTGCTAGTCCAATGGTCATCCTTTGAACATTCCTGTCTTTGGATATTTCCAGAACGATTAAAATTTTTTTCTCACTAATGCTGTTTACACTAATAATATTGAAAAACCATCAATAAGTTCATTCAAAAGTGGGTATTTGTCTACTTATATATTTCCAAAGATATAAAAAGTAACCAGCATTATTTCATAGATTCTTTCTAAGTATGTAGTATGTATAGAGTTCTTAAAATTCTTCTAGAACTCATGGAAGGAACTCCTAACACATATTTGAGATCTTGGAAAACATAACCATGGAAAGCAGTTTTGACTAAGATCCAAAAGCAGCTATGTTTTAGCAAGTGAGAGATTGGTAGAGGAGGTTAGTGTGAGGATAAGCTGTTTTCATAGAAGAGTAGTGGCCAAGAGAAGCAAACATGCTAGTGATCTCATTTTGGGTTTAAAATCAGGAGCATCTAAAAGCAGAGTTATTTTGTAAAAGTATTTAAGGTGAACATATATTTAAATAGTTTTGATAAATGAAAAAAAAAAGACAGTGCAGTGTGTAGCTCACTGGCATGGTGGGATCTGCTCTTCTGTGATGGCTAATGCTGTTCATCCTATAAGGCCATTGTCCCAACCCTGGCAGTGACCTAACTCTGTCATGGACTGGCCAAAACTATATCTGACCATTTCTGGGTTTTGGTGAGTGTCGTAGAAACTGGCCAGAAGTTCTTGTACCCATGTCACAAAACCCCCAGAGACCACCAAGGAGACATTTTCTGATGCAAGCATATAAGAATCTCTTTATTGTCAGGTTTGAACCTGGGCCACCGCTAGGCAGATGGAGAGAAATGTGGTAGCAGTGGCAGGCCCAGAGGTAGAGAGATTTTATAGGGAAAAACCACAAGTCGGGAATTACATGCTTTGGCATCTTCGGATTGGGTAGAAAGGATATGGGGCAAGGTGATTTTTTAAAACTATTGGTCTAGACTTTTAGTGTGAAACCACATTTGAAACTATTGGGTTGGACTTTTGGTGGGGAACCACAACTTGCTGGGCAGGTTTATCTGAGCTACTCAGAAGGATTATCTGAATATCTTTAAGGCCCATAAACCACAGACAGAATGTCTGCAGGAGCATACTGCCCTGTATCTATTGGGGTTATCATGGCACATTCCTGAGGTCCTTCCTGGAACTGAGTACAGCAGGTGGTCTAAGATGGTGGCCCTTCTCTAAGATGGAGTCTGTAAAGTCAAGTCTAGACCTTCATATTGCCTTCACATCCTTCATCAAACCTGCTTCCTTATACTTGAGGGTATTGAGCATTCTATAATTCCCCTCTCCCCTTCCACTAGTACATGACAAAGTGAAGAATTCTAATCAGAGGAATGCATTCCCCGGAGACGTAAGCTGCTTGCTGGTCTGGTGTACAAATTTGGCCTTCAAATATTCTCTTTCCCTAGCTGTCAGCAGGATGGTTGTTTTCTAAGAACCAGGGCTTAATAATGGGAAGACCACTAACCTAAACTCCTGAATAATTACTTGGTCTTTCTGTTTATTGGGACTAGAGATTAATTTTCTTTGTCATAGCAACTGGAATTTCATGCTTTATCATTACAACAACTAGCATCACTACACTAATACAGTAACATTAGAAAAATAATGATCTCTTTTGAATATGAAAGGCTAGAAAATTGTTCTAAAATAAATCAAGACCAAGATATTATGAAGCTTTAGAGTGCCTAGGGATATTTGCAACATGAAAGTGATGATTGGAGAATATCCTCGTGACACTTGCTAGGAATTTCATTTACTTAAATTTCTTCCTTAGTTGAAAATAGGCGGAGTTGTTTCCCTCATTCATTTGAATTAAAGTACCTGGCATGATATTAGTATATCTAATTGGTCAATGAACACATTCAAAATAAATCAAGAACAGAATCAGCAAGGACCCCAATCATTTAATGTCTTGTTAACCATATTAAAGAATATGGAATTGATCCTGATGGTAAGGGGGAATCCCTGGAGGATTTAAAAAGAAAGTGAGAGCAGTCAGTTAGAAAGATTACTGTAGTGAAAATAAGTTTTTCAACCTGAAAGAGGTTAATGACTCAGACAGAGAGTGTCAGTTTGGAGAACTATCTTGTAACCATAAAACTTTATCTTCTAATAATCTAGGTTTGAGGTGGTTGTGCTATAATCTTGAACTAGAGCATATTTTAGTGATCTCATGAATGGAGATAAGAAAATGAATGTATGTCTAGAAGGGGGATCTCACAGGATGGAAAATTATCTAAAATGGGAGGTTATAGAACAAGAGGAGAAATACCTCCTCCACTGACACTGTGCAGTTGGCAACAAAAATAGTACATGAATTATGTTCTTCTCAGAAGTTGGATTTGGCACACAATGGTCTCTTCACTTAGTATCTTCTAGAAATAATCACATCCCTATTTTCCTTTTTTCTTTCCTTTGTCTTCTGCTTTACTTTACCTGAAGTAATTTTATTAATCGACCTTCCCTATTTCCTGGGGTACTTGTCTCAGTCTTCCTGAAACTGGCTAAGGTACTTTGCTGTGTGTTTCTGGTACTCCGTGCAACCATGAATCATGCACTGTAGAAACCTAGTATGTCCACCTTTGTGTTTTTTCTGCACTTGACCCAAGAGCTACTGCAGACAGAGTCTGTCTCCTGCTATGTGACTCCTCATGTCCATCGTGACAGTATCAGAATAAGAACTCACAACTGCGGTGGGATCTTGACGGGAGGCGTGGATGACCGAAAGAAATGGTAATTTTGTGGAGGGACAAACGGAAAGCAACTAATAATGTTTGCTTTCATACTCTTTGTTTCTGTTTGAAATTTGTGACATGCAGTGAGCACAGATGGCCACAATTTTGTGTCTACACAAACTCCTCCATTCTCATTCTCTGTCCCCACTTCTACCACACGCCCTCCCAGGAGTGGTCAGAAATCACAGAATGGCTCCAGATCTCCCCCTAAGCATTTGTCTCTGATCACAGTAGGAGCCCACCAATCTTGTTAATAGACTCTACAAGTGTTTCCTCATCAAAATTAATAACTGAAAACGAGAAACGTGTGTATAAGTTCCATGGAAATATATCGTGGGAAATGATGTATTCAAAAGTTCTGCTCTGTTCTCCATATGATTCAAGACTGCGAACAAGGAGATAGGGAGGCCCCTGCCCTTCCTGCTCCTCAAACACAATGACTCTCTTTTGCAAATGGATGTAGACTTACCTCATTGTATCAGGGGTAAAGCCTCTAGGCTGAAATAGTAAAAATGAAGAGCTGCACGAGGTTGCCCACAGTCACTAGATTTTACGACCCTGTTGCCGACAGTTTGGCAGCAAGACAGAAATCTTACTAGAACTGAGCTGAAAATTTCCACCCTGCTAGCTGGCTTTCATCGTGATGGAAGTTGTTATGCAAAACAGGTCAGGGAGAGAGGCTATGAGTGAGCTTACCAAGCTGCAGATAAACTGCCAGGCAGGCAATCCCTACTTCTCCAATAGTAGGCTGTGAGGGGGTAACTAACTGCTTTTTAATTGAATGGATTTCAGGCCCATTCTACTGGATGGAATTCATGTCCGGAATTATGTCTCATCAGAGTCCTATGTCTAGTTGATCATAGGCCCAAGAAGTAAGTATACCTACTGCTTTTGCTTTGAATGTTGTCAAAATGCCTTCTAAATTTCTATGAATATACCCATAGATAAGTGCTGCCCTCAGTCTTGTTCAGAGAAGCTTTTCTATAATAGTAAGTGGCAGCTAATGCAGAGAATCATGGATAATCAAAATACTGATAAAATGTGACTATGGAGTGCTGAGCCCTCAGCTGAATGTGGGGGCCCACAGAGACCCCAGCCTGAGGCTTGTTTTCATCTTGACTCAAGGTCAGAGAGTGGAGCTTGTTTTCCCCTGCAAGGCTGCATAATGGGATGTTTTGGCCAAAGGCATGGTTCTCAGGTACCTTACACCTCAAGGCTTATTTACAGGATACTTTGCTGTAAGGCATGGTCACCGGATGTCTTGAGTACTAAGGAAGTGTTTACAATTAACTGTACTTTGTACCTTGAACCCTGTTGTCCTTGAAAGGGGGAGGTCTTTTTGCTCCACTTTGCTTTTTGGTTATAGAAAGGCTGTGAGTAATAAAACTTGGTGTCTGCCGTGTTGACCCAGAGCCTCCCGAAGCTATCTTGTGTCTCTGTTCTTTTCTTCATCTATGCCTGTATTTCATAGCTATCGTTTCCCAGTTCCACATTCCCTCCTTCAGAACCCACTCAACAGGTTGAGTGGGACTCGACAGTGGAACATCCATATTACTCTCTCCAAGGCTCAAGGAACATCAAGAGGTTGTAGAAAGGGTGTAAGAGATGGAAGACGAGGGGAAGGTATTGGTTAAGCGGTGGTGCTCATGGCTGGCCGCCGCCCATGGGGGCCATGCGGATGAAAGAGAGCGTTGGATGTATTGGTGACAGAAGAATCTCGAGCCATGGTTACCGTTTTAGAGCTTTATTGGGAGAGAGAGAGACAGAGACAGACAGACAGACAGACAGACAGACAGACACACACACACACACACACACACACACACACACACTGAGAGAGAGAGAGAGAGAGAGAGAGAGAGAGAGAGAGAGAGAGAGAGAGAGAGAGAGAACCTTATGCGGAGGGAAGAGAATACCAAAGGAGAGAGTGTGGAAAAGAGAGGGCACGCCGGCTTTTTAAGTTGGGCCGCCGCTGCAGGCTGGTGACGTATTTAAGGACATAATCCTCACAGAAGGACTGTGAAATACTGTCTTCTGGACATGATTCGGCCACTGCACTCAGTGACTCATAGCAGCTACCATTGCCTCCTCACACAGGCTGCATAAGATTGGGCTTGTCAACATTTGTTCATGGGAGAGGAAGCAGCTCTTGGAGCCCTGCTCCTCCTTGGAAGCTGTTGGCATTTAAAGACTACTGGGGGAGGAGGATTGATTCTTCAGTGGTGTAGATATTGAGAACAGATGAGTTTCCCATGTTCCAGTGAATAGCACCATGCCTCTGCCCATGAGGTCAGGCCTGGTTAAACTTTGTAGGTTATAAAACAAAATCAAAACAGAAAAACAGAGTGAGAACTTGTAAGGAGGAGGGGAGGAAGCAGGATAAACAGGATGGGGTATGAAGGAGTTATCAGAATGTATTATGTATGACATTGTCAGATAATACAATGAAATAAAAAGTTGAGGCAGATGAGGAGATGCAGACTTCAGTGGAACTTTCAAGTCTATTGAGTTCATCAGGATTGTACAACGGAGCATTTTTAGCCCAGAAGTAAAGATGAGGAAAATACCGCAGGGTAAAGCCACAGGGCCACTGCCACAAAAGGCACATGTGATTGCTCTGTCCTTTACCACCTGACCCCTCAGAGCTCAACCACATACCTGCAGCTTTGGCATTGATAAAATTCAGACTCATCCCCTCCCTCTACTGAGGCAGCATCTACTTTTTAATCCAGATCGTTGGATGATGAGCATGGGCATAAAAGCCTTATATTCTTGTGAGCTCAACTCATTCCTCTCTAGAGCTGCTGTGCACATGATTGTTCATTTCATGACGCCTCTGAGGGTGGGGACCAGTGTTAAAGATAATGACATATTTGGGAAAAGCTTACTTATTAAGGGACTCATATTCCTTAATTCTTAGCTTTACAAAGAGACTATTTTACAGTTGTATATTTTAAATAAATATAATATTGCACTTTACATGGTTAACTGTTTTCTCTCCTGGGTCACTAGTGAATGTGATGTATTTGCAGCATCAGGAGCCAGATGATGTCACATGTAGGAAATGAAAGGTATGATCGAAGAATTGTTGGCAAGTTAGAAACCTCTGACATCCTTCTCTAATGTGAAGATAAAACTGTTTGAAATTAATACATTATTTGTATGCAAAATGGGGCAGCTGGGGCTGCTGAAAACAGTTTATTCTCTTTCAATCCTGTTTACTCTCGTAATATACTGAGCAAACTCTTTTCGGTAGATAGTGCCAAAGTAAACTTTTGCTTAGCTGGTGTCTGATTTTCATGATTCTCTGAATTAATAAGGTTTATTAAGTTCCAAATAGATACACAGCCTTGTGCATAGTTGGCACCAGATTTAATTGTATCCCACAACTAGGTTCTCAGCAATCAACTGAGATGTGTTGCTTTAGGTACCCCATTCTTGATAGGATGCCATTGATGTTTGTTAATAGCATCATGTCTCAATCACTCTAAACCATTTGGGGCCTAACTTAATATCTGTTGCACAGCCACACATTTGTAGAACTTGGCTGAGAACCTCTTTTCTCTCGTGTCTTCACCTACAACTGTGTATTGATCAGAATGTTTCATCATCTCTCTGTAGAAGATCAAATAAGGTCCCCATATCAGTACCTAACATCTATAGTTTGTAAATGCTGGATAATAGGGAAAAAAGTCTTTGCCTATGTGATTAATAAATTTCCCATGAGAAGATTATACCAGATTATCCCAGTGGGCTTTAAATGCAATCACCAGGGACCTGAAAAAAGGCAGAACAGGAGGCACTGGGACCCTGGAGACAGGTTGGGGCGACTCAGTCACAAGATAAAGAATGTTGGCATCTGGGAACTAGAAGGCCCACTGAAGAAATCATTCCCCAGTGACCACACAGGAAGCACAGACATGCCACACCCTAGTGTCAGATTTCTCACCTCCAAACCTGCCAGAGGATCCATTTCTGTTTGAAATAACCAAGTTTGTGATACTTTGATACAAAAGGTCTGGAGAGTGTGCCTGAGCACGCCTCTGCTTCCCCTGACATTGGAGCTGGGCTTGCAGCTGTGGTGGACAGGACAAAGCAGCTGTTTGATTTTAGCTGTTTGAATTGTTCTTTTCCACTGGGGGAGAAGACAGCACCGGAAGAAGGAAGGCAGTGATGAGGGAACACAATACTGTCCACACTAAGCTCTTTGGACTAAGCCAGGACATTGCGTTTTCCCCAGGCTACAGTTTCCAGAGACCCCTGCCCTGTCCTCTATGGTAGTATTCTATTTGTACTGAAACGTGATTTTAATTGTATATTAATAAATAAAGTTGCCTGGGGGGGGGGTCAGAGCTATTAGAGCCATAGAAAGAGCATGGCGGTGGTGGTGGCACACGCCTTTAATCCCATAGATCTCTGTGTGTTCAGGGATACAGCCAGCATAGGGGACATATGCCTTTAAGACCTGGAGGGCTGTACTTACAGGCAGTGACGAGGTAGTTATGTGTTTGGGTTTACAACCAATGAGAAGGCAGAACGGAAAGACAATTTAAAGACATACACACAGGAAGTAGGACCACCACAGGAGGAAGGGTAAGAATTTAGCTCTGAGCTCTGACCTCTTGGCTTTCTCTTTTACATTGGTTCTGTGTTTCTTATTTAATTAGACGGTTGGTTACATCAACAATCCCCCCAGAAACAGATACCTTGGAAACTGAAAGTGGGAGGCACTGGGTGAGAAAATAAAAGACAGGAGGAAGGGAGGACTCTTTCTGCTCCGGGTGATATGTCTGGTAGCAGCAACTGTGACATGGCCAATCGCAAGCTCCTGTGCAGGAAGTGTGTTCCCAGAGGCGGGTGAAGGACCAACCTGCCCTTTAGTCTCACTAGCTCAGCCTTCCTGTCTTCTGGTGTTAGTGGGAGGCTGATGGTAATTCAGACTCTTGGGATTCAGCATTGTGAGCAGAAGGAGTTGGATTTCTCAGCTTCCTGACCAGCTCTGGTGCAAAGGGTCCTTCAGTAGCAAAGGCTTCAGCAGACTGCAGGGCACTGACTCCCTGAAATACTTTTCCTTGCGTTTCTCCAATATGCAGGGCAGGCATGGAGTGACTTCCCTAAGTTCCCAATCACTTTCAATTCCTGCATGCTTTCTTACATTTTTTTGTGACCATTTTCTTGCATAAAACTCCTTTTGAGATAATTTACACCAGATCACGACTTCCCTTGTAAATAGCCTTTCAGGCATGGATTGGTTTTATTTTCCCACAAGTGTCTACCACCATATTTAAAAGCAGTTTCTTGAAAACTATCTGGCACATCATGTCTTTCCATCAAGGATTTAATTAAATCTGGTTAACCTTCAAGTAACTATTCATACATTTTTTTTTCATTTTTATTCACTTATATATTCATGCACAAACTCTTTCCTATTTCCATTATTCATTTCCCAACCCATTCACAGATACTTACTGAATACATTTTTGAAGTTCAGGAGTGAAGGAAAGAAGGAAGAAAAGTGATAGACAGAGGTTCAAATCAAAGTTATCCAGATGCTTTCCGGCTCCTACTTATTTATTTTGTAGCTTAGTTCACTCTTTGAGAGTCGTTTCTTCTTAGCATAATTTTGGGACGATCTAGCTGGAATAGTATACAGAAATTGCTGATACTAACTCAGGAAATGAGAAGTTGGACTATTCCAAGTCATTGATCACCATTGGGTCAGTTAAATCTAAAAATTAGTATCTGGTTTTAATGCCAAACATTTAAAATTAATCTCATCAAAACAAACCCTATAAAAGTTCAGTATTGTAAGATCGTGTTGAAGATGAATGATGGCATTTGGGAGTGGGGGTTGCCATTTACTTCTTAAATTCACACAAACTAAACATACCTATTATTTGTACATTTGTTTTTATTATGGCAAGGTGATCCAAGATGAGATTATTTCAATTCTCTGAAAACTGGAATCTAGAAATAGTATCATCTAAAAAAAAAA
Source organism: Peromyscus maniculatus bairdii (assembly GCF_049852395.1). Taxonomy (NCBI): domain Eukaryota; kingdom Metazoa; phylum Chordata; class Mammalia; order Rodentia; family Cricetidae; genus Peromyscus; species Peromyscus maniculatus. Next base: position 21,585,954 of record NC_134871.1, read on the forward strand.
AAGAAAAGAAAACCCAACTCTAAGTAATTGTGGCTTTTAATAATAAAGACTGATACTGTCGTGGAGCAAGAGTGCCTGTAATTATAGGAAAGCCAACCTTTCATTCACATGACTATTTATTGACATTACTGTGTCACAGAAACAAAGGCATTTTTCTGAATGGGTGCTTGATGTGTGGTACTGTCAAGAGTTTCAAACCCTGCACAAAGTCATAGGAAAACTAACTTATGACATAAATAGATCTTGATCATTTTATTTTCAAAACTTCTATTAGGGAAAGGTTTCTTTTCATAGATATAATCTGCCATGGCCTGCATTTTCTAATTTTCATTTGTTTGCCTGTTGGGCATGTGAAATGTCTCTAAACATTTTTCACTGAGCAAAAGGAAATTGGTCCTGAAGATAATGGATTTAGCGTAGGGAAGTATTGGATTGACTGTCAATATCTCTGATGCTGAGATGTACAGATTGAACAATGTCCTAATATTTACTTTGGGGACATAAGGTTGCGGGGGGAACTCCTTCAAGTGGTCAGTCTCATGGTGAGAAGTTAGTGTTGTAAATATGAGCCCAGGCTAGAATGGGGAAATGCTTCTCACTGGGATTATTTGTGAGTTAGTACAGGACATATAGCTGGGAGCCGTGAATGCCCTCATGGCACAGAGAATCAGAAAGCTGTGCATTGTGAGTCCATGGTGAGAGGTATTCTTTCCACTGTTTTCTCCTTCTGTCTGTCATAAATGAATACTAAGGAGATAAGGACAGGGTGCCCTGTCGGATGCTTTTGATTGTGTGGTAAAGGACAAGACGAGTGTGGCATATAGGAGCAAATGTTATCACTAGACAGGGTGGTCATACTTCCAAGGGCTGTGGTCTCTGAAGGCATCACACATTCTGGAAATCTCCACAGCCGGTCAGTCAAACTCTAGAGCTTCAGCCAGAGGAGGTGACGTCACTGAAATAGTCTCCTTTATAAAGACTGCCTTTCCTTTAAGTCACACAAACCAAACAACACTGGACTCAATATCATCATTCGCCTCTGCATTTACAGTATGACGTGGATGCACATACAGTTGAGAATACGTCCCAGGTTTCTGCTTCTTTCTCATTAGCTTTGTGACTTTGGGTACTTAAAAATCTGAAACTTTAAGTACTGCTGGGAAATGTAAAAGGATCCAATCTTCCTAACAGTTCCTACAGTGACTTACCTTTTGGTTTTAATTACAACACTAAACATATATGTTGAATATTATTATTTTTTTTTTTTGGTTTTTCGAGACAGGGTTTCTCTGTGTAGCTTTGCGCCTTTCCTGGAGCTCACTTGGTAGCCCAGGCTGGCCTCGAACTCACAGAGATCCGCCTGGCTCTGCCTCCCAAGTGCTGGGATTAAAGGCGTGCGCCACCAACGCCCGGCCCGAATATTATTTTTTTAAACTCAGTTCAGATTATAAACATTAGCTGAGCATTCTGAGTAACAGTGGTAAAAAGACATATGGTTTATACTTATTTCTTTTTAGATTTTTCTATAGTGTTTAAATCTATTACAGAATACTAAAATCTGTCAAATCAGAATCTGATAAGACAGTGTTTCTCCCTCATTCAATGACTGAAGGAACCGGACGCAGAGATCCACGGCCAGGCCCCAGGTGGAGCTCCAGGAGTCCAACTGGCAAGAAAGAGGAGGGTTTGTATGAGCGAGAATTGTTGGAAAAAGCACAAGGACAAATAGTCAAACGAATGGAAACACATGAACTATGAACCAATAGCAGAGGAGCACCCAACTGGATCAGGCCCTCTGGATAAGTGAGACAGTTGATTGGCTTGATCTGTTTGGGAGGCACCCAGGCAGTGGGACTGGGACCTGTCCTCAGTGCATGTGCTGGCTGTTTGGAACCTGGGACTTATACAGGGACACTTGGCTCAGCCTGGGAGGAGGGGACTGGACCTGCCTGGACTGAATCTACCAACTTGAACTCAATCCTCTTTGCCATGGAGGAGATGGAAATGGGGGGTAGGCTGGGGGGGCAGAGGTGGGTGGGAGGGGGAAGAACAAGGGAATCCGTGGCTGATATGTAAAATTAAATTAAATTAAAAAATAAAATTTAAAAAAAGAAAAAAAAAGACAGTGCTTCTCAACCTGTGGATCACCACCCCTTAGGGTCAAACTACCCTTTCCCAGGGGTTACCTAAGAACATTGGAAAACACAGACATTTACATAACGATTCATAACAGTAGCAAAATTACAGTTACAAAGTAGCAAGGAAAAATGATTTTATGCCTGGGGTCACCGCAACCACAAGGAGCTGTATTAAAGGGCTGCAGCGTTAGGAAGGTTGAGAGCCTCTGTGTTAAGAGGAAGCCTGGGATCTCTGTTTGCTGCCATGGCTGCTGCTGTAGCCGCAGGGAGGTATCCTCTGTTGTACGCCTTGAGTATAATCGAGAACAGCTGGATAAAAGAGAGGGAATGAAAAACTCAGTTCCTGGGCCATTTTGGAAAGGAAGTTGGCAATGCAAATGACCATATAACTGACGAGGACGTGCTATTTAGTGGGTGACACAGTTAGAGCCTGATCCTTTTTTTTTTCCCGTGCTTAAGGGGGGAAAAAAGCCCAGGACATCAAATTTCTCCAACAATTTGGAATTTTATTCCATCCATGTACATGCATAGTAACAACATTTGTTGAGAAATTATTTCTATCAGAAGTAGAACATTATCTTTGTGATCACCAGGTGCAGTATTGCTACTCTTATATTTAAATAGATCTTATATATGAATTAAATTCATACTTGCAGCATCAAGTTTAGGGTTTCATTTTAGACTGTGCCTTTCAAAAGATAAAACTGATTAATACTACTCCATTACTTACAATACTGCTTCCAGTAATTTTGTTCATCCTTTATAAAGTATTGCATTTAACAGCAAAGGTTTAAAAATTGAGACAGGGCTGCATCAACGAAAGAAAATACAAGTACTATACAAGAAAGAAAAATGCCATCTTCATTGAACATACATGTTTAAGTTTGAGAAAATGGACAGAAATATACGGCTACATACGAATGCAAAGCCTAGTGACAAAGAGACTGTATTTGCTAAAATATAAAGTGCACATGGAGCCTGATTATCCAAGAATTAAAATCTTAAGGCGAACTTACAGCATGTGTATTTAGAACATGTTTGCAGGTTATATTTTAGCATATACGTGTATCTGCAACAGCATATAAGAAAAAAATCAGGATACACAAGTGCTTTTGAAGCTATTTCTAAAATGCTTTTCTGTATTGTTTGTGACTATTTTCTTTAAAAGCTACTATACAGTGCAAACCATATGTGCTACACAATAACTATACAATAACATTACAAATGACTTTAATATAAAGTTTTTAAATAAAAAATAACATAACCACAGCTATGAATACTGCTGGTAAAATAAATTAATTTTTTTTTGAAAATGGCACCAATAATACACTTTACTAATATGGTCTGTAATGAAATTACACCTTAAGTCTTCCACTCAGTCATCGCGAATGTCTCCTGATTGCCAGATGTAATTCAAACAGCTGCTTTGTTTTCTGGACTGTTTAGAAGAACATACTAAACACTGGTACCAAAGGTGACTGCTTTCTTTATTGAACTCAGTTCATTTGACATGTTCTGCTGCATGTGATGAGCAATAGAACTTCTTGTGAGTTATAAAGTTTGAAAGGTTGTTGAACTGGATGTCGCATAGCCGGCAGTACTTCCCACTGCTGGGAGCCTGGGTGGAACCATTCACCCCTTTCCCTATACTAGACAACTGTTCTTCTGCGGAGGGAATTCCTGGGGAGACGTTCTCATTGGCAGCTAATGGGTTTTCAGAGATCCACGAGGGAGATTTGTGGTCCTCATCATGCTGGGCATTCTGGGAAATGTTCTCTTGCTGTGGGTTGGCCGGAGGCCTTTCATCTTGCTTCAGTCCACCATTCACTATGACCATGCCTCTGTTTTTGGGCAACAATGGCAGAGAATCTTTCTTGGGCACGGCACAGCCATTTGAGGAGGCCTGGCCTTTAGGAGACTCATTTTCTGCGTTTGTGCTTTGTTCTACGTCGGTGTTGTGGATGACGAGAGAACCGGAGATATAATCGCTTGGCTTTATGCCATAGTATGGAGAAAGCTGGTCTGCTCCTTTCGTCTTCTTTATTGCTCCAGGGTAAAGGCATTGGGGAAGAAACAAATGTTTGTTTTCTTCTTTTGTAGCAATGAGCTGAGCGGCTTCGCTGAAGACTTTCAGACCTTGTAAAGTTGCTAAATGGGACGAAAACAAATTTCCGTTGGGAGAAGACTGCTTCGGATTCCCATTCTTCTCACATTTGATCATGTTTCTGTCAAAGCTGACGTCAGGGCTGTTCCGTTCGCTTTCTGGATTTGGAAACACTTTGCCATCAAGCTGACTCAGGTCGTTACGCTGATGCGCCGTGACAGGGCAGAAATTCTGCTTGTGGGCCAGGTAGTTCTCGACCTTATTGAAGCTGATTTTGCACACGGTGCACTCGTGGTAGTCTAGCAGCCTTTTGGGAGATGCGGTCGTCCGCTCAGACTGCGATAAACACTTTTTGCTGAGATCTATGGGTACGTCCATTTCCAAGCAGGAAACACTGGAGTGGGTCGTGTCACATTTGGGAACCGGAACACATTTGTTCATGGCCAATGAAGTTTCCAGGTGCTTTGAGACAATTCCTGGGAAGATGTCGCATCTCGGATGGTAGCATTCTCCAAGCCCTTCCGTGGGCTCTTGAGTAGAGCTACAAGGATTGCTGAGGTTGGCTACATCAAGAAATCTCTGCTGGACCAGGGGCGGCCTTTGCTCCTGCTCAGGTAGGCACATCTCGTACATCTTTCTTCGCTTGCGTGTGCGCATGGTTCTCTGCATGGCTGGCACTTTGTTGGAAGCAGACCTCTTGAGCGGAGGGTCATGGCGTGTTGCACAGTAATACTGTTTGTGGACCATGTACGTTTCGTGCCTGCTGAAGGTGATGTTACAAGCTTCACAGGTAGTCTTATTGGGGTCACTTTCCCCATCCACTAAGGGACCGTTGGGATTTTTCACATCAACTGGCTTTCCGTTCATTTTGTCATCGTTGCTGTTGGAGGAGGACAGCTTTTTGGCTTGGGTGGAAAAGTCCTTCTCATGGCCTTTTCCATTTGGCCCAATCAAATCTAAAACGGTGGAAGAGTTGATGCAGGATGTTTGAAGAAGTGGAGTCTCTGGGTCTGAAGCGTGAGCAGCTGGGGTGAGGAGGTTAATGGAAGCCTGGCCGGTGTTGGGACTCACAGCTTCAGGCATCTTTTCTGAAACCCCCGGAAACTCGGGGGACTTGGCCATCTGCTGCCATCGGCTGCTGCAGTAGTGTTTTTTATGAACTAGATAGTTATCCAAATTATTGAATGTTATGTTACACTCAAAGCATGTAGCCCCTTTGGGCATCAGAGGGCTGTAAATTACGGGAGGGTAGCTGCTACTCCCGTGCCTCAGTCGCCGATGCACCAGCTCGGACATCTTGGCTAAGATCTCTGAAGCCTGAGGAACCATGGTGATATCTTGGGGGAAAGCGAACTGAGACAGGAAAGGTCCCACAGGGAAAGACGGCCCGATGTTGGGTTGCACTGGAGATGAAGCAAGTCTCGGGCTGGAGGGCTCAGACTTTATTTTTGTGTAAGAAAAGCTTTGCTTGTTTGCTGCAGGCTGGATCTCTGGTCTCTGGTTGGTGAGAAAGAGCTGGGTCTTTTTCTCACACTTGTCCAGTTCCGTGTCTGAGCTTGCGTCTTTAGTCTGCATGGCCTTCTGGGTCTGGGAGAGGTCGCTTCTGGCCAACAAGTCTGTGGCTGGCTGTAGGCTGTCTTCGGTTCCACTCGGAGAGTGCTCCATGTCGCCTTCTCTGGGCAGCTTGCCACTGGGGACATGGAGGTCCTGGTGCTGCAGCAGCTCCCGCTGAGTCTGGAAGCCGAAATGGCAGTGGTTGCATCGGAAGGCGGCTTGAGTGAGGTGGGAGAAAAGGTGTTGGTGGAAGTTGATCACGGAATCAGCAGTGTAGCTACAGACCGTGCATTTTAAACTCGCCCCCGGGGGCAGGAACTCTTCCATTTTCACTCCTGGAAAGACACACAAAGTGGAAAAGCTGAGAACCACACCTGTCTGCTTCCCAGTGATGGGAACCTTTGCTAGTGAGCTTGTGTCTTCAACCCAACAGACCCAGAAGTCCTTCAGATCCTTGTCTGTGATACTGACATTTTAGCGACATCTGTAACAGTAATTTCCTAAGTCTCTTTGTGAGTGTTATGGTATAGGTGGGCCAGCCTGATCTATATAATGAGTACCAGCACAGCCAAGGCTATGTAGAATGACCCTGCCTCAAATACAAATAAAATAAAATATTTAAGAATTAGAAAAATATCTAAAAATGTTGAAATTTAATATAATTCTATACATTTTTAAATTATAAGAATGGGGATGCTATGAAATTAGGCTAACTATAGCTGGGATACATTTCAAGTATAGGTGGGAATAACTCCCAACTTGCTGTTTTTCTTAAGGAATCAAGAGTACTTTCATATGATAAAATTCAGTTAAGCTTTAACCACACATAGTCTGGAAACTGAGAGATTTTTAATGGAATCTACCAAAATCGATTTAACCACACAGCAACTCCTTTTTAAATGTACCTACTATTTCTTCCTTAGCACATGGAAAACAACATGATCAGTTTGATCCCCCCAAAGATGTCTTGACATGTAAAACAATGAAAATGAATGATATTAAACAAAGGGAATAGAAATAATGCTGTTTTGCTGAAGAGGAAAATGAATGTAATGATTTGGCTCACAGTTTCAACACTGCAGTAGATGCAGAGGAAATCATGGTCAAGTCCTTTAGCTAAAATGTGCTGCATCTAAACAGTAGATGGGAACACTGCTTGATCCAATAAAATATTTATCTACCTACCTACCTACTTAGCTACCCACTCACCCATCCATCCATCTATCTATCTGTCTTTCTGTCTGTCTGTCCATCTGTCCATCCGTCCATCCATCCATCTATCTATCATCTATCTGCATATATAATAGATAAGATACATGTATGCATGTATGTATGTGTAGGAAGAGTAGAGTATCCCGCAGCCACTGCAGAAACATTAGAGGCCCTTACCACTGTGTGAGTTCAGGTGCATTTCTAGAGCTCGGGCGTTGGAAAAGCTCTTGGTGCATTGTGGGAAGGGGCACAGGCTGGAAATCTGATGAGAATTATCTTCATTTTCTTCAGACACTGGAGCGGCTTCTCTTTGCCTCCCACTACAGTAGTACATCAAATGTGCTTGCAGGTTCCGCTCGCTCCGGTACCAGATGCCACAGGATTTGCAAGGGAATATATCCTCTGCAGCAAAAACCAGAGACATATTAGCTGCTGTCCGGGGGAGTGGAATAAGGGTAAAGTCACATTGGCTTCCATCTTTCTCAGTCTGCTCCCAGGTGCTGAGTTGGGTAATTAAGCATTGATGAGTATGATCTTGAGTGTTTGGTAGATCAGGACCAGGCTCTTAAAAGAAATGGTACTCTCTAATTTGACTTCCCACAGAATGTTTAGAAAGTAATACTGTAGGAGATGCCAATATTATTTCATTTTATACTTATGGTTTAGAAAAAAACATGCATTTATAATAGCAAATGAGAACTGGTTTATCTGATTAGTTAAATGGTATGAATGCAGTTGTTAGACTAAGATACCCTGAGTGTCCATTCCTGACATCATTCATTAATTACAGCATGCCTAAAAGATGCCAAATTCTGTGTTGGATTTGGTGTAAAACAAAAGGAAAGGACTTCTCGGGTAGAAGAGTTTACATTCTGAGTTGGTAGTGAGTGATTGGACGGCATCTTTACAGCTCTCTGATGGAGGAGCCTGAAAGATAATCTGGGACCTAGACAGTGGTACCCACTGGGCTTCTGGGGGATGGGAGGGAGGGAGGAGCCAGTCAGATAGGCGGTTAGAGGGATGGTAATGCTGTTCCTTAGATCTGATGTGGAAGGTGAGATGAACTTATTCAGGTGGAGATAAGATTTTCTGTCATTTGATGAGTCACAGTGCAGAGGAAGCCACAGGAGCTTGGGAGGACCTGGCTGAAGGCTGAGCGGTCCTGTGAGACTACTGTTGAGGCAAAGGGCAGGACAGATTATGAAACATCTTGCAGACTCTTTGGAGAGGCTTTCCTTTGGTCTCAGTGATGGAATCAGAGCCTAACACAAGAGCAGAGTGGTTTTGAAGGTAGTAAATGCAGAAGAAATATTCTTGAATGGTAGAAGGGAGGTGCAATGATTTAAGTGAAATATAATGAGGCTTGAATGACAGCCTCAGTGATATCGAGTTTAAGAAGTCATGCTGTGGTGTGTGATTTTCACATCACTGACAGAAAATTTCTTCAGATGTGTATTTTTCCTCCTCACATAGGCATAGTTGAGGAAAACATAGTTGACTACCTTGTATATGACCCTGTAAAGCAATGGTTCTCAACATTCCTAATGCTGTGATTCCTTAATACAGTTTCTCAGGTTGTGGTGACCCCCAACCACAAAATTATTTTCCTTGCTACTTCATAACCATAATTTTGCTACTGTTAAGAATCATAATGTCGCCGGGCGGTGGTGGCGCATGCCTTTAATCCCAGCACTCGGGAGGCAGAGGCAGGCGGATCTCTGTGAGTTCGAGGCCAGCCTGGGCTACCAAGTGAGTTCCAGGAAAGGCGCAAAGCTACACAGAGAAACCCTGTCTTGAAAAACCAAAAAAAAATCATAATGTAAATATTTTTAGAGATAGAGGTTTGTCAAGGGGTTTGTGACCCACAGGTTGAGAACCACTGGTATAAAGGGTTGCATTGAGATTGGAATCTAGCCTTAACCCTACTTCCATACTGTCTGGATGAAAAAGTGACACAGAGATTGGGATTCTATGAGGGAAACAGAAATTTATAGATGACATAGATCAGTATTTTGCAGATTTAGGCAGCGTGGAATGATCCAGCCTAGTTCCTATATTATAGACACAGGGCTTTTGAATGCTATCCAAAGGGTTTTGGGAAACATAGGGTTACATTAGACCTGAGATAAGTACAGAGGGACATGGGGGGGGGTCTTAAGAGAGTTCTAAAACTCCTCAGAAAGAACTAGACTTATTATTAGTGAACAATGACTATATAGCTAATGGTAAAACAAAGGAAATGGCTCCATGGAACCATGATCAGAAATGAGAAGGAACTAACGATCAAATTCTAGTGGAGGGGAGATAAGATGATGTACCAATGTCTCTTTATTATTTAACCCAGTCTTCCCAAGTTAAGTACATCTACACTGTCCAAGAGGCTGCAAAGTTAATACTTCAACAGAGTCATCAACTGATTGATTTCAGGATGCAAATGATAATCCGTGCTTATATTGGGTCATTTGAGATTAATTATTTCCTTGCTATCAAAAGTAAACAGGTATATTCTTATACGTAATTAATATTACACATTTGAGCATCATAATTGAAAAAGTTTATTTGAAATCCTTTGAAATAAAATTATTTTTGCCTCAAATCCAAATTGGTCACAGTATTTCACAGTCCACGCAGTAAGAATCAAAGTAAAGAAAATAAAAAAACTATTCCATTAAATTAATCAAGTAAGAATTGATTAGGTTGAAAGTCCTTGGCCTATTAGTTGGTTGCATAGTGATTTCAGAATCACAGGTGAATTTTCTTTCATCATAATTATGGTTGGATGTTTTTATATTAGCATGAAGATACTATTGCTGTCTAGATTTCTTTCCCTTAGTGGTCTCAAAGATTTTCAAGACTATTTTAAGACTAGGAGCATTTATTTTTTATTACCAGCATTAGTATCATTCTTTTCTTGCACTGGGATTGCCACCCTTTTAGTTTCCCACAGAGAGCTCAATAAAATCAGATCTCCCCAAAAACAGACTCTGAGATTCCTTGAGACATTGACTGTCTACCATATGAAGTACCACTTTATGTGTTCAAGGTATCCAAACTAGTTTGGTTTTCATCTTAGTAGAGTAGGACTCCCCAGGTAGAATTGTGACAGTGTATTTTAAAGTTCTCTGTGAAGTATTAAAAGCTTATATATTTTTTTCTTTCTTTCCCTTGTAACCAAAAAATATTTTGTTTTGCCCAGGCTACCAGGCTTTCATCCATGCTATGAGGATAAAAACAAAAGCTCTGTGTACTTGTACTCATTTATTTGAGGCTAATAATTAATCTTGTTACTTTCAAATAGAATAATAATAATTGTATGTCAGAGCTTCACATCAACATAAGGCTATACATTCTACATCATTAGTGTATATAATAACATTTGATTTTTATATTTATATTCTTTTTTCCAAGTTTTTAAATTCCATGGTCTTTAACAACTTTTGATAGTGGAGAATCATCAATGAAAACCAATGGGTTGAGCCGGGCGGTGGTGGCGCACGCCTTTAATCCCAGCACTCGGGAGGCAGAGGCAGGCGGATATCTGTGAGTTCGAGGCCAGCCTGGTCTCCAAAGCGAGTTCCAGGAAAGGCGCAAAGCTACACAGAGAAACCCTGTCTCGAAAAACCAAAAAAAAAAAAAAAAAAAAAAAAGAAAACCACTGGGTTGTCCTTGCTAAGTGCAGCTGAATATTATCCAACAAGTAGAGAATCACAGTTTTTAGTGTGGGTGACATTTAGGAATACAATCTGACATAATTGGATGTATACGATTTTTGTCCTGCATTCCCATATGAAGCAGACATCACACACACACACACACACACACACACACACACACACACACACACACACACACACACAGCCACACACTGAAGAAAATATCTGTTCCCAGCTGCTTGTCAGTAAGCATTTTTTTTCTCCCATAAATACCCATCACCCCCACAGAGCTGGGCTATAGCACTCAGCACTTACTATTGACAATAGCTGTAGGCAAAATAGAAGCCATGGCAGCTTGCTGAGGAAGCAGCTGAATTGAGTCCAGCAGGCGGGCCGGGTACATCCCTTCTGTGAGAGTCATCTGACTGGCAGCTTGTAGCCTTGAGTCAAAATCCACCACAAAGGCAATTAGCTCTTCACCCTCTGAGATGGCCTTCGTAGTGGTGCACCAAAGCTGACCCCCTGTTAAGAAGAGAGGAACAAGATGAAAAAGAGTTGATATGGACTGCATGAACTGGCTGTGTACTAGACTGATGTCAAGGCATCTTCTCAGGTTGCTTCCGTGAATTTACTGGGAGAGGAGCTTGATCAGACTGCAGCTGTGTGTTTCAGCCAGGCTCTGTGGACAAATGTTCTCCTGGCATTAAGCAACGTTTTTAGTAACTAATAGTAGGAGAAAACTAGGGAAAATATAGATAGAATCTGAGGAGTTCTGTCAATGTCCTGCCTTCCAGGCTTCTGCCTGAATCATTAACCTGGTAGTACATTGGTAGAGTGCCTGAAAACCTTCATGGGAGGGACATGATTGCAAAAATTTGCTCCAGACAAGCTTTGGAAGTTACTATTTCATTAACTAATGGATGAAGCATCTGTTTGTCTCCCCCTGCCTGCCTCCCACTTCCTCTCCCACCATCCCTCAGTCTTTCCACTTTCTCAGTTTTTATACACTGTGAGCACAGATAACCCAAATGCAAAACAAGCAAACAACAGTTTATAAAATCGAGAGTGTTAAAGTGCAATTACAGGGAATCTGACCCTCCCTATGCATACTGCCATCTATGTACTTTCTACTTTGATGGGTGATCTTACACAATACCCTGCGATGTCCCTATTTTATCTCCGTTTACCCTGATTGAACTTCCTGCAAAAGAGGATACACCAAAGATTCTTTTCAAAAGGGCTTATTTCAATAAAGATTTGTTTAAATGAAAGGAGCCTAGTCTTCAAACACTGAGATATACTCTGGGTCTGCGTTTCAAATGATCACGTGCGGTGCATTAAAAAGAAAAATTAACTATGCAAGTACATCTTCTAATGTATTGGAATGTGATAGCGAACGCTCATTTATTTAACATGTTTAGACAGGCAAAGCACTTATATTTTGTTATCTCTACTCTCAGGCCTAGATACATATCCCACACAGTTATGTCTGCAATAATGTGGTGTACTTGATATTTTTTAAAGCACCCCCCCATTCTGTATGTACTGGAACGCTGTATATTGTACTCATTAACTAAGAAAAATTGTACCCATTTTGATAAGTCGTATTGCTCTGCTTATCTTTCAGCATAACTGTCATTTCAAGTGCACTTCATTTTTTCCAGCCTCAGAGATCATGGTTTTTAAACAACTTGTACAAATCTCATGGAGATAAGAACAGTATATGACATGGCAGCCGAACTGAAGACTGAAGATGATGCTTTAGAAACATCGTGGGCAATTAACCAAGATTTAAAGTAAGCAAACAGAACACAGCCCAGGAGGGCACGTGTCTGTGAAAGAAGAGAAGAAAGATTATAGTTCGCAAATTTATGACCAGTTTTAAATTAAAACACCACAGGGCAGCATGTGCCCATCCCAACCACATTTTGATGCTAATATTTCTCAAAGCATACAGGTTTATGGTAGTTGAAATAAAACAGATTTATTTTGTTGTTGAAAAAAAAATTTTTTCCCTAAATCTCAGAAGCTAAAATTACATCATTAGAGAATGAGAGGGAGTTAGAAGTCCGCGAGGTGCTATCCCCCTGGGGCCATTCTTGCTCTGGGAACCTCTGCATTTAGATGCTCTGCCCTTTCTGATGTACACACATCTTACTGCTTATGGTGGTAGACAAGCTAATCGCTGTGTCTTATCTCTCCTCTGAAACACAGTTTATTAAGCCAGTCTGTGGCATAAGGGTGGAAATGGAAAAGCCAGCAATGCTGTTTGGGTTTATTTCGCAGCATGGTCACAGAGCCACTAGATTTCAAGTGCGGATCCGGTTCACATTCTTGGTCAATCCAGCTCTGGTTTACCTTTCACAGACGGAAAGGCAGGTTTGGTTTCAGTTCCAAGGAGAAAGCATCTACCAACAGCTAATCATGGTCACTGCAGTAACAACACAGGAAGATGACAACAAACCTATGCACAGTGTTCTGCCAAAACATCCAATCAATAAAGTAAAAATGAAAAATATTTGGTGCAAAATACCCAACAAAAATATGGTTATCTACATTACTAAGTGCTGGTGGCTGTGTCAGAGGAACAGCTAATGGCAATTGACTTTCAGGGGGTCGATCCACCAGGGAACAAGACCCTGATGGGTAAATCTGGGCTAGAAAAGCCCTGAGACCACAGACTCCAGAGTGTCTGTTGCTTTTGCTGTGCCTTTACATGTTTGCCGCTGCCGTCTTCCTCTGGAATCTGGCATGGTGTGAATGGATGTGGGGGGATCACCACTGCCCTTAATGCAGTATGAACATCTCTTGGAAATATCCCGTTCTACCTGCATTTCTACCTGTGGATTATTATGAAGATGATTTCTTATTAAGCTGTACTGGCTAATGAATAATAACGTTAGTTTAAATAGAGTTTAGATGATAAAAAATAAAACAAGGACATGTCACACAGCTAGAACACATGAATTTCTATTGAGGAGCATATAGACTGTGGCTTAGGTTAATGATTAAGAATAGCAGTTGAGTTCCAGTAGCCCAGCTAGTTTAAATTCTTCTAATCTTAATGTTGGGAGATGTGTTCATAGGTTTCAGGGTGCATCAAACCTGAAACAAAGCTTTGAAAATAACTTAAAGTTAGACTAAGATGTTTTTGTTAAATAACTTTGAAGTGAAAAATCCAAGACGACAATCTGAAGTTTTAGAAAGGCACAGAGTTGAGTGAGGAACTCTTTAAGGTCAGGGAACAAGAACAAAGCAGCCTGATTATTATTAGCTGAAGTGCTTTCTTGCTAGGATTGATTGATGACCAAAGGTGATGATTAATTCCTTGTACCAATTTTTCCCCTCAATCTCCTGATATAGAAAACTATTGATGAGTGGGTATGCACCCTAAAGATTTAAAGTAGAGCTGAGTGATTGTCTCTCATATGTGAAAGTTTAGGTTTGTGATTCCTTTAAGATTCCTTATAAGATTACCTTTCAAGGTAATAAAGTGATTGATCCTTTCTTTGTAACTGCAAAACACAGCCTGCCTGTAAAAGAATACCTTGTTTGCCTAAACTGTTAATCTATAACAAGTTGCTTGGGTACAAATGCATGTGGGTTCTTGGGATAATCTATTTTTTACCTATAATATGTAAAATATTTAATCATGTTAAGAGAAATGGAAAACATGCTATTTTTTTTTTACTTGTATTCATTGTAACCATCCACTTGAAAACCAGAATGTAACCACATTGTGATTTCTATATTGCCTAAAAGATTTTGTTGGGGTAGATAAGCTATTAGTGGGAAAATACAGAAGAAAGGTAAAATAAAGATAGAAAGAAATATCAAGAATGAAAGAATTAGGAGGAAAACATTAAGAGAGTTGAAAGGAAAAAAGAGAGACAGAAGAAACATTTTTGGATAGAGATAAGAAAAGAGAATACAGAATACAGAATCAGAACACATAAGAATAAAGAAAAGGTCTGAAGGAGACCATTGAATGAGTGTGTGACTGTCTTTTTTTCCTTAACTTCCTCAGATCAAAAGGTCACAGTACACCAACTCCTGGATTCTCTTTGATCTCTGGGCTGCTGGAGGCTGGTCCCCCAGACAGCAAGGATGAAGCAACTTGATAGTTGTACACTTCTGCATTTTCAGATGTACCTGTGTTGTTTCATATTTTATCATTGCTACTACTTTGTTTCCATTTTGTGGTTGACTCAGAGTGTATTATTTGGAAGCCTGAATCAGACCGAACATATACCCTGTAGATTTGACAAGAAAGTTGGTTAGGATTACATTCTTTAACTCATTCATTCATTTATTCATTTATTCATCACTTATTCAGTGTGGTGAAGTCTCTGCTATGTGTCAGACTGGGCTGTGCACCATTATGCACAGCTGCACAATCGGTATATATATATATATATATATATATATATATATATATATATATATATATATATATATATATACCAACAAATCAATCAAAATGTGTGTCACACTACGGGTGCTGACCCTTCTTGAGGGAATTCAGCAAGCCACCCAACACAACATTTTCTTGGATCTGGAATAAGCAGACGTGAAATATCAAGTGTGTGTGTGGGCAGGGACAGGCAGGCTCATCATCAGTGGACTTGGAATGAGTATGGGAGCAAGTACAAAATGATGGAAGGCCCTGACTTTGGAACAAGCCTGGACTTGAAAGTCTGAGGGAAAAGGTGTGGACTAGGGGCACTTGTGGCCTGGAACCAGCGTGTCTGTATGAAAAATAGAAAACTACATTTTTAAGAATTTTGTGTTGGTTTGATATCCTACTGCTAGCTGGAGGGTGGCCATGGTGAGGGTTACAGCATTTATCAGAGTTCCTCATAAAAGCCTTAAGTATAAAGTGAATTCAATTATATCTGCTTCGTGCTGGGGAGAGATACACATGTGTTTTAATGAATAAATACGTTATTAACAGATATTTTTCCCTCTGTGTAATCCAGAGAAAAATTTATAGGCAGGATATGCTGCATACAGCTGTTCAGAGGTTATTGCACTAATTCAGTAGTTATAAATATAAATTATGAGGAAGAAAAGAGTCACATTGAAGAGACCCAGAAGAGTCAGGGCTGGAGGGATAGCCTTAGAAGAGAAAGAAAGGAAGCCTTGAGATGACACCAAGGCTAATGGCCTTGGAACACAAATGGTGTCAGGGTAGGTTATGGCCCTACCCTGACAGGAAGCTGGATTAGTTACAGCTAGTCTTATAATTACGTACATACAGCGATGGCGACACCACCAGACCGGTACAGGTCACAAGTGTTTGGGGGCTGGAGATGAAAAGTAGTTGGTGTACTTCATTTGCTTTAAATCTACCAATTACTCTATGAGGTGACAGTTCCCTCCTAGGGTAGAGAAAACTGAAGCTTAGCAAGGTTCACTTCCAAGAGATGTGTGTTTGGTCAGTGACTTTGGTCTTCCTGATTCAAGAGTCCCATTGTGGACCAGAGGGGTGGGAAAAGAGAGGGAGAGGGGAATAGAGAGAGAGAGACAGACAGACAGACAGAGACAGAGACACAGAGATAGGAAGAGAGGGGGAGAGGGAGAGGGTACTTAATAAATTGTATTTTGAAAAGGCAAAGTTTCAGATCCTGGAAAAGCCTCTATGTGAATGGATGTAGGGGGCAGCTGTGACTTTGAAAAAAATATAAAGATGTTGCTGCAGGCCGCAGGAATACATCATAAGAACTCAGCTGGTTATGGCAAAGTCACTACTACCTGGAGGAACCAGGGAATTCCTCCAGAGGAAGCCAACTCCCAAGGAGTTTTTGGTGTTACTTGGCTTGTTATATATCAGCTGTATTCTGTTATGAAAATCATGTGTGCCTTCATAGTTTTCCCAATTGACTTTTCCCTAAGAAGGGCTAACAGTGTGGACTGATCACTCTCTGGACATACACATTCCAGGTATTTGGAGAACAGCCTCAGGAAAGGCTTTCTCTGGAGATAATCTGGAAAATTATCTCCCTTAGCCACTTTGAAGGACTACAGGAAACACCACCCAGGTGGGCGCCCAACTTCCGAGGATAACAATGATAACAGCCCACAGGCAAGTCTCCTGACTTAAATTCCACAAGGAGACGCCGCCTAGGGGGGCGCCCAACTTCCCGAGGACTAACAGTGATAACAGCCCACATGCCAGTCTCCTGACTTAAGGTAAATTCCACATGGAGACACCACCTAGAGGTGGATGTTAAGTAATAGCTTTACACAATTTAGCTCGGACCCTCCCTTTGTATACCGGGACTTCCAGGGTACAGGGGGGAGAAGAGAAAAGAGAATGGAAGAACTAGATGGGTAAGAACTTGAGAGGAACAAACTTAGATGGGAAAGAACTAGACTGAAGGGCTAGAAGAGAGGACTAGAGGAACAAGATGGAAGATGAGGAAGAGCCAGATGGGGAAGAACAAGATGAGGAAGAGCCAGATGAGAGAGAAGGAGATGGGAGAGGAGCTGATAGGGGAAAGAACTAGATGGATGAGAACCTAGAAGGGACAGAACTACATGAAGGAATTCAGATAGAACCTAGAGGGGACAGTAGATAAATATAGAGAAATCGGGCAAGAAAGGAGCTAGACATGAGAGCAGAATAGAAGCTGTATATAGAGAGAACTATCATAGAATAATAAGGTGTATGAACTAAGGAGTTTTGTGTACATAGATTCATTTCTTTTCATCAAAGATTAATTATCAGCTGATTGTAGATTCTTCCCAGGCCCTGGGAGGGGACTATCGAGGGGCTGGACCCCCATAGGCCCCGATAAGATATTTTATATTAAAGACATCTGAGACCAGATGATAGCTCATGCCAGCACTTAGGAAGCAGAGGCAGGTGGATCTTGGTGAGTTCCAGACCAATCTGGTCTACACAGTGATTTTCAGGCCAGTTAGAGCTACAGAGGTGTCTCAAAAATACAAGAAACAAATGAAGTATGAGAAGCACATTCTAAGTGACTGTGGATGCTCTTTGCATTGGTGAGGTAGCCTGTGGAGAGCACAGATTACAAAGGACCAAAAAGTGAACCTGGAAATACTTAGAGACTGAGCAGAGGGGAGTGGTTAAGTCCCTGTCAACCACTATTTGTTGATTTGGTCTAATTGGATCCATTATTCTCATTTCTCACTGCTATGCCAAATCCAAGAGAAAAGAAATGCCATCAGAACAGGCAAAGCAGTGAAAACAGTGAGCAAAGGCATCTGTGATTCAAGAAAGCAGCTAACTTCTTTCCAAAAAGAAGACGGAAGCTAAATATACCTGTGGGCTGTATCTTGACCAATTAGAACTTGAATTAGTCTCTAGCAATCAGCTATGGCTCGAGGAGGGAGGAGGAGCAGTTTCCTACTTAATTGTTTTAGACTTGGCATATGCTGCCAATTCAGGTCTGCATCTGCATGCAATGCAGTTGTTGCATTCGCCCTGAAGCAAATTAGATGCATAAGATAGTGTTAAGTCCTTTGAATATTTAACCTGGTGTTCAGTGTAAATGCAAAGTACTACCTTTGGTTTTACAACAGGAGCAGAACTATTATTTAAAACAATAGAAAACAGCAAGCACTGGTTAGGATGCAGGGACACTTGTAGAGTTAGAAGTAATATAAAATTAAACAAGATAGGGATTCTTAAAAATTGAAAATATAATTACCTGAGATTTATAATTGCACTTATTCCCAAAAGATATTCCCCAAAGAGCTGAAGGTATGATCTTGAAGAGGCATTTGAATACACATGAATACATACCTCATAGCATAATAACATTGCCACAACAGCTCAAACATGAAGTCAACATAAGTACCCGTCAACAAATGAATGGATAAGGAAACTGTGTCATAATGGACCATGGAATATTCTTGACTTAAAAGTCAAGTGAACTTTATTCTACAGTGTGATAAACTTTGAGGACAATATGCTAACTGAAAAAAGCCAGTTACCAGAAACAAATACTGTCTGATTTTACAATAAGAGGAACACAAGCTTCTACTGATAAGAGGAAAGCAGGGAATGAAAATTAGTGTTTAGAAGGAACGTAGCCTCAGTTTTGCAGAACAAAAATTTCTAGAGATGGATGGCTGTATAACCATGTGCATGCCACCTAAAATGGTCAAGATAGCAAAGTTTGTGGCATGTGTATTCTACCAGAGTTTAAAACACTGTACAAAATTATAGTCTTATGTCTTCACTCAAATAGATCTCATAAGAGCACAGAGCATTTGTATTTCTTGCCTTAGTTAGAGTTATTCACATGACCTTTATAAGGATCTTTCCATGAAAGGAAACATAGAAAAATAATTAAGAAGGTAAAACTTTCTCTTTTTCCCACTTTCATATATGTAAATCTGTTGTTTCTTTAATGAAATACCTGAGTTAGAGTACTTACAAAGAAAAGGAAATATAGTCTACCGATTCTCTTCTCACTGGCATACATTTTAGATTCTTTTGTCCATTGAAAATTGCTAGAGTTATTTATTACTTACTTTGTGGCTTCAGGTTTCTGCCTGTTACCAATGCTGAAGAACAGCCCTGTTAAATCTCTACACAGGTAAGAGTTTAGAAGTCTTAATGGATGTTCCTGGGCTTTTATAGAAAGAAGTACACTTGGATCCCTCAGATTTAAACCAAGCAAATTTTCAATATAATAGTTTCACTAATGACATATTTATATGGACACAAAAAGATTGACATTAAGGTACCAAAGTATTTAGACAATTTGGTGGAGAAGATCCATTTTGGAACTTAGGAATTGACCACTGAAAGTTGCTTTGAGTGTTTCCTTTGTTTTTAATATGTAAAGAGTATGGAAATACCCAGTGAGCCAGTAAGACAGGGTCCATGAAGGAGGAAAAGTCTTAGCACTCTTGGATTTGTTGGAAGTCTAAACATGAGAACCAGGCTCTCGGGAAGGTCCTGGAACAAATAATAATTTACAAGTAAGAGGATGCGTTTGCATTTCCAAACAGGAAGTCAGAGAGAGACCAGGGCCCTCATAATTCTTTGAAGATACACTCCAGTTGACACACTGCCCTGTCACTGTGCCTCTGTCTTAAAAATCTCAGACATTCAATACCACATCAGAGGGCTGAAGCCTCTGACTCACTCTTGGGGCTGAGGTGGAGCCAATAACATCCCAGCCACAGAATCACACAAAACTACTTTCAGGAACTCCTCCTGGGAAGTCAAGCAGCCAGAGTCCTCAATGCACCAGAGCAGAAGACGACTGGGCAAGCATTCTCTTCTCACTGCCATACATTTTAGATTCTTTTGTCCATTGAAAATTGCTAGAGTTATTTATTACTTACTTTGTGGCTTCAGGTTTCTGCCTGTTACCAATGCTGAAGAACAGCCCTGTTAAATCTCTACACAGGTAAGAGTTTAGAAGTCTTAATGGATGTTCCTGGGCTTTTATAGGAAGAAGTACACTTGGTTCCCTCAGATTTAAACCAAGCAAATTTTCAATATAATAGTTCGCACTAATGACATATTCATATGGACACAAAAAGGTACCAAGTGTATGTATGACAATGCAATGTTTGCTCAATTGATAAAACTAGTTTTCTCTTCGACATTACTCAGGAAAGGATGCCCGCATTCCATGGAATTCGTGGCCAACAATGAAGCACAGTGGGTATGAGAAATTATTGGAAATTTATTTGTACTCAATGTCAAACAGAGATGGGAAGAGAAATTGGTGGGTGAGAAAATCTAGTTTCAATCTCAACTTGATAGTTAATGTGTAATCTTGGAAATTTCTTTACATTGGCACAAAAAATGGCCGATATAAACTAGAGATATCCTTTAAACTATCAAGATCCTCTTGTGGGTAAGATGCTAAGGGCAGTAATTGTTGCACACTCATTCTGCAGTCACTATGGTATGGATCTGTGGTGTACTAAGGTCTTTGCATGCATCTCAGTGATTTTTCAGAAGAAAAGTAATGTGTTGACTATAATTGATTCCCATTTTACTGTGACACCATGAGGTTTGAGCGTCATACTGCTAAGAGGAGAACTGGGTGAAGGGAAAGCTTTGGGATAATGGATTTTACCCCTTGGATTTTTGACTCACATTGTACATAAAACGTCAGGCATTCCAAGTCACAGTGCCATCAGTGTGTTCTCTGAAGCAGAAATACAGTTGTTCACTTTATAAAATAGTGTTAGGAAGAAGACAGAGAGATTGTACAGAGCTGGGAAAAGAAGAGCTGCAGTCTGGAAAATAAATCTACACAACTTGTGACGTGGAGGTGATCCCAAATTCTAAGGTAAGTCCTTAAAATATTGACCCATTGGAATATACCAAGTATAAGGAACAGTTTTAAGCACTTCACACACTAACTCATTCATATGAAGCAGTTATTAGTGGTCATGTTAAAGTAACATTTTACCAGGTTGCTGATTAGGTTGCAAGTTGAAACAGATGTGTAAAGGGGTCTCAAGATTCCACATGCCCCAAAAGTGCTGGCGAGCCGTCCTGACTATGCTGTAGATCCTGGAGAGAACGTTGACTCTATGCTGATTTCAAGGCTGTCTCTCATGGATCAAATCAAAGGCTCTGGGAGTGAAGCTTGAGCGTCTGTGTTTTTAAGAACACCCCCAGAATGCTTATCATACCGGTACGATGGGCACAGAGTGAACTTTAGGCAACTTGTACAGTATAGAGTGAGTGTCTATGAAAGATAACTTCTCTTCATGCTGAACTGACTGCTCAAAGTATTTAGACAATTTGGTGGAGAAGATCCATTTTGGAACTTAGGAAGTGACCACTGAAAGTTGCTTTGAGTGTTTCCTTTGCTTTTAATATGTAAAGAGTATGGAAATACCCAGTGAGCCAGTAAGACAGGGTCCATGAAGGAGGAAAAGTCTTAGCACTCTTGGATTTGTTTAAGTCACCAGGACACCAGGAACTCAGTCAATCTGTGAGTTGTTCTTGCTTCTTTTTTTTTTTTTTTTTTTTTTTTTTTTTTTTTACGATTTATTTATTATGTATACAGTGTTCTGCCTGCAGACCAGAAGAGGGCGCCAGATCTCATTACAAATGGTTGTGAGCCACCATGTGGTTGCTGGGAATTGAACTCAGGACCTCTGGAAGAAGAGCCAGTGCTCTTAACCACTGAGCCATCTCTCCAGCCCCTGTCCTTGCTTTTTGAAATGCTTGTTTTTATATTAGTTTAAAGGTGTGTGGCTTGCTAATAAGAATTACTGATAATGATGCACACAACCCATCTGTGGAAAGATTATAGCGTACAGCCAGAGAAAATAGAAAAATCACATTTCCAGTTCACAGACATGAATTTTTTTTTAATCTAATAACAATGATCTGCTGCCTTCTATGGCTCCACCAAATGCAAAGGTTATTTTAGGATTCCTCAATGTCTGTCTCTCTTTACTTCAAACAGAATCACTCTCCCAGGTCTCCAAATTCCAGTCCTGTTCCCTTCATAGCAAAGGACAAGTGCATTCAAGGTTCTGTAAAACAACTACCAAGACCTTGACATTCTTGGAAAACCCTGTTCTTGGGCTTCTCAGTAATGTTTATGATCAAGGTTCTTGTACAAACAGATATGGTGCCTTGCAGAAGCTTGTACATTTCCCCCTCCTCATAAATGGTGTCAAAACTGCAGTGAAGTATCCTACAAGATTTAGTAATAAAGAATAAAGTCACAATTCAGACCAGATCACATTTTAGAAATTTCATGCTCCCCTTGCTAGAAGCAGTAGCCTCAAATATCTCCCCATTCTGCCAAATTTTTCACTTGCACATTTTATTAGGAAATGAGCGTCTGCACAATGCCATGCAGACCTTTGCTGATAAACTCTAATTAAGATTAAGACAGGACTTTTGGAAAGGATCCCATCATTAGCAAACACGATAAACACAAAAATACTCCCTACTTGTCAACCAGGAGCAATTCAGTAACCTAACAGTATTATCTGTTGCTAGGATACAGAGCTGACAAAGCTTCAATTATATTGTTCGACCATACCTATAGAGTTCTGTATAAGCAAAATATATCCAGAATAAAAGCATTCAACTTCATCCATGCTATCTGCAATTCACAGCTTCTTACAATGGTAAAAATCAGGTTAATAATTACATAGCACGCTGAAAAATCTTTTCCATGTGTTATGTCTATACATGTTTCTTTCTAATTTATCTGTGTGATTGACAGACGTGCTTGCTTTGTAAAAATGAGAAAATGCAAGCAATGGGAAGCTGTAAACATCTGGCACAACCAGTGGGCTCATCAAGATACTGACCTGCGCTTAGCATGAAAATATGTAGACAATTGAACCAATTAAATAGCATTTAGATTTTTCACTACTCTGCCTCACTATACAGTAGGATAAGGAGCCTCAAGCAAAGAGATAGGAATCCAATAGAAACTTTTTTTTAAGCTAAAAAAACAACCATCCTTACCTAACAATACAAAAGAAAATAAATAGGTGATTTAGAATAAGGATTTATGACAATGGCTTTTCTTGGAATTATTTTTAAAGCTGAAGTTAGTTAGTAACTTTTATTCCAAAGCATTAAGTCATCAAGTCTTACTTCTTTTCTTTAAACTGGGAACACTGGGGGACCGTTAAAACAGCCCCAGATACAGGCATTTGACAAGGCTGAAAAGAGAAAGTCTTCCTATGTGAAAAGAGTCCTCCTGTGAATGAGACCTTTGTGTGCATTTTGACATCTGTGACTTTCGCAGAAACTTAGAGGAAAATGTAGCAATGTCTGACTGAAACAAATTATTAAATAGCTAAATAGCTAAAAAATATAAAATAGTTATTCTATGTACTAACCTGCATTCTGGTTTCTTAAGGGGTAGGCTGGAATTTCTGCATTCATCTAAAATGTCTGTCTTTCCCACACAATGCAACAAGATGGCAGGTGTGGGTTAGAGCACAACTCTATGAAAGAGTGAAGGTCATCTTAGGTAGGGAACACACACACACACACACACACACACACACACACACACACACACACACACACACGCAGCTTTCCTGAGAAGGGAAACCCTTACATTGTCTTACTTATTGGGTCATTAGCTTCTTTTATTTTTACAAAATTATTAGAAAACCAGGATTGATGCCTCTTTTACGAAATTGAATCTTTCTTCAAAAGTGGAAAGCAGTTGGTTGAAATGATTCTCTAAAAGCAAAATTACTCCCCATTTCAGCGTGGCATGTTGTGGCTACTGCCTCCAGCTCGGGGTTTAGACACGAACCTGGGACATAGATCTATACATAGACATGCTGCTTAATACAAATTTTATAATGAATTCAAATCCAATGCTCTCGAAATTCTTGACAGTGGAGTACTGCCGGGAAGGGAACTTATAAATTATGGGTGCCCCTTCTTTGAAAACCGCTTTGGAGGTTTCTTTGTGCATTGGCAAATACAGTAGGACTGTGAGGCATTGTGTGGGTCCTCCTGCACAGCACCTGATAAAAGAATAAAGAGCTGTGACATATTCTTAAAACAATGGAGGAATTAAAGAGAAACAATGAGCCAGCTGCTTCATTAATACAATCAAAAGGGAGCCCAGCACAGAGGAGTGCAGATAATTAAGCATTACTCTCTTAGCCCTCCTTTCTATCATAAAATTGCTTAAAAATGTATTAACTACTTCAGAGTTGTGAGATAGATCTGTGCACTTGTTTATTTAGAGTTGATTAATGCCTTTTTTCTGTATTCAGTAACATGCCAACTCATAGTTTACAGTAGTTTTTGAATAAAAGAGAATAAGAATAATTGATAAAGATCTGCACAACACACAGCAATAAATCAAAATGCATTTTGCAAAAGGTCTTTCCTGTTTTAAAACAATCTTCACCATTTTTCATTTGTTATTGGGAACGTGGGGCATTTGAGGGCATTCAACTTCCCCGGGCTGGCATGCCTGAAATGGTTTTATAGGACACCCAGCAATTCCCTGGAGGGTTACTGGAGGGAAATTAGACTTGATCTGCAACTCTGGACGTGCTTGTGCTATTTGAGCCAATGGATAGATTTATTAAATTTCTTTGTTTCTGGTCAAGGGAGATGATCAAATGACTGAACCACATGCCAAATACCATGTTTATCCTTCTTCTACTTTACAGAAAATAAAAGCACACTTTTTATGCCATTTATATTCAAACAGTTTATAATTTATTATAGGGAGGCTTTCATTCTTCAACTCTTCTGGGGGTAGCCTTTCCTCAGCGGTTAATGGCACATTTCATTGCTTAAGAACTGGAAAATTGGTAACTGGATACTGAGCGCTAAATGTTAAAGTCAGGCAAAAACTATATTCTGGTTTTCTCATAAATGTTTTTTCTAAGTAATCTTAGGTTAACGTCAATCCAACCTTAAAATTAAAAATTGTTCTAACCCAGTTGGTCAGTTGAAATTCAGCTAATGCCATTCTGATGACTTTAGGATCTTAATTGGAAAAAAAAAGAAAGCAATAGACCAGGAAACATGGAGATACATACAGCGGGACACTCAGATGTGCTCTGACACTAAGAACGTTATTGTCTTACACATACGTTATATATGAGTTTAAATACATCCACTAGGCCCTGTCTATACAGGCCTTTCTGTACTAGGTCAGTATTTGAGAGGATTTGGAATATTATTTTTGGCTATGAAACCTAGCTCATGACTGGTAGCCGCTTCTCTATTAACTGGGTGAAACGTTCGTTCCTCACATACCAGGAAATGACACACACAAAAGGAGAATACATACAAGAAAGATCATTTTAGGAACCACTGCCTATGGTGGTTTAGGGGAAGATTTTTGTTTTGACTGGGCCCACCAACTCGCTTTGTTAAGCTTGAGAGCAAAAGAAGTAAATACAGATTAGCCGTTAGCCAGCTTATCAATGATCAAATGAATCCTTCCAGGGAAACTGTCCGAACACCTCAGGTCATGAACTAAGTCTGGTTGAGTCCTCACAGAAACACCTGGTACATACTGGCTGGTGGGACCCTTTCATAAACGTGCTACACTGTAGCATCTTCAAGGAGCACACGTGTGCACAGCAAACTCACTCCACACAGGAGGTGATCTGTCATTTCAAATACCAGAGGCTTTATTACTGAGCTTAAACTCCTCAGGAAATACTGGTTGGCGTGGAGCTCAGAAACAAAGAGACGTGACCATCCTCCTCAAAGGGATTAACTGTGTGACACATCAGAAGCTCTGTAGTCACATTTCCTGTGAGGGGAGCTTGAAGCCAAGCTATGGCAAGCCCTAGGCTTGCTAACGCCTGTTCTCTCAGAGGGAAGCCTGGACTGGTGCTTGTGATGGATCCTTGCTAGGTCTTTTCTCTCTTCGATTAATTCTCTCTTCACTGTGCTTATTATTTATTTATTTATTTATTTATTTATTTATTTATTTATCTATCTTTATTTATTTTTTCTTTTAGAAAGTGTCTCCTATGGAGATAATTTCATTTTCCTTCTAAGAAGTACCTGGAGCTGGCTTTCAGAAATAGTAAACAGTATGATTCGGGTCACGTTCTGGTCGCTGCTGAAGGATATGGGCTGAAAGTTTTGCCCTATAAACTGAAAAGTGTTCGGAATTTTCTGGAAAGATTGTGGACTAATGTTTTTTGGAAGTCAAGAGAACCAGGTGTCTGATGCCAGGTTTAGTGAAGTAGCTAGTATATCTTTAAAAAAAAAACCAGAAACAAAAACATTCTCTTATGGATTTTAAGAGCAAAAGTGTTCCTATCATCTTTTCTGCATTCCCGGTGTATGGGCTGGGGTTGCCTAATATGCTCTGGTCTGGCTCTGCAGAAACTTACACTGGCACTTGAGGTCAGCCATCAGCCTGACCGGCCCTGGTCACCAGGGTTTCAAATGACCAGTCACGGGGTGCCGCTGCACCCAAAGAGCAAGCTGTCAAAAAACGTACCTGCTGCCGATGGACTGATTACAAAGCCACTCAAGACTCTGCTTGTAAACAAAAGCATTTATCAACTAATAATTTGCAATAAACTGATGCAACTCCCAGCTGAGCCCCTAACTGTAATTGTCTTTACCATCTGCCTATTAAAATACCATTCTTCATCAGCAGTCGGGAGCAGAAGGGAGGACTTCTCCACCGCGACACCCAACTTCAAGCTGATGAATAATCGGAGCGCATTCTGCGCGTTCATTCCGACTTGTGTGTCCAGTGTGCTTCATTGAAATTCTTGCCCAGCCTAGGAGGCCCAGAAATCAGGTGGAGGCGAAAAGGAGAGGGGAGGGGAAAACGACACACTGTGCCCGCCGCTCTGCAAAGGCATGAATTATACAAGTTCATCCTAGGAGGCTGTTTTTTAATTTCTTTTCCCTCCTTCTACTTCTCAGTGCACTATGTATTGCAGGATCCTGATGAAACTCCCTTAAGCACCAGTCTGGAAATGAACCCCTCAGAGCCTTTGTCAATGTGTCCATTTTCATCAGACGCCTGTGCTTTGCCTTTTTAGTTATTTATTTTTAATTCCAACAAGCTCATCAATCTTCTCCAGGGAGCTAGATCCAAAGTATGATGTTAGTGCAGGAGGTGAAGGACTGGTAGCCCCCGCAGGACCGGTGAGACCCATGGAGTAGAAATGCCAACCGTTGGCAAGAACCTGAGTTTGCAGCCTTGGCCTGCAATCACTCAGGGATGCTGCCCACTTCCAGCTCCCACCATGTCCTCAGAAGTGTTCTGCACAGGTCACATCCTAAAGGCGACTGAGTTTCAACATCAGCCACAGCATGTGTTCAGAAACTACTCAGCAGAAATCTTGACCCTTAAGTGCTGATCTTAGAGATCTGTGGGCAAAAGAAGCCAGGAAAGGGGGCCGTATTTTTTCTACAAACCATCTCTAGTCAACATATTTCATGCCTTGGTAAAGTCTATTAACTTTTAAATATATTTACCCATATGTTCTCTTAGCAAAATATACTACTCATCAAAAATAAAGTCAAACAACAATACAGTACTAACTGATCTGCCCTGATGTGGAAAATTAGGAACTACAGATGATTTTCGTACTCTTTTGTGTCCCAGAGCATGCTTCCTGTTTCAGTGTTTTTCCATTCGCAGAGAACACTTTACCCATCCATAAAAGCTCAGTAATTCTGAAGGAACTCATGGGCTGATTGCACCCTCCAGTAAACAGTGACCATCGCCTGTAATTGGGGTTCAGGTTCTAGAGATGACAATGGGTGTTGGGTTTTCTTATTACAACATATAATTTTAAATTAATGTTTGCGTTTTTATTTCACTTTATATGAGCTTTCCTTTGGGTAATTATTTTTCTTTACAGTCCACTGTTAAACATAAGAGAACTAATAATTTCCTGCCCTAGAGGAATGACAATGGCCTGCATGCACCTGTTTTTATTTATTTATTTATGTATTTATGTATTTATTTATTTATTTATTTATTTACTATATCTGCTTTGGCAATGAAAGCCAATGGGTGCGAGGGATTCTCACTTTCTTCCTGGGCTGTGGAGAAGCGGAAGTGCAGGAGCCGCAAGGAGCCATGTTTCTTTAGTATTAGAGATGTAAGATATTAGAATAAAATCTTATTACTGATGTTAAATGGCACAAAAATCTTCCAAGATGCTAAGGGTGAGATACTTAATTACCATCTTGTTTTCTGTTTATCCACCACCCAGACTTGGAAGTTCTTTAATCTGTAGAGACTTAACAAATAAGTAAGGTAATAGGTAAGATATGGAGCCAAAAACCATGCTTTGGTGTGCTGTGTTTTTAGTATCTAATATTAAATTTCAGAAAAAAACAAAACAGAATATAACATACTCCATAAAGAGCACAAAGATTAAAGTCGGATGTTCTTTAGTTGCTTATAAACATACAGAATGAGACTATGGTGTGATGCGTCATTTATCTGTGTTTTATTTCATTAATTTTTGATCTAAATTTTTATGTCATGATGTAGGTAAATTCAGAGAATTTTAATAATTTTAATTTATTTTTAGATGTATTTACTTTTATTTTATGTGTGTGGATGTTTTGCATGCATGTATATCCCTGCATCACATGTATGCCTAGTGCCCTAGGAGTCCATAAAAGTGCCAGACCCCCCAGAAATTGAGTGACAGATGAATATGAACTTCCATGTTGGTGCTGGGAATTGAATCTGGATTCTCTGTAAGTGAAGTCACTGGTCTCCACCATGAGCCACCTCTCCAGCACTAACTTCTACTTTAGTATCTAAAACTTTCATCATAGTTTAGTATGAAACAGTCAATGTCTTCTTTTTGAAAAGCTACCGTATTCTCCCTAAGGCAAATTTTAGCATTATGATGTAACAGTTTGTAATATAAACCGCTTCCAGGTAAAATATAGATATTTATAGTTCATCTATAAATATAGCATCTTTTAACTTTATTTTTGAGACTTTCCTAATACACTGACACATAGATATAGATGTGGATATTAGGTATAGATATATAGATCTAGGTAGAGGTGTGTATATGTGGTTCCTAATCTTAGGTTTAAATGGCTGACTAGTCCGGGATGAATGTAGGTTTGAATAAGAAGCAGCCAGCAGGTGGCGCTCAGTGCACACTATGACGTGAAGGCAGAGGAAAAGAAAATCCAGGTTTTATTTATTTAATTCTCGTCTACCTGAAATGTTGAAGTTGCTACACCGAGCTTTATAATCCCTAAAGATTTATGTTAATTGACTAAACAACTTTGTAGTAATTTACAGACTATTCTCCAATGCTCATCTGAACGGCCCTGCATTCAACTCACGTGCCCTTGTCAAGATAACAAAACATAAAGATGTAACATGCGCACACCCCCGAACAGGAAAAGAACAGAAGCCTGGGTTGCTGAAGTATAACGCAAACTATCCAAGTGAATAGAGCTAAAATTTTGCTTAACATGTGACAACTTCTGTTGCTTTGCTTTTTAAGCATCTTGCTTTATTCCATAAAGGATGCAAAAACTTTACTTTTTAAAGGGTTTCCATTCTGTATTACAGATGTCTTAAAGTCATCTTAAAGTCCTGCCATAGTAAAACACCTTGAGCAGTTATTTGCTGCTCAATGAAATATATATATGCTGCTTTTGAATTATATGCAAAGTTCAGTATTTTGCCAAAGAGGAAACAATTATAACAAAGATGAACATTAAAGATTGGTATGCATGTAAAATTAATGCAGTGCTGTCTAGACCTGTAAAATTACTTTGAACTCAACTGTGTCCGCATCTTCCTCCTTTTCTCTTATGGAGGGAGTCATCTTTCCCACTTGACCTTATTTTGAGTATGTCAACGGTACCCTCAGGTCTCTCTATATTCTGAACACTTGTTGGTCTTAAGTAGAAGTCCTAGACCAGAGCTCCAGTGCGCCTTCAAAGTCTCCATTGTTGAATTTCTAGGCAATGTCCATTAAAGTGGGTGGAAAGCAGTCTGGGAAACCTCCATGGGACAATCGCCATAAAGTTGAATCCCACCGCCAGGAGGAAGGGTTACTTAAAGTGGCTGATTTCAGCACGTGCATAATGTAGTCTTTATATGTATTCTTGCCATATAAGAGCATGGGGCTCTCTCACAAGGTACATGAGCATTAGCAAAGAATGGAAGCTAAAAACAAATTTGTCAACAGCGTCACACCGCCACAAGGTGGGAAAATAGTTTTCCAGATAGTTGCAAACCCACAAATATAAAGGGAGTCTTAGCTGTGCCCTGTACTTTGTAAACCTGACATTCAAGGTCAGTCCTTCACAGTCCAGTTAGGAAGGGCAGTGGGGGAATGCCGGGTGGCCCTCTGCCAAGGAAGCAGCAGACGTGTGCGTGATCTTAGGGGAATCAATGGAAAAATCTCAAACTTTCGCCTGTGTGACTACGAAACCAGAGCCAAATAATTTTCTAAGACTTGCATGGCCTTCTGTTCCATTTTATTATGTAGTTTGGAATGACAAATTTTACTACTCATTAATTGGCACAAAAAGGGTCAATGCTGTATTTGAAATCAGCTATTCTTTCTAGTAAGATTAACAATGCAATACACAGTCTTTATCCCTAAATAGGTATATGTCTACAGACTGGTGTCACTTGGCTATAGAAAAACGTGGTGTTTTTCCCTCGGCGGTTACAGGGAAACTCCTTCTCAGTGTTTCATGGTTACTTTTGATTTGGACTGTGTGATGACAGAATAGGCTTGTGGTTTTATATATGAGTCTAAAAGAAGAGGGAGACCAATCACAAGACAGTGGGGACTTTCTTCAGATGAAATTCTCAAGTGGAGCAGAGCGGGCAGACAAGAAATCGGGAAACCAGAGCAGCGGCCCAGGAGGATTCCAGTCTTGAGGGTTTCAGTTTATCAAGAAGATTATCAGAAAAACTGACAGGGACAGGATTGTAGAAGTGTGGCCAGCTTCCTTCTATTCTTTGCCACACTTTAGCTTTCGGACCATAAGGCATCTAGAAGTGAGTAGAGCAAGCGGGAGGAGAATGATCTAGGAATGGGTGCTTAGGACAGGCAAGGAGGTGGGCATGGCACTGAGGCTGCCTGAGCTATGCCGTGTGCTCTTGCCGAGCAAGCCAAGGTTCTAGCTAAGCTGCACCATGTTCCCTTAAAGAGGTGCGTGCGTGCGTATAATATATATATATATTCCTTGATTGATACCCATGCATCTGGAATACTTGACTACCTGCTATTAACAAAAGAGTGTCCTCTGGGGTGTAGTTATGGATTGAAACATGGCTGAAGTGATTGATAGGTTTGAGTAAAATTGTTTAAACGCTTAGTGTGTGGTCTCATTTCTGTTCACAACACTAGGGAGACATTCCTGATTGTGAGCTGTCAGTTGAAAAGAGTTTAGGAATAATGAATGGAAATACATTTTGCACAAAATCATTTTGTTGTAGTTTGTACTCTCTTCCCCCAACTTACTTGAGATTAAACTCTCTCTCTATTTTTTAGAAGTGCCACAGCCTGAGCTCTGGGTGGGGCTCGGTGCTCCACACCCGTTTATCAGTTCAGAACTGTCCAATGGTACTGTCAACAGACCAAGCCACTGTAATGGGAAACTTCTGAGAGAAACGCTGCACACCCGGGAGATGGTCAGAGAAATTCGTTAGCAGTCTGTCTGGTAACCAAGGCGGGGCTCCCCCATTAGTCTCGTGATTCATTATCTCAGCTCTAAATTTACCAGATCAAGAATAGCTTTAAAAATCAGCCTGCTGTCTATTTTGCCTATAACCTGAAAGGTTTTGAGTATAAGGAGAAGGGGGGAAAAGAATGAAAGTGGATTTTCTTTTAAAGAGTTGGTTTCTTTCATTAAAAATTTAAGCCAGGTAAGGAAGGGACAGCTCATTGTTTTTCTTTATGAAACCGAACTGGAAATGAAGAAGGAAACACATTGTTGGGGCTGGGACTGTCTTTTGTTTTGTGTTTTTTTTCCCCTACACACAAAGGGTGCATTGGGATGAGCTAGCTAAAGTCTTCAGTAAAGCCAAAAATTTAGGGAGTAGAACATCACTGAAGAAGGGCCTGAAAAAGTTAAGACAGGATATAATTAAGGCTTGAAAAGGATTTCAACAGAGGTAGGGTCAGGCTAAGGACAAATGGTGGTAATGTTTTCTAAGCAGTGATAAGAGAGAGACAGACAGAGGAGACACAGTTTAAAACTACAACTTAAGCTCAGACTCAGACAGGATTGTAGTCTATGAGAAGCAAGAAAGTTCTGACATAAAATGACAGTGGAGTCACAAACAAAGCTTCCCCTCTCAGCCCCTGAGTATCAAAGCTTGGAACAGATAAAGCGTGGCAGAACTTGGCTCACTGTAGATGCCAATTTTATGTTGAGTAGCTTGCGTGATGACCCAAGGGCCTTTCTAAAAATAAACAGGCTATCACGTCCATCTCTGTGTGGTTCAGTCTGGATTTTAGAGACAGTGAAATAAAATGATATGAAAGTCCACCGGAAGTGTGGGAATTCACTACGTGGGGATGATCTCTGAGAGCCTCAGCTCCTTCCTTTGTCCTTCCAGCTCGCAGTCTGAAGGAGAGCGAGACATCTTGAAAAGCTCTTTATCTTTCTCTAGTGAATGCTGATCACAAGAGCAGAAGAAATTAGGGTTTGGAGGCATCCTAGGCAGTTTCTAGAAGTGGCAGAGGTGAGTGAAACATGATGCCAAGCGGTTAGGTGATACACATGAAAGGTGTGTGCACACCATATACATGCCTTTTATGTACTTGTGTGTAAACATGAGTGTATATTTTCCTATGAGAGCAATTCACCTGCCCTTACAGACTTCTGTAGGATGGACTTTTATTTAATAACAGGAAAAGATGATGGTGATGGAACCACATGCATTGAAACAAAGACTCAGAGGTACAAAGCATCCAGTGTAGAGTGATTACGAATTGTAGGAGTGGAGCCAACGGCTCCCACCCCAAAATCTTTGCTCTCAGTTACAGGCAACAAAGTCAGTCCAGCAGCTCATCATCACACAAGTCTCCTAGTATTCAACTTTATGAAGGGACCATTTTCCCTTCAGGACAGAGCCTCAGGGATAGGTGTGCAACGCTGGGGTACAACGTGGATATAATGTCATCTTTTCAGAATGTAGAACTTGAGGCCAACTGAACTGTAATTATGGGGATAAGGAGGCCTTGATGGATAAAGAAATGCTTCTGTGCCTATAGAGAGATGCATAGATTTCCCAGTCTGAATTGGTAGAAAACTGATAGGCCTCTGAACTTTTCATGAATACAGTAGAGCTTGCTTGGTCTGAGTTCATGGGGTGCTATTGTCAGCAGGATTTTCAAGTCAGGAAAGTATATGATATGAGGGATGTTCACATAAAAATCATTGTGCAAGGCTAGGGAATTGGCAAAGTTGGTAAAGTGCTTGCCACCCAAATATGTAGACCAGAGTTTGATTTTCAGTGTCCAAGTCAATAAACAAGCACAGTGACACATCTCAGGGCTGAGGAGGCAGAGGCAGAGACAGGTGAATTCCTGGAGGTTGTGGGCAAGCCAGCCTACTTGAATTGGTGAGCTCCAGGTTCAGTGAGAGACCCTGCCTCAAAAAAAGGTGGAGTACCTGAGGAAGACATCTGGCTCTGACCTCTGTCTGCCCTCACCACACACACACACACACACACACACACACACACACACACACACACACACAGAGAGAGAGAGAGAGAGAGAGAGAGAGAGAGAGAGAGAGAGGCATGTGAATATGTTCGCATGTACATATGTGTGTACACGCAAGCGTGTGCACACACACACACAGAGGTACATATAGACACAAATCCCAACATGTATACAAATAAGCATGGACACACACATATATCACACATATGCACAAACACAATATGCTGTCAAAATATGATATTTAGATTAACAATCAAACTCCCATGTACACTACAAAAAGAATGCCTATGCCCTAATTTTGAGAAGGCTTTCTACTTTATCAAGATAAACTTTTGCTTATATACTGTTGCACTGAGGAGGCCACTTTATGCTCTGTATCCAATTCTGGACTTGACTGTGCACTTTCTGCAATAAAAATGAAGACTGAACATTTAAACCTTTGAATATAGGTATTGCCTTTTGAGGTGGATATAGAAGAGAAAGAGATAGAAAGAGAGAGTATGGATACATTGGCTCACCAGTCTACGTTTTCCCTCAGACACATGCAACTGAATGAGTAACCAAAGAGGCTTCCTAAAAGGTAAATACAATCATTTCCAAGCTTTCATTGTACAGTAAATTAAAGCAATAGTCCACCAGTCCTGGGTACAATGTTATGGAGAAAGTACAATCTTTACTCAATCACCTAAACTTGGGGAGCAGACACTGTGCACTAAGTGATCCTGGAACTGACACCATGCAATCAAGGAGCAGCCAAACGCTAGTTGTGACGAGTTTAAGATACCCAAACTCCTTGGGATTGTCAGGCTCACTCAGACTCTCATCTGGCAGCCATTTTTTTTAAACATTCCCTGATTGTCTGTGTTCCCCAGCGAAAGTTATTACATTCCTCTGCCCGTTTTTAATCAAAATCATTTCCAACTTATTTCAGGCTGTCACAGTAATATTTTCATACAAGGAGTGCTGTAACCTAATTCCTTCATTTGAATAATACATTCGCTTTTAATTACTGCAACTTGATCTCAGATTATTCAAATAACTGTTTCATTTTTATGCTTACCCTGACCCCAGTGTATTTATAGGCTTTTATCCTTACCTGATACCAGTGTAATGTAATTATAGATTGTATTTTAATCATCTACTATATTCTGGTGAGTTTGTTTAAATCATTCCAATCCAGAGCCTTTTATTTCTATGCCTTTTAAAATTCTACAATGACATCCTCTTTGCATAAAAGCAACATTTTTTTCTTTTAGTTTACAACAATGAATGAATATTTTGTATGCATTGATGGCTACAATTCTGATTTAAGAATATTTACAGGACGGTATATAAAATCAAGTCTTGCTCTGTAAAGCACATCTTTTGGGATCTTCACACCTGTTGTATTCCAGATCTCAGTGGACTCTTAAACTCCACTGTTCGAAAACCCCAGATAACATTGTGCTCATGATCATTAAATCTATGTCTGACACCTGAACCCATATAAATAGTCACTGTGTTGTAAAAACCCAGGCCAAATTTCCTGGTGGTGAAATCCATTTGTCTGGTGTGAATTATCTTGCCTCATATTTTTGCAACCTCTAAGTTCCTTTTGACTAGTACCTCTTGGTGCTATGGCTGATGTTTAGAAACAGATCTAAGAATAATACAGGAATTTGGACTAAGAACATGGACAGCAGTATTACCCACCGTTAACAGTCTTGTGTTCATATTCTGATCAGAGCAACAGGCTCGAGAAATGTGGTTTTTCGAGTGGGTCTGATTAGGAAGATCACGCACTGTGGTAACTTTTCACAAGTCATCAATTACAGAAGTCTTAACAACAGTACAGTCTTTCAGATCTTCATCCTTTCACCTCCTGCTCCCTGGTAAAGTTCAGACAAGCAACTACTACCTTGCAGGTCTTAGTCCCCTCACTTCCTGTCCTCCTTACTTCTGTCAGAATACGTGGCTAGAACATAAACTTGACAGTTTTTTCAACTCCAGTGAGATTGTACGGTGTTTGTGCAGTGTGTCCCCATTGGCCCACAGGAGCAAACTCAAGTTATTTATCCCGACATTCTGAAAGTAAAGATTCCTTTTAGCTATCACTTTTGATTAGAAGGAATCAAGTCCAGCTACACAGATAACAAAAGTATTTGTTAGGCAAGGCAAGAAGTTAAGAGAGAATATAAATGGAGAGGAAACCTCTGGGTCCTGACATTAATAGTTAACAGAACCCAGGACATTTCATAAATCAGTGCTGCTTCTGACCACAGGCCCCACCACCCGCATTTCTAGCAGTGGATTAGACTTCCTCCTTCCCCCCCATGTCTTCCTCTTTATCTTCAATCCCTTCTTCTGTTCAAACTAGATAAAACTATGAAGACAAATGCTTCATAGATAACATGTTTAAATCATGTAACAGAGTAGAGTTTGAAATCATGACTACCTTCAGATCCACTTGAACTGGTGAGATTTCAGCTCAGTTTCATTCATTGTTGAGTAAATTTTATGAGGCCTTTTGAAAATTAGTTTCCACAGTAGACAAACTATTGCATTGTAAATAAGAAGACACAAATATTTGCCAAAAACATCAGAAACAAGAGGCCATGACACCTCCCCCCTTTCCTGTTGTGAAATCTGTCTGAAGAATAAAGAGTCCAAACACTTTCTCAGCTGCTTGGTTGTTAGAAATTACTCAGAGAATGTTGGAAATAGGTTACTGTTACAAAATGATCGGAACAGCTAATAATGGCGTGGAATAATGGCATGAAATGGGGCTGTGGGGAGGAAGTGCCTGATAACTCTCAAAAATGAATTTTGCTGCTTTTTTCCCCCCCAACCTTAGTGGGGAAGCATAAGCTTCCTTGGGGATTGCTTCCCCTGTTTGGTGCAATGCTCACTTTGGCTAGAATAATACAGGCTT
Organism: Peromyscus maniculatus bairdii; assembly: GCF_049852395.1. Lineage (NCBI taxonomy): Eukaryota > Metazoa > Chordata > Mammalia > Rodentia > Cricetidae > Peromyscus > Peromyscus maniculatus. The sequence continues at coordinate 21,622,668 of NC_134871.1, forward strand.
CATTAGAGAAGTAAGACGCAATTGTCTCCAGGAGATCAAAGGACAATCTATTAAATACAGCAAGTGGAACTCCAGACTGAAAGAATATGAAAAGTTAGAATTTTACGGTGAATCAAAATGTAAATTGTGCTAGCATACTGTGGCTAAATGCAGAACTGAAGATTAGCTTTATTAAGGAGGAATTGACAGTGGCTGAATGATGTGGAAAAATGGGAGAAGGTGCATGAATTCTAAACAACCTGTTTTATGTACTAGATTAAACTGGGCGTTAGTGAGATGCTGGGGAATTCAAAAGCACTGCTGGCTTACTATGAAATTGTTAAGAAATATAGAACCAAAAAATAATAGGTACCCTGGTGTTTCCAACAAAATCCATTTTCATAGATTCAAGGATGCTGAAAAGATGGTTTATGTTAAAAATAAAAGAAGACAAACCATGATATCAAATATGTTCATTGGGGAGATAATGGGGCACACTGTACACCGACCATTTGGTCCAAGAATCTGTCTGAATTTTTGCTCTTAAGTGAAACAGAGAAGGTAATACTAGTTGTTTTAAAATCAAAGAGTATTAGAAATTCTGAAAGATACAGCCCATGTCTGCCTGAAGGAGAGAGAGAGAGGAGACAGTAGATCATACTCTCTGTGCACTCTAGTGGTTCTGAATTTGATTCTGCTTCAAATGCTTGTTTTAGACTTAGTATTTTCTCTTACAAGTGGAAATGACATATTTTAAAAGGCCAGCATATGTATTTCATTGTATTATATCACTTACGTCATTTACAAAATTCTATAAAATTGCCCTGAAATCACAGCAAGCATAGTGTAGCCATGAAACTAAAAGAAAAAAATTTCATAAAAACATATCACATTATTGAGGCCATTATCACAGAGTCAGGGATCTGAGAATGAAACACTCCCTTTTAGGTTCTTAAACAGAATTTACTTACAGCAGATGCTACTCTGGAAATAACACTGAATCTTAAAGAAAAACACAAAAAGACAACTGCTGGTTTAGGGAAATATTGGAGGAAGAAACAGAAAGAAAAAGGAATAATTTCCAATGGAAAATGTGATGTCTGGCCCTGGTTGCCATCTTGAATTATGTCTGGAATCAACCAAATTCCAAGCAGCTGGGCGAGCTTGCCGCGGATTTTCTTGATTGGAATTTTTCTGAGGTAGGCAGATCCACCCCCCTTACCTCTGGACCACGCCTCCGGGCAGCAGGCTACACAGAAGGGCATGAAGGAGGCCTTGCTTCATGCCCCCTTGCCTTCACTCTGCTGGCAAGTTCAAGCATCCTGTGGCTTAGGCATTCTTTTGCTTGTGTTAGAACTACTTCTTAAGGATTCCAATGCAGCCCAAAGACAAGTCTCTTTCTCTAAATGCTCTGGGACTCCAGCGCCAGATTAGGACTGGGACTGATAACACATTCAGTCTAAACTCTACAACTGTCGGTGTTGTGGCTTTTCTTTCATAGACAGCTATTGTTGGGCTACACAGATCACAGCCTCTTTGTAACTCTAACATTCCCTCCTTATATGATGTGTGTGTGTGTGTGTGTGTGTGTGTGTGTTCATGTGTGCGCGTATTCATTCTATCAGTTCTGTTACTTTAGGGAATCTGACTGATGCAAATGAACAGCTATACACATTCTAATAGAACACCCATCCTAACGAATCTAGAAGGAAGTTACCATATATCTAGCAAATATTAGGGATAAGTTGTTTTCTAGTATTTTCAAATTACTATCTATTATACATAATAATTTGCTAAATCCAATATATAAGCTCTATATACATAGTTTATAATTCCTGTCTTCAAAATATTTTTACAAACACCCAAAGTGTTCCAATAATAACCAGGTTTTGTTTTTGTTTTTTTCTTTTTCTTTCTTTCTTTTTTTTTTTTTTTAAAGTTTTTTTGTTTATTTGTGTTTTAAGACAGGGTTTCTCTGTATAGCTTTGGCTGTCATGGAACTCTCTCTGTAGACCAGGATGGCCTGGAACTAATAGAGTTCTGCCTGCCTCTACCGCCTCTGAGTGATGGGATAAAAGGTGTACACCACCTAGCAATAAACAATTTTTAATGTTAATCTTGCGCTGTTACCAAATCCCAGAAATACTAATGCCTGGCTCATATTTCCGAAGGCAATGATTATACTCCTGTCTCTTTCTGAATCTTATTGTCATAGTTTTAATGGAGGATCCACATTTTAGTATTCAGCCATCAATCTTTAAAGGGCTTCGGAGGGAACCAGAGGGTAAAGAGAGGGCCCATGGGGTACCATACTCTACTCACAGTGTCCTTCCGTTTGCAGATCCTGAGAATAACGTCAAGGTACATGTCAGTCAGTGGCATGCTTTCTGCATTCCCAGATGCCTCTGCCATGTGGACCACGGGCTGGGTCCTTGCTCCTTTTTCCTTTGGAAAGTCTCTTTTGTGAGCCGTTGCTTTTACAACCCACAGAACCTGAGCATCTCACCAAGGCCACTTGTTGTTATTCCTTTTGCAATGTTACCACAAACCACCATCATAAAACAGTGCAAAGGGTTGGATTAAAAAAAAATATTCTTTTAACTGTATCTACATGCATGTGTGCTGAGTGCGGTGAGTGTGGGTGTGCCTGTTTAGTGTGGCATACAATTACGGGTACCCGAAGAAGCTGGAAGTATCACATCCCCTGAATGTGGAGTTAGTTACAGGTAGTTGAAAGCCACAGACATGGTGAAAGGGACTGAACTCAGCTCATCCGCAGGAGCAAGGGCGGCAGCTGTGTGCGCTCTTAACCTCAGCGGTCTCTACAGCCCCAAAGGATTGGAACTTTTACAACCGGCCATATCTACATGAGGAATTCAGGCCTGAATTTAGCATCTGGAATGAGACCGGACAACTTCATCCTTCAAGACAAGGACTCCTCATCTGGAAATGGTGGCTCTCCTGTCTCCCCTCAGACGCTGGCTGCGCTTGCGTGGGACCCCTTTAAAATAGGGGCACACGGCATAGACAGGAGGACAAACGGGAGCCTGAGCTGGGTTTTCTCTGCTCCTTTGTCATAATTAGTTTGCTTGGAATGGCGAAACCTATTCCCTGGAAGCTTCAGCTAGGGCAGATTGCAAAATATCACCTGCTGGAGGCATTGTCCTGGAAGGCACTGGGCCTCGGAAGCACGTTCCATTTGCTCCTCTTCTGTTGGCCCTGGATCCTTGGGAGGAATGATTTATATCATTGATTTCAGACTGTTGTTCCCAACAAAGAAGATTGGCCCCGTTTAGCTCTCAGACTTACACGGTCTGCTGAAATTTTGAAATAAATATACGCTTGATAATAGTCTACATTCTTAGAATCTACAAAAATAGGTATTGGCTGCAGAAAACAAAAAACAAAAAACCTTCACTCATGGGATCTGCGTATATTTCTAATCCCATAGAATTCTAAATTATTAGATTTTCATTTTCTTTCGTTTTCCAGAACATAGACTGACTTTTTGTTTTTGTTTTGTTTTTAAGGGAAACTGCTAAGCAAGAGTATAATCAGCATGTTTCTTATTAACAATTATGTGTATATATTTAACTTTCAAGTTCTATGAATATGTATTTTAATTCACATTTGTTTAAAGAATTATGAATGAGGATTTGTACAACTCTAATTCAATGCACAACTTACCGTGACTAGTAGTGGCTATGCTTATAAAGACCTTATAAATAAATGTGAGAGCAATGTAGGGAGCACTAACATAAGGTTAGAGATTCTAACCTGTGGTATCACTACTGTGCCATTGAGTCTGGAGTTGTTTATATTACAAAACCTAGTTCTGTGTTGTATCTTAAATTTTTCTAAAGCAAATATGAATTTATACACACACACACACATATGTGTGTATGTTTTGTGTATCTGTATGTATAACATAATTGGGGCATTAATTTTAAAAATAACAACTAGAAGTTTACAAAAATATTTATATGAACGACACTCCTGGAAGGAAACTCCATTTCTAACAGTCAAACTTGATGCGCATACTGGTCCCCTGGCAGGCTCAGCTCGGAGCCATCTGTCTGGGTGGCACTGTGCCCACTCACAAGGAGTTCTGCCAGTTTAATATGATATAGGTGACATCAGAATGAAGGTTTGAGAAAAAAGACAGTAGGGTGAGCTCTGTATCCGCCTTTAATCAGGAACTTGGATGGTTGTCTTTACTAGAACAGGGGATTTGTGTTTAACTTCATGAGCTCTGCATTTCTGAAAACACCACAAGAAGTTTATTTTCTGTTACTTTTGGGAATATGAAAAGTTTGCACAATTGGGAAAAGTTAAGTACTTTATACTAAAACCTAGCACCATCTTGGAACTAATTCTAGCAGTACATACATTCTTGAGTAGACACTGACGTGTATAACTTATGTGTTTTATGCGAAGGGGCTACAAAAAACATCCACTGTTGACATTTTCATTGAAAGCAGTTCTTTTTCTATCAGTTTCACGGCATTTATTTATATACAGCAGTCTTGATACTAACATTTTGATTTTTTTATTCTATTGCTTGGGATCAAAAAGCAAAAACTATATTTTGATGCTACTAATTTAGTAACCAGCTTCCTATAACTTTTTTTTTTTTTTTGCAAAATTTTTATCCTGTCAGAATCCATAAAGCTATTTACTGTTCTGATATTTTTTGGCAATCAAGTAATAGATAAATATTTGTGAGAGAAGTCAAATAAATTGGCACTTTTCTATAAACCTATGGATCAAGTCATCTTAAGTTTGAAAAAGTGAAAATACCCATTCTGATATTCTTGGAGCATCATGGAATTCCCGTAAGGTTCTATGAACTTCTATTACACCAGCTTATAGATAGATGGCCTGTATACTCATAAAATGAGAAGCAGCATTGAGGAGGTAGCTCGGTAGGAGGAGAAATTGCCCCTAAGCACCTGAGTGCAGACCTCCAGCACTTGTGGAAAAGTCAGGCACAGTGGCATCATCTAACAACAGCACTGAGGGAACAGACAGCAGAGAAGACAGACCCTACACAGTTCTTCTCAACCGTCCTAATGATGCGACCCTTTAATACAGTTCCTCATGCTGTGGTGACCCCTAACCATAAAATCACTTCCATTGCTACTTTATTACTGTAATTTTGCTGCCATTATGAATCTTAATGTAAATATCTATGTTTTTTGATGGTCTTACGTGACCCCTGTGGAAAGATCTTTCAAACCCCCAAAAGGGTCATGACCCACAGGCTGAGAACCACTGTCCTAGAGGTTTCCTGACCAGCCAGTTTAGCGGAAAGTGGGAGCTTCAGGTTTAGTTAGAGACCCTGTCTCAAATCCTAAGTTGTAGTAATGATACAGAAATCCGTCGTTGACCTCTGATCTCTACATGTACATGCAAGTGTAACCACACACAAATACACACACACATACACACACATATACATGCACACAAATCAAATGAATTTAGGAAAATAGAACATATCTATCAGAATATGTTCTGAATAATACCTATGTATTATTTTCAGATATTTTATTTGTGAAGAAATTTTGTAAGAAAGCTATATTTGGCAAGGAATATTTGGTTTTCAAGGGTGCATTCAAGATATGAAGAATATCTGAGACTATCTTTTATTTCTGACTTTATAATTTGGGGGCTGGGATTACCTGGTCAGATAAGGACCTCAAAGCATGAGGTAGCAAGGAAGCAATTGTCTTGTCCATCTCATCTGTTTACTGGATGTTTGAACACTCACTATGGTCAAGAAGGTTTGAAGGCAAGATGGAAAGAACATTTCCTTCAAGTACTTTCCTATTACTTACTTGTTGCTGATTTTCATTGAAATTTATCCCCAGATTTGAAATCGGATTGCACCCCTTAAAAACCAAATGCTCCTTCCCAAATATAGCTCTTATAAATTATGTTCACAAAGATCTTGACTGCTTGCTTTTAAAGAACCAAGTAAAAAACACTCATAAAGCAAAATATGCTAAATAATTACTATGAAATGAAAGCCATACTTCCTGACCATTGAGATGGCTCAGTGGGTCAACGTTCTTGCCTCACAAGCTGATGACCTGAGTTCACTCTCTGAATTCTGGGGTGGAAATGACTCCTGGAGGTTGTCCTCTAATCTCCAGACCGAGAAGTGCAGCACACTGTCTCCCTGTCTCTCTCCCTGTCTGTCTCCCTGTCTCCCTGTCTCCTTGTCTCCATGTCTCCCTGTCTCCTTGTCTCCCTGTCTGTCTCCCTGTCTCCCTGTCTGTCTGTCTGTCTGTCTGTCTGTCTGTCTGTCTGTCTGTCTGTCTGTCTGTCTCTCTCTCTCTCTCTCACACACACACACACACACACACACACATGCGCGCACGCATGCGCGCGTGCGCCGCATGCACACACACGCGTGCACACACATACACAAACATGCTTTAAATAAATTTTCAAAATCACATATCATAGGTTGGTATGTTATATACACTATCATTTCCCACTTCTCACCTGAAGACAATGTGATGGGAAACACATTAAGGTTGTGCTTGCTTTTATTTTAAATATGAAACAATAACAATTTAGGCTTCAGCTTTGTGCATGTCTGTTGAAATGGTTTGAAGTGCAGGATTGGTTTTAGGGACGCCTCAGCACTAATGATACAGAAGACAGTTTGTCTTATTTTTTTTTTTAATTTTTCAAATATACATTGCAAAGTCCCACCTAAATGAGATCCTGAAAGGTGTACCACTTTCCTAATCTGTCATCCACTTTCTCCTGCATGTGATTCTCTTCCTTCATTCTTTCAAGCTGCTCCATACAGATGGCAATGTTCTTTTTGTTCAGGGTCTTAGCACAGGTTGCCCTGTCTATATTTTTGGTGCTTTCTCTATACCGTGGCCATTCTTATCCACCAGGAACAACACATTCTTTGAGCATATAGCATGCACCAGATTCTATTGTTCAACACTCTGACTCTTCCCAGATAAGCCCTGGCACTCTCCCTGGATGATATCTACTCACTGGTGCATTGTTGAATCCAGACAATTCAGGTTAACCTGCCGTAGCAGTGGGAAAGATGCCCTTTCTGTTTTGTGAGCAGTCCTATCATTAAAGCCCACCAGAATGTCCAGGACAAGGAGGCAAGCGCAAATATTTGCTAAGTGAAGGGATCTCATTATTTTCATAAAGGATCAGGAACATGAAGGGGCGCCCTTCCTGCAGGCACTAATGAGCAAAGTATAAAAGAGAGGGGTCACGGTGGATGGAGTGAGTTCTTGGTCAGATTCATTCATGCATAAACACATCCATCATTTTATCGTGCCTCCTTAGAGTTATACTTCATGATATTGAAAGGTCAAGTTCCTTGACACAGCTAAACACACAAACTCGATGTGTTATCCAGACAACATTCAAATATCAGACTCAATCCCACAAGAGCACTTTCTAGTGCAGTTGAAGGGAGTCGACAACCATTGTGCCAACAGTGGTAGGGAGCTTCAAGAAAAGAGGTGCTGTTTGAGTGGATGCTTTAAGAGTGTGTGAGGCAGTGGTACTGTCCTAATGAAAATCCTGATCACTTGCCTTGTGTTTACCTTTGACCATGGCAAGATAACTGGATTCTTTTCTGGTACTAAGCAGAAAATACAAGGACTGTGAGGAATCCATCTAATCCCCCTGGGCCATATATATATGTGTGCATTCGTGCGTGCGTGCGTGCATGCGTGCGTGCGTGCGTGTGTGTGTGTGTGTGTGTGTGTGTGTGTGTATGTGTGTAAATGGGTAGGGATACAGATCTTAGGCTGAATGGTAGTTCATTCAGGCTGGGTTGTGAAGACATGTCATAGCTTCAGAATACTTAAGGGATAAAAAGAGGAAGCAAATCAATCAAATGAGGAGAAAAATGGAGCACACTATGCTCATCTACCCTTAACTAGCCCCAGACTACTGACATATGGCTACTGAGTATAAGAAGATCCCAAGAATATGTTGAATTAGCTAAGTCAGATAAGGGCATCAGTAGATTCATTAACTATCACTACACAAGTCACTTCAGGGACTTATCCACGTCTTTTGAATTATGGTCATAAAGTGCATTCTAAATACATTGTCTTGAATATGAAGAAAATTTTAATTTGTCTTTAGATTTTCATTTTTAATTACACAGGTGACTGCTTAAGTATTCCCATTAATACAGGAAATGAAAATGTTTACTTAATAATTTGAAATTAATCGTTGTTTTATAAACAGACCAAACGGGCCTTTGTAATCTATTTTTAGAGCAATGCGTATGCAGTTGGGCCAGTGCTGAGTTATCCGTCTCCAACTTATAGGTGTAATATGCTCTGAGAGTAAGTGATGGGTGTGCTATCAATTTTCCGATAAAATGCCTTTAGACATTGCTCTAACAAGACTTGCATGCTATTAGTATTCTCCCAGGGATCAATTTTAAAAGTTGTAACATAATAAAAAATGGTTGGACTATATTTCCCTACAGCTTTCATTTTATTATGTTGCATGAAATATGCCTTTATTGGCTATAGCATTACTGGAAGTAAAATATACTGGGTACTGAAAAATTCTGTCACTTTGTATTAGCTGTAAATTATCGACTAGTATAAACCCTAATTTCATTTGTCACATTCTGTTGCCTTGCTGCTCTTCCCTGTTCCCATTCTGTCATTCTGGCAGGCCCGCGCTGCCCCAGGTATCACGGCATCGCCATCTGCACCCGACATCTGTCTCTCTATTGATCACACGGGTTTAGCACTTGATCAAACAGAGCACAACAGAATACATCTCTTTTTGCAGTACTGCCAATGCCAACTGCTGCACAGAATCTCCCACAAAAGCCTTCCTTCCCCAGTTCAGAAGCTGCGTTCGTGAGGCTCGGCTTTGCTCTCAGACTCACTGTTTCCTTTTACACTGGGCAAGAGTCACATTAACATAAACCCAGTCAGGATATATTTGAGAACTAACCAGTCTAAATGAGGAAAATAGAGAGCAGGGTAGTTGGGGAAATAATGCATGCTGGTTAGGCCTAACCTATATCCATGTCCTTGTTTCTCCTTTATTTGTTCAAGGATGTTTGTGACTACATAAAACCTTTGTTGGCCCAGAGGAAACAAATGCTCCATGTTGGTTTGTGGTGTTTCTGCGATTTAGATTCACCTGCATTTCACCTCGTGGGGCGGCCCCCGAGAAGTCTATGGAAGCAATCACAGATTCCTAGTTAGCTGCAGGGAGAAACTAGGTATTTTCCAAAGGGCTGCAGAGGTTTTACCTGTGTGGCTTTCAGTCACCTTAAGGAGGGACCACATGCACCGTGGTGAAAACCAGTGCCAAGATGTTGCAGTAAACAAGCAGCACAGTGGAAGATAAGGCTATGGGGAGATATTCAAGGGAGGTAAAAACCAGGACGGCAGCATTTCTGCTTCCCAGGAACACAATGGTAGGATTAAGGTCTGCAGTTATTTTTGTTTTCATATTTTCGCACTTTCCACCGGGAGACAAATTGTTTCCAGAGAGAATATCTTACACTCACTGTGTAAACAAATAAATAAAAATGCTCTTAAATTTTTAAGACTGATAGCCGTATCATGTTTAAAACCTATTCAATATCTTACCAGCCAGAGATTGCATACTTTATTTATGGCCTCACAAATTACCTTGGGGGAAGGGGAACAGAGCAAAAGGTTCTGCATTAAAAATGATCAAGTTTTTTTTTCTTTTAATTTTAACTGAATCATGGTGGTTATAAAATTAGAAACCACTGTTTTAAATAAAGAGGCAGTATTAGTTATAACACAAGACTAGTGGGTTCTATGTTTTATTCATAAGGTGTTTTGTAGCCA